>NC_044249.1:15433211-15753628 GCF_003957555.1 Calypte anna | reverse complement strand
TTTAGTTCTTCAGAGGATTACAGTACACAGACAGATTTTGGATACATTACTTTTGAATTCAGCATATTTAGACTACGCCTAATCACAGAGGCTGGTAATGCATTTTAATTATTTCTTACTCTGTGTCAAGTAGCTTTGTTGATCACATTTCCTATGCTGAATTTACATTGATTCAGCTGACCCATGCCTCTCTTCCTCTCCATATACATTTTCAGTAGCAAAACTTGCTTCATTTCAAGTAAAGAACCCCGGTCAACCCTGATAACTACACAGAAAAAGATGTCCATGTATGTATGCAAAGGCACCTATAGCCATAAGTATATTCTTTTTCACTAGGAAATGGCTCAATTATCTACTTACTGCTCAGATCTGCATTTCTAAAGATCTATGGAATTTATCTTTCTGAAGGCCTACAAACCACAGGGAGGAGAACAGAAAAAAAAAACATTAGGTTACTGAAATAAATGGGAATTCTCAGAGGTACCTGCAGACTATTCTATGGACATTTGATTCTGATTAATTCCTGCTCTGATCTAAGGACTTATTTAAAAACAGACAAAGACAAAATTTACTACTGAGATAAGAATATGTATTCATAAATGTATGCAGTATGTATGTGCCATGTGAAAAAAAAAACACCAGGAAGCAGTTAGACCACATAAAGTTATAATGTATGTATACTGTGATGTGGCAACTAATCCACCTGCTGCTGCTATGAGGCATAGTGCCAAATACTAGAGCAAAATAAAGACAATAGAGAAATTAAATATTGTTTTGCTATGGCTACCAACGTAAGGAATGAGCAAAAAGTAGTTGTGCTTATTGTAAGGGGAAAAGTTCAGAGCAGTAAAATTCTAATTTAGCTGATGAAATGTAACACTTCAGCAAGAACTGAAGAATTTTAAGTTCAAAAGTTTCTGGAGCTTGTCTTAGTACCTTCTCCTCCAGAAAGCTGGTGAAAATCATTAGGCCACAACTGTTCTCTTTGAACAAGAACTCAGCTCTATACAATGAAACACAAAGTAAGCTTTCAGATTCATGGCATCTGTTTGATGATTGGCATTCCATTACTTTTGGAGCAGAAGTAATACTTTGGGGTTTTTCTGCTCCACATAGGACTGCACTTATCGATAAATTGTGCTCCTATAGCTCACTTAATCAATTTGAGAATAAATGTAAGCTCAGGTTCAGTGAGCTGCTTCCTTAACTATCAACTCCTGGGTTAAAAGCCAAAGCTACTGGAGAAATAGTGAGGAAAATTGCCCCCTGCCCAAAGCAATATTCTTGCAATGCAGAACAGCAAGAGTTCAGGTCCTGAGGGCACTCAAAAACATGCAGCTCACTTTGTATGGTATCTCCAAACCTGGTAACAACACACTCATGAGAAATTACACAGCAGAAATAAAAAAACCTTCATGATTTCTCACTTGGAAAACTGCCATATTTCATTCTTGTCCATAGGAGGACTTTTTTATTACTGCAAAGGAATCAGCACTTATTTTTTGTGACTTACACATAAGACACAATTTCAATACAGTTGTAAGATCTAATTTTTAAAATACAGAATGTAGCTCTGTAAGTAGAGAAAATGTGAAAATGAACAAGGCCACCACAGCAACTGAACGCTGGTATATATGTGTACATACATGTCTAAGCAAATCTTGACTTGTCTGCAATTGCCACCTAGTGGGCTACTTAAAAATTAAATACATCTATTTTCTTTGTCAAAAACCCACAGAATCACATAGACCTCTGGTAAAGGGTCTCTTATTTTTTGTTAGTGTTTTTCAGCAGTGAACTCTCATTCAAAGGTAATGCACCCCCTCTTGCCTTACCCAGCAGCACAGAACAATCAGAGTTTTAGATTTCAGTCAATTGGGAGACTTAGGAGTAATTCATCAACTTCCGCCAGGGGAGGTTTAGGTTGGATATTAGAAAGAATTTCTTTAAGGAGAGGGTGATCAAACATTGGAATGGGCTGCCCAGGGAAGCAGTGGATTCTCCATCCCTGGAGATATTTAAAAAGAGACTGGATGTGGCACTCAGTGCCATGGTCTGGTAACTGCAGTGGTAGTGGATCAAGGGTTGGACTTGATGATCTCTGAGGTCCCTTCCAACCCAGCCAGTTCTATGATTCTATGATTCTATGATTCCCACAAACTCAAGCAGCTTTCAAAGTGAATACAAAGCAACAAGAAAAGAGCAACCAAACATATTGACCTTTTATGTTAGAGAGTTGGCAATAAGAACACAGTATTTGATCTATGACCAGTCCTCTTTCTGCCACATACTTTGAAATTTTGATCTGGCAATGACCTCAGGTAATGATGTAGCAACACACAAGAAAGAATTTGATGAGTGATTTTTGAAATAACAAAAATTATTTTGTTTTACTAACTTACTGATTTGACATGCTCTGTGACAAATTATTTTCTCAAGTCATGGATTCAGCCCAGATGCTTGTTTATATACTGACAGATACTAAACTGCACAGCAAGCAAGGGAGTTTGTATATATAAAATCTACACATCTGTTAGAGTCAGACTTTTTTTTTTCCTGTATTTTTTTAAATTTAATTATTTATTTCATTTAATTTTCCTGAAAAAAAATATACTCAGAGCATAAACAGGGTTAAACTAGTGTTCATTAATAGAGGAGGCTATTAAACTCTGGAATGAACTCCAAGCAAATATGATTTGTTTCTGGGAACAGTGTTAAAGCAGAGATAACAACCTTCAGAGTAGTAGTTGGAGCAAGTAAATATTGTACTAGTTCTATATTAGCTGTATATTATAGCTTTAAAGTAAACTGTGCCAAAGGAATATTGCCAAAGATACTTTAAACAAATTAAAAATGACTACTTCAAGATTGGAGGAATTTCTTTTCTAAAGATGCAACAGTTTTATGAAAGAGTAAAATTTAGCATGTTAAGCAGGACTGTTCTACATACTGAGGAACTTCCTGAGCATCTGTTAGCAGGGAATTCCTCTTATAAGGCTACAAAAGACTGTGAGCAGGAGGCTGACTGAGGGAGTTAAAGGAAACATGAACAGCCAATGTCTCTTTCTTAATTAGAAGTGAGGAAAATACAATTCTTGATTTATAGAAGTGACCCTTAACTCTAAGTTCCAAAGAACCACAAGCAGCAGATGATCATATCAGGAAGGGACAATTAAGGACAAGGCCATGTGGGAGTCAGAAAGGTGATTTCTGTTCTGACTTCAATGATGCTTATATGAACAATTATTTTGTTGCTCTTGTTCCAAACCTGAGACTGCATCCATCAGCAAAACTCTGTGTGAAATTTCCTGAGGTTATATGAAACAGAGAATCTGCAGATTTTCTTCACTGACACAGAAAAAGAGAACTGTTAGCAGAGAAATCTGAACCTAATAGGGATGGCAGAGCTACAGAGAGAATATTCCTGAAATTCTTTGGAATACCAACAACAAAGCTTTTGAAAATCAGTACTGTCTGAGAACTGGACCATCCAGAACAAGAATTCTCTTTTGCTGTACCTAATTTTTGATCTTCCTCTACAACCCATTCTGGTTTTACCATTCTTCACTTCTGTCTCCTCCATTTGTTGCCTTGTCAGAACTCAGATTTTCTGCAGTAATTTTTTCTGACTGAAAATAGAACGTGAAAAGAATGCTGTATACCAAAATAAACTATTTATTCAGTCTTGATATGTTAAAGCAGTGAAATCTATGCTGAGACGAGAATTAGACTGTCATGTCCTTGTAAAATGGAATTTAGCCATTAGAGGAACATGCTAACTCCTCTCATTTATGAGTTTGTAAGACATGACAGAATTTGTGTGCCTGAGTTTTTTGTTTGGTTTTAATTGTCCCCTTTAACATAAATCTCCAAGTTTTGAGCATTTCCTGCAAGTATATAGATGGAAATTCCACAAATGGAATACATGAAATGAAGAATAAAAAAAAAAATCTTCAAATATAATTTCTAAAATCATAACCAATTCTCAGGGTACCAACAGATAACTTCATAATAAATAGGTACACAAGTATTTAATGTAATAAAAGATCAGACACATGTTTCTACACATTGCTGAAGATTCAATCTGAGCAGAAGTCTTACGGATGAGGACTGGGAAAATTCATTCACTATTGAACTCCTCCGTACAGAGGCAGAGTAACTGTGACCATAAGGAGACTTCAGGGGATTCCAGTGTCTGCCAACCCCAAGCATAAGAAAAGGGTAAAATGAATCAGTAGAGAACCAACTACCTTAACCAAGCCCACTCAACAGCAGTATGCACTTGTGCTGACAATTTAATTTATACACAGTGTATTTAAATGTAGAATCTCCAAATTTTGAATAAAACAAGTGGAAGTATGCAGTGCCATCATCACTCTATCAGAGGAAAATTTTGAAGGAACCTTTTTCCTACAGTTTCTACAAGTCTAAGCTTCTCAGAGGAGGTTTTTGCCAGAAACTAAGGGAGAATGAAGGAGGAATTCAGCCTCCATAGTCAACATTTCATAATGTGTTAAAAATACTTGAGCTGATATTATTCTGAGTTGTACAGCTTTCATTTTTGAGTTGTTACTTTTAATTGCTCTCTATATTCCTATGCTTATGCTTAGTTTGTAGAAGAAATAATGGAAGACTTCCTATCTTATCCTATATAAATAAAATTCAAGCATTTTGGATGCAGATTACTTTGTGGAAGCAGATTTCTACTTGCTGCATAATTTCTTTAAATAACACACAGAACAATTATATATACAAAGATAATCCCAAATAGAAGAGAAGTTATACACATGACTGAATGGCTCTTATTATTACAGAATTACAGCCCAGATGATACTTCAAGCTTTTCTGAGCCAAATGGAAAACATTCTGCTATAAAATGCAACTCCATGTACTGGATACATCACACTCAGATTCATGAACTTATACAAATCAGGAGCATTACTTTAGAGAATGCAAAAGACATGCATATATCATAGAGAAGGATATTTTGTGTACTCTAGATATTAAGAAGAAAAAGCCTATGAAGCAGAAATCTTATTTTTGCATTTGGATATTAAATCAACATGATGTTGTTCTGGAGAATCAGACATGAATGGTATGATATGACAAACACTGACTTTCATATTGTGGTTGTTACACCAATAACAAAACAAAAAACAATCCTACTGTAATGTTAGCATGGTGTAAGTTTTCATCATGAAAGCAAATGAATCAAAGTCTTGCCAACATGCTCATTCCCTCATTTTTAAGTAAAATTTCCCTATGATAAAACAAACTGTGATGAGTGAGAGAGGAAATAGAGAACTACTGCCTCCAACACTGTAAATATGGTTTCTTTAAATGCTACAACCTTCACTAAATTACACTTCTAAAACAAGAGATTGTAAAAATATCAAAACCCTGAATACTCATAAAATGAGATACTATTTTAGTGCTATTAGCACAGTCATAATCAGCATATGGCTCAAGAGTATTGGAATAAATATACTGAAAAGAAATATGGCACAAAAATACGTTCTGAACACAAGAGCCACTCAGAGTACAGACCAACCATAACAAACAGCACACACACACTGACTTTCTCTAATAGCACGTTGACTCATCTGAGTGACATTTGCCTGTACTGACTGGAAAATATGACACAAAATTCCTTTCATGCAAAGGTCCAAGAAAACACAGACATTCTCATCTCTGTTAAGACAACCTACCACATCAGAGCTTAATTACCTAAAAATTTTTTTTTTTAGCTTAGATGACGCTCTAGGAGACTTTTGACAAGAGATTTTATATCAATCTGTCATATGTCTGACTTGTGTCTACACCCAGTACTTTCCAATAAAAACACTTTAAAAAAGACAAAACACACTCAAGTAAAATCAATGCAAATACAAGATCCATACTGTCTGGGCATTTTAAGTCAATATTCCTTTCAGCATGACAGTGTAGGAAAACAAGTTTAAAAACAATATACTTCTAATAGTGCAGTTTCAAAAGCAGCTCAGGCACTGGTTCATTTCTGAAAACAAATGAAGGAAGATGTGATCACATCCCCACTCCTAGACCTGATGTCAGGCTCCTTACATTGCATCAGCTCTTTCAAAGCCTTTTAAAAGCTGTGAAGGAAAGGGGAAAAACAGGAGGACAATTCAAATCTGCAGAGTAGCTCAGTACTATCAGAACACTTTATACAACATTCTATTTGTGCTGAAATCCAATTGCGATTACAGATGATAAAAAGCTCTGGTAGTAACACAGATCAGCCTGGAGCTTTAATGAGACCTGGGGAAAATTGCCTAAAATGTAAGAGCCGTCACAATAGTTTTGATAGCATGATTCGGACAGCCTTGCTTGGGGTGTGTGTGGGTGTGCTAAGGATGCAAAATCTCTGTTGTTATGAAAGGGAGACCAACAGACAACAACACATCCACACTATCCCAAAGGTACTCCAGAATTACATTTGAGTTTTATCTCAGAGAGAATTAGCCCATTCACTCTGGAAAACAGCCCAGAAGGGAACACAGAGACAGTGTGAATAATCAGAAAAACTGATTTCCTAAGATAACTGACAGAACAGACTCATTTTTGATGACAGTTGTTCAGAGGGGTCTCTATTTCAAGAGGCTGTCTCTCCCATTAGGATGAAAACCAGATGGGTAATTTATTATTCATATTGTGAGCACATTCGTAACACCCATTTTCTAATCAACAAGCATGCAATTCTCTACCACTTTTACATTATCAGAAAATATTACTTATATCTGTTGGATACTGGATATTACTTACATCTGTTGGAGGTATATTCAATATTTCAGAGTTTTTTAATGGTATTTATTTGAGCATATTAACATTTGACATACCCCAATTAGTTTCTCTCTCAAATTACATTCCTGCTTTCCAAATGAAAGGCTAACATGCTTCTCTGATTGACAGGCTAAATTATTTTGTTTCTTTGCCTTTTTGGACAAGCTGGTAAATGCATTTGCCTGGGGAGAAATAGGAATGCTTTTATTTTTTTTGCACTTGGTCTGAGAAGGTAAAATTTTTCTTCAGCATAGCTTTTTGGTACTAAAAGGAAGGAAACGCCCCCTGAATCCAACCATTTTGCTTTCTGGGTTAATGATAGAAATATCTGCTGAAGTAGAGAAGTGTAAACTCATTAGTAGCATTTCAGTCCTCCCTACTGCAGAAGCCTGAAGGAAAAAAATCTTAATACAGAATATCTGATTCTATAGCTGAAATTTACATCTTAAACCAAATTAGAACATCCAATTATATGCAATCTTTATAACTCAAGTTAGGATTTCTCTCTGTTCATTCTGAAGAAAGCTTGGTCTTAAGCTTTAGGCCTTTCCATCTCTATCATGACTTATTTTTGCTTTAAAAAGTGGGAGGCTATAAAGTGCTATTTCAAGGTAGGTTTGGAGAACATAATCAAGTTTTTATTAATGCAATCCATATACTTAATAGGAAAGATATCCATGACTTATATAATGAAAGGAGTATCCTAATGCAAATAAAACTAATATATTTATACAAAAATAAAAATAGCATATTCAAATAATAAATCTAATTAACTTTTCCCAGTAGTAAGTAATCCATCACAAAGTAGAAAAAAAAGCTAGCCTATGGATTTATTATACAATAATTTGACTGAAGAATTATAGGGTTTACATTTCTTCTAGGTTTCAGATACACAGGTTCTCTTGAAATACAGTTACAATGTTATATAGCAGATTACAATAACAAATGTGACTGTTTAGTGTCAGACTGTTATTATATAAACACTGTTATTTGTGAAAAAAGCATTAATTATGCAGCACTCTTGTAGAAAAAGAAACCAAATGAGAAGAAATGGACCATGCATTTAAGCTAAAATTGATGTATATATGGAGAGCCACGGGAGTAAAGTTCTAAGTTGCTGCAACACAGAAGTCTCAAAAATCCATGTGAGTAAGGTCATCTATTGACAGAAATCCACATAAAGCCAAAACATACATCATCCATACATCAGGTGTGAATGTGTGTGAAAGAAGATCACAGAAGAGTTTATCTGAAAAAGAAATCCTGCTCTGTACCTCATTCCTGGTCATTTCCCAATTTAATGTGTCAAAGCAAAGAGGACAGAACCATTCCCTTTACAAAACAAATGAAAGATAAAAAACTCTTTGTTTGGAACCCCATCTCCCACAAATACTGAAGCAAATAGGATGCTTTTTTCTATTTAAATTTTTACTTTATCCGATTTACACATCTTTTGTTTTAATCACTCCTTAAAGCATTTAAAAACACAGCAAAAAATAAACTAATTCAGCAATTATTCAGCTAAAATCTGACATAACATCACAGTAACTGCAAAAATACCTACAATATTTATTTCTGGCAAGAATCTTCCCAATTCTTTAACACTTAGTGAAGTGACTGGGCAATGTAGTGTCTCTTCTCTATCAATAAATGATTCCAAAACAGATGGCATGAGTTCCATAAACATTTCACACAAAACAAAGCAGGCCAATGTTTTTCCTTGTAAGGAGATGCTAACGTTATGCAACCCAGGATACTAACTCTAGCAGCATTATTTTGGACAAAAAAAACCCAAACCAAACCAAACTTTAAGTAGATTTTGTCATTTGTAGCATGACAGGCCAAGTGTCAGCTTAGCTTGCATGTAATTGTTCATGACCCCTGTCTGCTCAGATCCTCATTTGTAAATGTCTGTGCATCACATCAGAATATTTATTAAACTGTGACCTTCATTTTCTTTCCCATTCTCTCCCATCACTTTCCCCCATCACTTTCTGGGTGCATGAAAAGAGGGAACAGCAGTAACACTCCTCCTCCGTTCCATTATTAATTCAGAATCCTAGACAAATTTTTTCTTACTCAGCAAAAAAGCACAAGCACTTCCTATATTGTATGATGACAAATAGAATGTAAATAGGTATCATGAAGGTATGGAAGATATAAATGAAATCTGAACTGTCAAGATAGATAAAAAAAGAGATAAGGAAGTCACCAGTACCAAGGATGAGAATGTTCCGGGACTGGTTTCTAATCACCACACCAGGCAGGACTTGCTCAGAGCCACTTGAACTCACCTAAGCAAAGTGGTCACAGCATCCATTATGTCAAACATCCCAGAGCAGACAATGCCCAGGTAGCCAAGAAGGCCTGGACTGTATCAGGAACAGCATGGCCAGCAGGTCCAGGGAAGGGATTCTGCCCCTGTACTCAGCACTGGTGAGGACACACCTTGAGTCCTGTGTCCAGTTCTGGGCCCCTCAGTTCAGGAAAGAGATTGAGGTGCTGGAGCAGGTCCAAAGGAGGGCAACTGGGCTGGTGAAGGGACTCGAGCACAGACCCTATGAGGAGAGGCTGAGGGAGCTGGGGCTGTTCAGCCTGGAGAAGAGGAGGCTCAGGGGAGACCTCATCACTCTCTACAACTCCCTGAAAGGAGGTTGGAGCCAGGGGGGGTTGGTCTCTTTTCCCAGGCAACTCTCAGCAAGACAAGAGGGCATGGTCTCAAGTTGTGCCAGGGGAGGTTTAGGTTGGACATTAGAAAGAATTTCTTTACCGAGAGGGTGATCAGACATTGGAATGGGCTGCCCAGGGAAGTGGTGGATTCTCCATCCCTGGAGATATTTAAAAAGAGACTGGATGTGGCACTCAGTGCCATGGGCTGGTAACTGGGAGTGGATCAAGGGTTGGACTTGATGATCTCTGAGGTCCCTTCCAACCCAGCCAATTCTATGATTCTATGATTCTATTATTCTCCCAAGACTGCATAAAGCTTCTTATGATATTTGTAGCCATGAAACTTAAGGCTGGTACCTGCATTGACAGATAAGCAGTACTCAAACCTGCATGGATAAGAACTGACAGTGCTTATGGGCACAATTTAAAAGCACAACAGCCTCACAGATTCCATGTAGCCTCCATAAGCCAAGTCCCACTTCTGCATCTATTCATTCCCTCTCTCCTTGCAGGGCCGGGTAAGGTCTTTGCTAACAAAGGCCATGACTAAACCAAACACAACATTTCCATAGGCAGTCATTACTTTTCTAGTGCCTCGACTTGAGCCCCTGAAGCAGTCTGTAGCCCTGTGTCCTCCCACAGCAGGTTCTGCACATGTAGCTATGGGCTGTGACAGAAGCAGAACACAAGAACGCCTCACCAGTCCCTACAGTCCAAAGGTTATCACAATGCTTCCCAATTTCAAGAAAAATGCTATAACAAAACATGCTTAAATATGCCCTTAGAGAGGTCACTTTAGCAAAAGAAAAAAAACAACCAAACACAGCTTCTAGCAGTCCAGAAAATCACATAAAAGACATTTCATCCACAAACATGTCCATGGTGATCACCATATCCAAAGACAAGAAAGGAAGCACTCCATGTCACAGCCATATAAGCATCTGGGAAGGCACCAGCATAGCCAGCTTTGCCCTTCTCTGATGTGGCCTGATGCCAAATTCAGAAGAAAAGAGCTTCTGGTTTTTCTTGAGTTGTTCCTTTCCTTCTATAATCCCCAGCTTCCAGGGCTCACTGATCTTTTACAAGGAGTGGTTCAAAACCACCAAGAATTCATTACAAAGTATTCAGTCTAAATCTAGATGGTGCATGCATACCTCACAATTCTATCTCTCTGATTCATGGAAACTCCAGGAATTAATACTAAATTCTGATCTACTGATAGCAAGATAGTAAAGTAAATAAATATTCTTGAGCAAAACACACATTTAATAAGGGTTTTTCTGTCCATTTACATAAAATATGGCAACTGCTAGATATATATATTAAAAAAAAAGCCCAAAACATTCTGCGTGTTAACAATATATTTTATAAAGAACATTATTTATTTAGAATTAAAATGTAAATCTTCTAATAAATGCACTTACTGGACGTTTGGATGAAAGCCTGCCAGTTGCAGTTCCTGTCTGATTCCACGTAGAGGAAATAAATCCCTGTAGTCAAGCAAAGTAAAAATCCCAAGAAAAGGATGAAGATATACATCTAAATTTTATTTAATGGAAGTATTAGTAGTAAAAACACAGTGCAACCAGGACTACAAAATCAAATACTTTATCATTTTCCATATACGAGTTCTTCAGCTGTTAATACTGCAGTCATTCTACATTCCTTTATGATTTGACCATACTTGACAGGTTACTTTTACATCTCTACCTTTCTCATGCACGTTCGGAGTCCGTCCACATAAGTTGACTTCATCTTATGAACCTAAATTACATAAAAGTTTAGATAAATACTTATTTCCTTTACTTTTGTACAGAACTGAAAAAATGTTTTGCCCCAACAGTGTGCTACAGCAGTGAACAAATTTAACAGTGAAGTTTGTCAGTTGTTTTTGCAGCTCTTGTTTGCTACCCATAATCTAACATAGTGCAAAATAGAAGTTTAAACACTAAATTTAACAACTCCTAATACCTAAAACTTCAAAATTTAAGTTAAAAAATATTTAGCTGTGAGTATGCAGTATTTTTTGCAAATTTTGCCTTAGTACAACTACATTATTTGAAAAGTATCACCTCACCTGTCTGTATTCTAAAATTATCTTAGGCAAAGGATGAAGATCTTGCAACTTAGTTAGCTGCAAAATAAAGAATGTGAATTATTTGTATACTTTTCTGTTATGTTATTTTAAAAACTTAGACTAAGTTTTGGAGGAAGAAATTCTGTCACCAAGCTGAAAGGACAATATACTGGCTAAATAATTATGTCCTTCAAGCAATCTCACTCAAGACCCAAGGAAGCTTTCCTTCCCATTTCTTTTCCCTTCCTGTCCCTGACAGGGACAAAAAGACATGCAGACAGAAAAACTTTTTCACAACAACTTTGAAAACACCATGGCTCACCATGGGGGAGATTACTTATGGTCATTTTTATATGAAATAATCCATATATAGACATATATTTATTTATACACACACATACACATAAACCAAACGGAGAATTTCTCCTGTTCATCCCATAACACAAGTTCCAGGAGACTTTCAAGAAGTATTGAAATTGACAAATCCAAAAGCAATAAAATAAAGCTTTGACTGTAAATTGCCATAAAATTTCAAGAAGATATATGAAATGTTTCAAATAAACATTGGCTACTTATAAGGACAAAAAATATTTGGTACTACAACAGTTTAGGGTGAAAAATAGATGCACCTGTAAGAGAATGGAGAATTGAAAGGATAAGGTTTTTCTCTTACCACCAGGGAGTGACAACATATTAAGATTAGTTACCTATTAATAACCTACTGGAAGGTTTCAGCCTGCCTTTCTCTAAATAACCAAGTCTCAGTAATTGCTGGAAGGAGAGTACTGGACTAGATAAAAACATTGCTATGATTACTGCAAACACATCTTATGCTCCCACAAAAAAATGACATGCATTCTAATTCACTGATCCTTCCCATCTCCCAGGGCTCTCTGTCACTCTCCAAGATGACATATTTGATCTATTAAACCTCTTTCTCCTTGAGTACTGTGAGGTTCTTATGGTTACATTGTTGATACTACCTGAGAGATCATATCTGGTAGTTCAGACACTTGGCCTAAAAGTTGAATTTCCTCTTTCACTCATATGAAACAAATGCTGCCATTAAGATCCCCCCAGAGGCACTCATTCTCAGCAATGAGTTGTATACTTTGACTCCCATGTAAACCAGAGCACCAAATCAGAGACAGGTGCAGAAGCACAGATGCTTCTTGTAAGAAGAATTGCCATTAATATTATTATTTTAACAAAAGGAAAGAGCATCCACATTTGCCTCAAGTTACAAAGAGGCTGCAGTTTGGTCTTGACTTCATCATTTTTATACAAATGTTTTTGGCAGGTTTCTGCAATCGGGTGGGATCACACCTGAACATGAGCACCACTGAAAACTCTCTGCCAACAGAACAAACTGGAGAAGCTTCATAGTTATTGTACTGAACCTGATTATTTGATCTCTTGTAAAGGTTTATCATAGTATCTAAACTGTTTGGTCATTATTGCTCTAAAGTAACAATATTCTATCATGATCCTGCAGATCAGACTCCAAATACAACCCTTCTGACTGAAGACAAGCATCTCCACAAAGGGGAAAAAAAAAACAAACAAAAAAAGAAACTACTTGAGGAAAATTCATGCACACAACTCCCAACTTAAACCACAGATATCAAATAATTTCCCATAGAAATCCTTATCTAGCATAAAGGAGTTAAGAGTCCCTAAAAAGACAACAAAATGGCTTTAACCCAAATCTGACAGAAAAGAGAAAGTCTGGGTTGCTATTTCCTTCACCAGCAGATTTGACATTGGTTTTTTTGACATGTTTTTTTCATTTCACCAGTGGTCTCTTTCACTCAACCAGTCAGTGATACATAGCTACCAAAATCCAACTAGTAAGGAAGTCTCCCTCCTTGGAGGAATGTGGTCATGCATGCATGCTGGTAGTGCAGGTTGTAACTCTGCTATATGACTGAAGCTGAGCTTTAACAACTACCTTGTTTTTCCCTGCTGTGGAGTGCAACTTTAATTTCTGGCCTAAGTAAATAAAAAATCATTATTACAATAGAAAAATTAATCAAAATTGCTAAGAAAACTTTAGACAATTTCATTGGAATATAACTTCAAAGTTTTGCCAAATCATGCAGATGGTTTTAAAACAAGGACACCACATGACCCCCACCCCCATCTCACCACAACTTCCGAGGTGGATGCAACTTGTTGCATTTCAGTTCTGTGAACCTTGTCACACAGTGCATGAAGTTTTAACTTTTCAAACAGCACCTAGAGTAGGAAAAGAAAAAAAAAAAAACACACATAAGAGAAATCTTTCAGTGTATCAAGTGCTGAAATGGAAAGGAAAATTATTTAGTGCCTGAATTTAAGTCACGAAAACAGATTTCAAGGAAAACAAAGCAAACTGTAGCAAAGAGAAATAACACAACTGAAAATATCAAATATTTTTGAGCTATTGACAAAGTAGTGGATGCACTAAAATAAAACATAGATTACATAAAAATATTCAAATACATATTATCCAACATTGCCAGTTATGAAAAACTGTTGTCTTCCATTAAAATCAGATAATTATGATCTAAGAAAAACTCTTAAGTTTTAAAAACAATATTACATGCTTTACTATAATTCTTCTGTATCAGTACCAACTTACAGAACTGATAACTTAGATAATTACAGTGGTCTAAATACTACCTCTCTGAGCTGACTACTGCTGGTCAAGAGGAATCGTTCTCCAGCAACTTGATGAGCTTCCTGTTCAAGCTCTTTGAGTCGCAGCTATGAATGAATACATCAGAATTATTCTGTTTACATTGTAATTGTTTTCAATATTCTACTACTTCCCATGTAAGTAAATATATTGTACTTCTACTTAAAAATAGGGTACTTGACAATGTGTAAGCATTACTGGCCATCAACAGCTGGCTTAGTAGAATGCTTACATACTCTTTAATCTATATTTCTTCATGGAGAGAAGGTTCCAGAGAGGCCTTATAGCAGCCTTACAGTACCTAAAGGGGCTACAGAAGAGCTGGAGATGTACTTGTTACAAGTGCTTGTAGTGATGAGAAAAAGAGTGCTGGTTTTAAGCTGAACGAGGTTAGATTTAGATATTAGGCACTTTTCTGTGATGTTGGTGAGGCACTGGAACCATTTGCCAGGGGAAGTTGTGGATGCCCCCACCCTGGAAGTGTTCAAGACCAGGCTGGATGGGGGATTAGATGTCCCACCATCTGGATTAGTGGGAGATGCCCCTGCCCATCAACTAGATGATCTTTAGGGTCCCTTCCAACTTAAACCATTCCATGATCTGGGAGGGTGATTTAATGCCATAAAAAAGTTCCAAAATATGTGGGAAATAATTCAGGTTACTCAAGATTAAAGAGGTCAGTGAGAAACAGACCCATACAATTTACTCCAGTTAATTAATAATCTGTCAGACCACCATGATTGTCTTGTCATATATTATGCTACTAAATGGGATTCTCTAGTAGCTATTTTTATCAGTGGTGAAATGGCAAACTTCAAACTCCCAAACTTGTGCAAGTTGTAAAGAATGTTTTATAGAATGAGGAGTATCTATCACTTCTCAGGAAGATGGTTACAGGTAAAAACTGTAGGTGCAGAAATGGTCATTACAATTCCAACTCTAAAACATGTAACCCAAAAGGACCTATGCATTTTGCAAAGCAATCTCAGTTCTGGGGTAATGCTAGTGAAGAAAATACCTGTTCTGCCTGCCTAAACAAACATGGAAGTGCTCTAACATGTAAATAGCATTATTTATGACAATAAAAATACTAGCAATTCTGAACTGTCATGTCAAACATGAAAAAACAAAAAGATTCCTCCTCTTTTTAATCAGTTATCCTCAGTAAAAGCAGAAAGATCATGCCATACAATTCCCAAAAGCAAAAAATAAAGACAAAATTTACCCCAAGAATCTCTGATGTTTTTTTCAGTTCTTGTTTGTTCACATGTATTTTGTGTGTTTCCATCACTGTAAATAAAATTATAACACTCAAAACCGACACTTTTGATCTTACATGCTTCTTAGACTGTAAAATGGAATCTCAAACTCAAAAAGTCAGTATGAGGCTAAGATAACATTTAGTATTCTCAGGTATAACATTCTACTTGAGCACAGACATCAGCTGTGTTAAAACAGTGAGGACTGATGTTTTGAACTGAACTTTCATACCTGCCAGAATTTTGATAAGTGGGAGCTCTAATGTGCAAAATAATTTCCACAAACCTTGATCCTGTAAAGCAAGATGCAAACAAGTTCTTGAGTATCAGCCAATTTTAATCTTAAAACATACAGCAGTGTCATTATGTGGCTCTGTTTTCTAGTAAGCACTATTTCACTTTCTGTAAAATTCCTTTTTATATGGCTACACTTTTTGTAGAATTAAATACAGCTTAGTGTGAATGACAGTATCTAAATACTGTAGACCACTTTCACATCATTTTGCAGGTAATAGTAATATACTTGCAGAGGAATAGTAATAAAGAATATACATACCTTACTTTACTAAACAGTTTCTTTTTAGAGCATTATTATATTATGCCCACTATAACAGGACATAATGTTATGCTTTTTTCTTTATTCATTTGAACAATTAAGCAAAAATTCCGAGTTCATAACTTTATTTTCATTAGGAAGAAAATAAAACTGATGGCGTTATGCACCCAGTTTGGTTTCAAGGAACAGGAAGACTGTTTTTTCACTTAACTGCTGAAGCAATCAGTCAACAACACTTCCCTAAAAACTTCTGTAGGCTGATTCTCAGTGTTTCTGTGCCTTTAGTATTTCTTTGTTGTCTTCTTTCACAGATTTTTTCATCATACTGCTGGGCCACTTGGATATCCAAATTAATACAGCTCCATCAACTAAGGGTCTAAACCCTACACTTGATCCCATCAATTTCAAGGAAACCCCCTAGGATTCTATGATGCTACTGCCAGCAGAACCTGACCATGTCCTAAATTCTGACACTTTCAAGGTATGACCACAGGAAGAAAAACACACACACACAAAAAAAGAACTCTGGAAGACTTCTTGAGATGCATTCTGAACTGCAACAAGGACTAAAATACAGTAAAACAGTTCACGTGGAAGGGACCTACAACATAGAATCACAGACTCATTTAGATTGGAAAAGACCTTTAAAATCATCAAGTCCAACCCTTAGCCCAGCACTGTCAAGGCCACCACTAAACCATGCCCTCAGCACCACATCTACACATCTTTTAAATCCCTCAACCTAGCCCAGCTGTCTGACATATTCAGGGCTGACCAAAGTCAAAGCAAAATTCAAACACTGATGGACTTGGGCCATTGACTGCCTCTCTGGAAAGCCCATTCTGGTGTGTGACTAATACAACCTAGAGCAAGATATGCTGAGTGTATTTGTACCCAAAGAATGTATTAAAAAACAAACAAAACAACAAAACATCTATGTTCTGTTTTAACTCTGTTAACACTTTTTAGGCTTTTGACTATCTTGTAAAGTATGAAGAGAAATGTCACGATATTCTCAACATTTCCTGTTCTTAGAATCTTCATTTGCATATTTGGTTAACTGTAGCAGATAAAAAGTTTCTTCTAAACATGAACCTTGGGACCAGTCATTTCTTCCTTCTGGAAGAAAATAGCAAATTTGATGACCAATTTTGACCAGCGATGTAAAGCAGTATGGGTTGAAGCCTTCTATTTAACTTCAGCAGAGATTTTTATATGAATGAGAAGCACATCACTGACTCTCTTTAATTCATGATAATGCCTAAGAAGTTAAATCTCAATAAATACTTTATGTATCTTACCTGCAATTCATGAGTAAGGTCCATCATTACATTATAAAGTTTCTCCAAGTTCACACCTAAGTTTTGATACTGATAGAAATAAATAATAAATCAGGAGTTTTAATGTTAACATAGAATATTTAGTATGCTATTTAAAAGATACTAAACAAAATAATTATTTTTTTTTACATGTCCTGTTATATTTATCATTTTAGTAACATTCTTAGACCTCTGACTGTCAAACACAATTCATTAACAGAGCAGCATAGGCCACAAATGGCATGTTCCTTTATTTACATTTCGCACAGCCTAAGCATGCAGAAGTAATATCACTAAGCTACCTTTGACACTGGAGTCAGAATTCTATTATACTTATAAATAAAGTTTTAAAACCCATCTCCTTCCAGTTTTGTCATTTGGCTGCAAGCACTCAAAGTATTCCCAGCACATTTTGTGGGCAATCTACCTTCAGATTTATCATTCACCCTTTGCATATTTTAAAGAAATCCTACTTATTCTATTCTCACTTTATTATTTTTATTCTTCTCTTGGAGCTTATGGAACACTAACAGAGGCTCTCATGCTGTGAGCTGTCCAAGTTCCTCTCCTCTACAGACCTGCAGCTATTCTACAGGTCTCTTACCTTACTGCTCTCATGAAAGACCTACAGTTAGAAGAAAAAAATCTGGTAAAAATAAAAATAAAAATAAATTTCTGCTTTCTCCACTCAAACTGAGTGTTTTTCTTACCGGAGTAAGATGTCAGAAATTATGTTACCAAATCTGACTTTGCAGCCATTTAAAAGCTTCGTGGGTTTTATATGATATATTAAGAATCCTTCCTTTCGTTCTTCTGTGATGAGAAGGAATGAAAAGGATGTTTCTCCTCATTAACAGATTTACTCTCACCTTCAAGAGTATATAGAAAATTTAGATAAGGCTTCATTTGAATGAAACATCCAGTTTTTTGCAAACAAAAAAACCTTGGATGCTAAAATTATCATCCAAGAGAATATATGCAATGCAACTAGATGTGCTACCACTCTACTGAACTGGATGTCATTAAGCTATTAATTGTGGACTAAAAGAAAAAGATTCACAATGAAATTATTTCCAAAATATTTTCTTATGCATAAACCTGATGACAGAATACCACAGATGTCTATGGCTTTTAATCTGTCCAGCCACATCAGTAGCTTTTTTGAAGCAAAAGTAGGTAAGAATAACTTAAGTGGTTAGAAAATCTTCAAAATCCTTTCTAAGGGAGGGTCTATATAGCCTAAACAGATCTCCACAGTAAGTATTTTGCCAAAAAGAAAAATAAATAGATTAGTTAATATAAAAAATAATGGATGTGGGAGGCTCTTCCTCTCTTCAGGGAAGTCAGGACCCTTCTGAGTTTGTGAGAAGGTATCTCTGGGCACCTATTTTCACCTGAAAGGGGCAGGAATTGGTCCCTGAGCTAGATGTCAATATGTTCCAGTCAGAAACTCCTGGCTGTTTCTAGGGAGGGAGGGCAGTCACAGACTGAGACACCAGTACATCTAAACACTTGGCCCTGCGCCCTCACAGTGCATGAGTCACCTGCAAATCAGCAGGTAAACAAAATCCATCCTTTAAATAGGATATAACAATCTGCCTTGCACAGAAAACTCATCATTTTATCATCCTGTTTGCAAAACAGCCCCATTATCTGAAGATGATGTCTGGAACAAAAGTATTACAGCAGATGCAGACTGGCAAAAGCAATGTTTCATCCATTATTTGATTCAAACAGAATGCAGAAGGAATCCAAATTACTTGTTGCTGCAGAAACACAACAGAATCAGAACTGACTGCAAATTAGTTTATATTAGGAGAAATTATAACACATTATTGCTACAGAGACATACATTTTTGTACAAAGCTGGGGGAAGCACCATCATGGCAACTTTATCATATTGGTCCAATTTGTAAGAGATGAGATGTTCCCTTTTACTAAGTGTTTTGGCACAGCACCAGATTTACAGATAAGCACATATTCTGTGTTCAAGAGGTGTGGGTGAGTAGTAATCTACAGAATAACACAGTAGTTACTCCAGGTACTATGCCAGATGGACGACTGGTGCAATACCAAGAGAGCTTAACTGAAGTAAGTAGTGGGGCACAAGACATCACTTGGCCTGGATCCACCTGGGAGTACAGACAGCTGTGAGGAACCTGCCACCCAAGTCCAAGGAAGAAGGCTGAAGAGATAAATCAATCTGGCAAGGAGCTAGGATTCATAAAAAGAACAGAGGTTCCAGAGAACAAAAAGACTGCGGAGAACAAACTAATTGGATAAAGAATGGGGGAAGGAAAGGCAGGAGGAATAATCACAGGATGTGAGAGGGAGGGATAAAATAGGACTTGGGTGAACAAGTCAGCATAATGGCACTGGAAATGGTTGGGGCAAGGAAACAAACTAGACTTGAAGTAGTGCAGGAAGGAAATAAGACTTAAATATTTAACTCAGAGCTGGTAATCAGGATGACAACGTTGAGAAATGATAACTAAGAATAGATGTGATATGTGAAGAACAAAATACGGAGTCAAGCTAAGGAAAAAGACAAGATTAAGGATACTGACTCACGGGAAGGGCATCAAAAATAGACAGACCTAAAAAGTTTGTAGCTTCTGCCTGTTTGCCTGTCCATTCCTTGCACTAACAGCTTAATTCATGAAGTGGCTTCTGAACAACTGCAGTTCACAGCAAGAGATTTACAGTAAACTGACTCTGGTTTTCTCAGAAATGGCTATACTGATGGGTATGTGCTGATACAACTGACCTCTGTCCATGCTTTAAGCCCACTTGACATCTATGGATTTGTACCCCAGAAGCCCTGTAACCATGTTATAATACTTGTGTCTGAACATAGAAGGCCTCTCAAAAGTGAAAGGTTTAAAAGACACAAACATAATTTAGGTTGCTGCCTCTATTTTTATCATTCAAAGAACCTCAGAAGGCTGCCATGTCAACATGTCCAGAGTAGATCAACACAGTCCAAATTAAAATGCTAAAATTTTCAACAGACAGTAGGACATTCCTATAGTGCTACTGGAAATTAAAATTCAAATTTTTTTCATACACATGCTTGAAGGTTCACATTTCACTCTCTACTGTTCCTCAGTCTATGATGTGGTGTCTTCACCAGCCACAAAATTCAGCAAACTCATTAATAATTAAATAAATACAGTTCACAGGAATTAGGGAACAAGGCATTAGACATTTTGGAAAGGAAAACTGGAAATCAGCTTGCACTGAGGTAGAAAGAACAGAATAGGTTATGTAATAATTTTGTTACTGAACTTGGTGGTTTGAAGCAGAATTTTACAGCTGTTCCTGGGGAATATGATCACAGCAGAATGCAGTGAACCTTTCAATTCTTCCCTTTCTTTATATTTCCAACAAGTAGTATTAATATAACAATTTTCTACCATCGGAAAAGCATAATCTATACATTTCTTTGCAGTATTTTGTAAGTAAAAGCAATTCTTTCATCACTTCCTTCCTGTTTTAACCACAAACTATTTAAAACCAACTACTTACTGATACATTTCTCAGAGTGCCTGTGTCTGTATTTACTGTTCCCATGGAGAAAGGCTTTTCAAAATACTTCTGTATTAAACATTCAAAAGAGGGAACTGTGTCACTGGGGTTTATCAGCCATGCTGCAATCCTTGGATCTAACACGACGCTATCAGCAACTACAAAAATAAGTTATTTCTCATAATAAAAACATTTACATTACCTCCCATACTGAGAAATACCTTTTAAGTTAGCCATCTTTCCTGTAGACACATTAGAAAGAGCTAAGCAATTACACTACAAAAATGTTAAACAATCAATTTGTGGTTGCAACAGTCAGTATCATGACCACAGAGGAGTAGGTTCAACACTGAGTATTTTTGAAGAGGAATGTTTTGTGGGTTTGGTTTTTTTTTTGTAAGTTTTGTATTTTTTTGTTTCAAGTTTTAAAATGTAAGCAAACACTTGGTTCTTTAGGTTGACAGTAAAATCCTCTTTCTTAGCACTAAAAAACTTCAAATTGAAGTTTTTCTTGTGAGTCTCTCTCTCTCTGGTACAGTTCTGCTGTTGCTGTTAACTTGATCAATATCCACAAAATTGCTATTGAAGGTCAGGGGAGGGAAGACTTACTTCTTAACAATCAAACTTCTGAGATCTTTAATGCACATATGAACTCACAATATGGGTGCACAGTGCATTTTTCTCAAAAATCAGAAACTTTTGTCTATAGGATCATAGGTGCTTACACACTTTCTCATGCTCACACAGGAACAGCACTAGATGTGCTCCATGCTATGTGGCATTTACCTTTTAACCACAGTCTCAGTATATGGACTACAGTATCCATTGTGTTATAGAGAACTCCCTGCCACACAGCTTTATAAGCTCAGTTACTTGGAAACAAATATTAATGTCCATAATGCAAGTTAGGACAGTTATAAAGAGAACCAGGCTCATTCACCTCTACTGACAAAACTTTTGCTGAAAAGAACTTGGCTGCTTCAGCAGATGTTGAGAGACATCTTGGCCCTGAATCAGCTTGAGTTCTGCTGGAGTGGCCGGGTAACCAAAGGATACTTCACCTGCACAATCGCATGCCAGGATTTTATGTAGCTCACCATCCTTTACTCTGAATGCAAACAGATATCCCCTAAATCATCATCAATTTACTGTGATCTTCTGACGGAATTTTTCAGATGCTGAACACAAGCTGAAGATTCTTCACTGAGGGAGCCTTACTTGAAGGGTTACACTTATTTTTATCATTCACTCAGCAGTAATTCAATGTAGTGAATCACAAAAAGAAAAAAAAAAAAAAAGCATGTTTTTTGTTTGTAGTTGCTTTTAAGTGCATATGGAAGAGTCTTACTTGTTCTTATCATAAAAATGAAGACCCCTTCAAAGGATGCCTAATTCTGATAATTCTGACTGATAATTCTGACTCTGGAATTTATTTTATCCTTTCCTCTTGAGCAGAGAAATTTTTCTAGGGAATGTGAAACATCAAGCAGTTTAACCTTTTCAGCTATAGTCAGGACTGTGCTGGGAGCTTCTATTCCTACTGGGAGCTATCCTTAAATTATTCAAAGATTTGGTCCCTACTCTGAGAAGAAATACACCATCTTGACATGCCAAGCCTCTGCTCACAACCCACCCAATAAGGGTGTTCTTTTCCATGGTACTAAAACTCTGTTTTCCAATATATTACTTAAGCACCAACCCAGCTTCTTCTACACCCAGTAGTTTTAACAGAAACAACAAAAAACAAAGAGATTACGATTAGATTGTAGACTAGATTAGTTACCTTGTTTCCAGCTAATTTCATTACTATAAACTTGAAGTAGAGTCCTCAGGAAATCTTTTGCATTGAAGCAAATAATTGGAACTTTGCAACGTAGCATTTGCAACAACACTTGCCTGCACAGAAGTAGTTGATTAACATACCTTATATTGCTACTAGAATGAGTGAATCTATTTACTTTATAATTTAATTAGCACCTGATACAAAACAGTTAATGTAAGACATTTGTTTAGTTCTCTAAGAACAGAATTTATATTCTAATACCTGAAGCTTTATACTATTAATAAGCATCCTAGCAGATATACCTTATCATGCATTCACTAAGAAAACAAATCCCTATTTGACACTCAAAAGTAAATGCAATCTTAAATAGATACAGCAACTGGCATCCCTATGATACTTTAATATACCAAATTAGATCAAAGAGTATATATTGAATAATAACTTCTGAATATACACTGTAAAATAATGATTTATAAATTAGTAAACAATCTGAATTGCCATAATTGCCCAGTATTAGTATGCTCTGTATATGTAACATGCTCATCTTATGCTACATTTTTCCCTTCCTTTTGAAAATGTCTTTAATTTCCACATCCATGCAACGTGAAATAGATTTTACCTATTATAAATATTAGTATATAGATTTTCTTAATGTGTCATATTGCTTATGAGCTCTTTTTGGCAACATTAAAATAATTTTTTTTTTTTAATGAAGCTTTCAAGTTTATTTATCTTTGGTATTGTAAAACCACAGTACCAAGCTATTGGGAGTATTAGAAACTGTGTAGACTGTAAAGTACCATTGCATACAGTGTGGATTCACTATTAAATAACCACACCATTCTTACAAGAAATAATTAGCATTTAGATAAAACTTAGGCAATACACTTACTCAACTTGTTTATTCTTGAAATTTTACTGTTCATATGTACTTAGTTTATTGTTGAGTTATTTTTACTTTAGTACAGCCTATGTTCAAACTAATAACTTATTAAACTAATTATTTTATAATTCCAGTATTAGAGCAGGTGAAGTGATTTGCTTAAAGTCATACTGGAGCAGTGGTAGAGATGCAACTAACAACCAAGTTCAGAGTCTTTATGCTTTAGAATTTAATGACTCAAACTCAGCAATTTACAACAAAGAAATTGCTACTGAAAGCTCTAGTTAATAAAGTTAATTGTAAGGAATAAAAATTATTGTGGTTATGCGACCTGAAAGTTTAAAACATACGTAAATATTTTTTAAGATTCAGTCTAACTAGTAAGCAGACACAAAAAGCACTTACTTTAAAATTTGATACCATAATTTTGATGTAACATTATTACTGAATGTAAGGAAAGCCTCACTTGGGATCTCAAAAACCATTTTAAAAGCCTATTCTGCTCAAAAACTATACATATTAACAGAAGTCAGACAGGATGTTTGCCATACCAACATCCATCAACAATGTACTGGGCAAGAAATGCAGCTCAAGAATGGAAAGATAAAAGACAGATAAATCATATTTGTGGTGCCACATAGCTGCAAGCTGCTCATAAAGGATTTCTTGGCGAACATAAACAACTCCTGCCAGAATCCCAAGCTACTTCTGCAGAGCTGAAGTTAGTGATACACTGAGCCCAAAGGAAAAGTCTATTCTTATTTGGTTCATATTACCCCAACCTTGACACAGAACTAATACAGCTCATATTAAATACAAAGCACTTGATGTTTAAGGAGATTAAACCTGTGCCATGTAACCAACAAGACCATTGCTAAAAGAAAATGTAAAGCAAAACAGTTTTTCCCACATGCTCTCACCAAGCAAATTTCTTGTGAGCCTGCTGTTCTTGTTGCCAAAGCGATGGCCAATCAGTCTTTAAATAAATTAATTTATCATACTCATTAGCAGTATTCCGAGTACAATCAGTTGACGAGTAACTGGGACAGCAAGAGTGATCACTCTGATTCTTCACTAACACAACAACTCCTTTTACTGATGAGGTTAAGACCTGTTAGGTGTAATAACAATAGTGTTTCTTTTGGCAGATATCATGCAACCCTCTTATGAAAATTTCCCAAATATTTTACAATTTGAAACCCATTACACACACTAGAGTAACTGCATATACCACTGACAAAAGCATGCAAGTGTTTCAGCCTTAAAACAAAAATCCAGAGTAATAGACATAGTGCAAAGCAGAAAGATACATTCTAATTCAGACAGTCTCGCTTTCAGCATACAAAAACCTGTTCAGCCCAAGTGGTTTCTTCAAGCTTTACTTGCATATTAAAAATAAAATATATCCAGGAGTATTGAGGTTTACCTCATTTTAGTCTTATATTTTGGTAAGTAGTAATACACAAAATCAGTCCAGACTCTGACCTCCCAGTAAACAGGTTTTTTAGCAGTCATATGCACAGTTCAGATAGTTCTACGAACTGACTCAAAACAAAACACATCATCCACTAACCTGCTCTGTGCTCAGCTGTGAAGAACCATCTTGAAATATCATAGTGGCTACAAAAGCCACTGCCTGTTCTATAGTTGCCAGCAATTCTCTTTTTTCTTCACATCTCAAAGTCCTGATATCACAAGGATAATTTTCATAAGACTCTGTTTGCCCAGAAGTACAGTTGTCTCTTCTTTCATGTGAAGAAGTATAGGTCTTCAGAGGTAATCTTGTTTTCTTTGAACATGTAGGCAAATCTTGCTTTCGTTTACGGGACACAGCTGTATTTTTTTCACCATCCTTCAGATCTTTTGCTTCTACTGAAAGACTTCTTTCTCTGTATTCCCATGTTGGCAAGCCTAAGTCCTGGTAATACCTCACTATTTTGGTATCTTGACAGGAAAGCATTGCATCACTACCTACTGTCCTGACTAGCTGACCAGCAGTGCTTTTTTCAGGGCTGGCAGATGTTTTTAATAATTCAAGAGTGGAATCATTAATCTCCTGGAAAAATTGGAAATTTTTCAGTGAGCCTACTTTTCAACTCATCAGGAGAAATGAAAACAAGCATACATCAGTTAATTTAGGTAAGCTTTGAAGAAGGTGATATTCTATGAAAAAAAAAAAAGTGTTTATACACACAAGTTTTATACACTAAGCCATACTTCTTTTTCACAGACAGATTTTAGCATTTGTTTTAAGTCTTCAATATTCTGCTTTGAATAAATCCCTATACTACCTACAAATGTTTGAGCTTTGGAGGAGAAATTCAATGTATTTTCTTTTAAACTGAAGAAGAATAGGGTTAGACTGGATCTTTGGAAGTATTCTTCAGCATGGGAGTGGTGAGACAGTGGAAAAATTTGCCAAGAGAAGATGTGAATGTCCCCTCCCTGGAAGTGTACAAGGCCAGGTTGGATGAAGCTTTGAGTAACCTTGCCTAGATGAGAGGTGTCCCTGCCCATGGCAGAGAGGTTGGAGTAGATGATCCATAAGGTCCCTTCCAACCTAACCCATTCTGAGAAAAGCTTCTTCATTTTTATGTAATTTCCTTTTTTGAAATGAAGCATTCTTGTAGCAATTTAGCTACCTTTTAATGCCTCATAAATATTATAGTCAGTGTCAGAGCATCTTTATGCAGGCAGATTTTGAACCTGATCTCACACAGAAATAAAAATTTCTCTGTGAATTTTTTAACTGTTCCACAAAGCAGTTGTCTACTTAGTCTCAGCATCATCCATGAGCACTGTATTTACTCATTCAGTGAAAAGTAACTGATACCTCTAATAATTAGTACATTTTCTGTTCTTCTGGCACAGCCAGTCTCCTTTAGCACCTCTGCTGTCATTACCATTCCAAAGACTAAGGCCTTATCACTTCAATAGAACCACAAGTTACTGCTGTGCAGGGCTCCAATCCATTTCCCAAGACAGCAATTTTCACTGATCAAAGGATATTATCCATCTCTATTCAATCTCTATTGATTGAGCAAGCCAGAATAACAAAGCCAATATTTCTTTCCTGGCTTTACAGTATTCCTCAGACCAGTTCCCGTATTCCCAGACCACAGATCCATCAAGTTGGAAGATGAAAAATGCTTAGACTGCTTGAGATCATGCTTCATAGGATCAACTAGTTCAAAGTAAACAGAAAAAGGGAGCTAATTAAGCTTTTGCTACTAACAAAATGAATAGTGGTTGTTGTGAACTAAGACAAATTAATTGGACTTAGTCAATACTAATTAAAAAATGAACATTATAAAAAGTTACTGTAAGTGGAAGAAAAGGCCAAATATTTAAGAGCCATAGAAAGACAACTAATTCACCCAACTGTATTCTCCAGACAAACTGCAAATAGTTTTATTGTTTAAACACAGTAGAATTTTAATTAGGACATTCAAGAAATTACAGAATCAGGAATAAGCAATTATCTTTTAAAAGTTTCAAACATTAGAATGAAGCAATTTAATTATCATGTCAGAATAATACAGCTGGAACTACAATTAACCACAGAAAGAAGCAGCAGCTTCCGGGAAGAACTCATCTACTAGAAATAATGACATGGCTGGAAGTAGAGAAAATAGCTCCCAAGGTACAGTTTCATAATTTATGTGGATGTAGGAAAATTTCACTAGATGCAGAAAATCAAAATTAGCATCTCATCATCACAGAAGTGGGTTCCACTATCATTCACATGCAATCAGAGCTGCCTGTCTATCTGTGAGCCAATTTAATCTGCAGGGAACTATCACACCCCACAGAAGAAACCAGTTTTTGGCTTCTTGAGCAACCTGAATGGATATGAAGTGTGCAACATGCACCAGAGTCAGACTAAGGAAGGCTCTGAAATTTGCAGCTGGGCCAAGCAGTATCTACAATTCATCAATCAACTAAATAGATCTGGCAATCACAGCCTGAGCAGGGGGTGCCACAGTTCTCTATTAGTCTGCTGGCACTGGCACTCACTTGCATCCACATTTAACCAAATTTGGAGAGGTGATTAAACCAAAAACTAAATTTCCTAATATTGAGTAATTTTTCATATGAATCAGCTCACTTTATCATTATGTGCTAGCGACTGTTCAGTGGCAGAGGTTTGAGAACACTTTTAAACCCCAGTAAGCATCTAAATCGTGACAACCTCATTTACTCCTGGATCAGTCTGTCAGAAAAGCCTAACTTCTTATGAAAAGGGCAACAGAAATGGAGCCAAGAGCCTCATAAGTAAAGAGATGCCAAGTGCAAAGTAAGACAGAGTAAAGTTCTCGGAACTATGACTGTATGCAATATATTGTGAAAAAGCTTCTTATGAAAGAGCCAGGCTGTAACAACTTCAAACCTGCTTTAGAAAGACTGCTTTAAGAGGTCCTCAACCTTAGAAATATGCTTGCCTTTTCATTTTTCAGACGTGCATCCTTATAATCTAGTTTATTTTCCTTTGTCTTCTCTATACCTTTAAGAAATGAATAGGAAACATTTTACAATACAAGTGAAACTGGAAGCAGTGAATACAACTTAGGTTACATTACTAACACTTTTACAAAACCTAAAATAATTGCAAAGAAATTTTTGACAACAACCCTTTTTCTTAAGTTAATATGCTTAAAAGGCCCTGCAGGTTCCTAGATATGCATGTGCAAAAGTGTGCTCTGTCCTCATTAAGAAAAAATTAATTTAAATATGCTACAAAGCAGACAAACATTTTCCATGGTATTACTATATTACCATAAATATGGACATTTTCTTCTTTCAAGAAAATATGTCCCATCTTGGTCTAAGTAAAGCTGGGGGTACAGGCAAGAATTAAAAAAAAGTGAAACAAAAACAGAAAAACAAAACAAACAACAACAAAAAAAAACAACACAAGGAAAAAAACAAACTACACATTTCACACAATTTAGCTGTTTTCTTGGAATTAGACAGTACTATTGCACAATAAACTTTCTTCAGTAAAACAATATTTACCTATACTTTAGCATATCATGGTCTGCAAAGAAGTGACCATGCTTCATCTGCAGAGGATAAAGTTCTTAGTGCTCATCCTCACAACACAGTAAGTATTTTAAGACCAGACAAGAACAGAAAGCAAGAAGAATTCAGAGCTATCAGGCTGACAGGAAGGTAATGGCTTAGTACCACAAGAAGAAAGATGTCTCAGTGCTCAGTCTAAGAGAGAGCCCTGTGTCACAGCACAACTGAGCCTGGACCCACCACTGACCCACCAGTGATAATTGGCCTAAAACTCTGAAATCAGACTTATGCTGTAATTTAGGGAAGGCTTCACAAATGCCTCTGAGGACTCTGCACCATGAAACAGGTAAGACATGACTTCTCTGCCCTCAACACTACTCAGCAGCCCCAAGAAAAGGAGAAACAAGTGAAGACAGAAGTAAAAGAACAAGGGGCAACAGGCTAGCAGTAGTTTCAAATTCAGTAGGTACAGGAAGAGGAACAGGGTAAAAGAGAACTCCACTGAAGTGTGGGTCTCTCCAAAGTTTGCAATTAGTTAGGGTTCCTTTGTCTCTGAATTCTTTTACAAACCACCCAAAAGACACCTCATGGGAAAAATATGTAATTTGTTCCATTCTAACTCCTGGTACATATGGAGTACAAAACTCCACTGCTGTTCTCAGCTATAAAATTTGCAGTACCAGCAGCAAGACACTTTCTGAATCTAATGTGCTGATGATCACCATCAAGCAAAGCATAAGATGATCTATTTTCTACATGGAAACTGAATTTTTTTTTAATAAAATATATATATTTCTAGGTAAACCAGGACATTTTCAAAGACTTTCAAGATTTCAAGATTTTCAAAGACTAACAAGCTTACTCTCCAGAAGAAACTAAGCTCATCGCTTTATAGTATTATGTGCATGTTCATGTTGGTTTAAGTATATGATCAGTTATTTATCTCCAGCTCAGACTTCTAATCTGAGCTGCCAGAATAAGGAAATATGGCATAGCTTTATTTTAAGGCTCAAATATTTCAGCTTTGGGAGTTTTTGACACTTCCTACAGCATTATAATTTAAGAATTATACTGAGTTTACATGCAGTGCTTTAAACTGCTTCACAGCTAGATACTTTTCCTTAACAAATTCACCCTCCAAAGATAAAGATTCCATTTCTCTCCTATGGCACACAGTATTCAGTATGATTGGTAACGAGAGAGCTACACAAATTTCTGGTTTATAGAAAAGTATCACCAGATGGCAGTAGAAACCCATCCTTGCAAGCTCTACCGCCAAGATAACCACAGAATTTCACCTGCTAGTTGGATATTGCAGACATTTGTCATATTTGAACTAAGTATTTAACTTAAAGACAAACATTTTTTCCAATAATTAATACTCAATCTTGAAAGAGCTACCAAGTTCAATACAGTATCAAACAGACCAACTAGTATGACAGGTTTTAGCTTAAGGGAGGCAAAATTTTTCTCTACAGATTCACACTGATCAGCTAAAGCTCTATACACAGGCAGTAACTTAAAAGCACTTCAAATAAATTTGTTCACACTAGAAACAATTGTGAGTAATTCCGAGATGGAAAACAAGAGCAAGAAAATGAGTCATGTGGCCTGCCACCACTAAATGGCTACACTGTTCTTTCACTCCCCAGTGAACAAGAATTTGGCAGCACTACAAAGACGACAGCAAGCTCATTTGCCTAAAGATACCAGACACCTTCATGGTGTTTTTTAAAAAATAGAGAATCTGTAATTTTCCAGCTTTACAGAGAGCAAACAGATCAAAAAGTGGACAACATAACACAACACAGATATTGCACAGTACAGGCCCAGACTAAGACAAAAAACATTACACAGGAAAATTAAGGAATGGAAAATGAAAAGGTAGCATGAGAAGTAGAACAATTAAACTGCAGCAGATCTAATGTTCTTAAAAATAATCTGGGTTTTGGTTCAAATATACCATTTAAAAATTAAGCCATCTCACACTTCTTTAAATGTACATCCCTGATTTACACAGCAATGAACCACTATCCTTTCAGTGCTACACCATCAAATTCCACCCATGGATCCAGTATTTTGCTACTGGAAAAAAGAGCCTGAACTCTTATGTACACAAAACTTAGGCTGCAATGTACACAAGAACAAATGCTAGACTTAAATTCCAGCAAGCAGATAATGTTCCAGGATCTAATTCTCAGAACACAAGCAACTGAAATTGAGCAAAACTCTAATTTTCTACCTACCTCTTTAGAGAGGTACAAGATTGGCAAACCATGAATTTGCACAGAATTAAGACTAAAATTACATCTTGCAGAACCTCCCTAGTACCCCCAACATTCTGAGTAAGATTTGCTCAACAAAGGCAAAGGTCTGCTGAGACACTTTTAACATTACTTAATTTCCTCTACTGCTGGGACTTCTGTTTATGGTTCTCCCTAGAATATCACAAGGAGCAAGCTGCTAATGAACACGTGTTTAAAGGACAGGCTTGAGTCTGGAGAGTTCACAGGTTTTCTGCCAAGTTCCCAATACCTCTAGTGATCTTTAAATGCCTAGTCCATAGTTACTTTCACATATCCATCTATTTTACTGTATTAGTTAATTAAAGTTTGAAATTCTCATTTACTTTTATACCACATAGCAAGAACAGGAAGGAAAACAAACTAAACTGAGAGGACTGGTGATACCCCTAGCTCCTTGCCCTCACACAATATTATCAAATTAGAAAAGTCCCAGCTGATGCCACAGTTACAGCATAATTCCTTTTCTTAACTGTGAAATCTAAACAGGCACTTTCTTTTTCTTTTAAAATAGAGATTAAAGGTTTGATATACTGTTTGTGGGGGTTTCAGTTTTTCAACTGAAAATAGAAGCACTTAAATAGGATAAAATTTACTCACTCTGGTTATTTTTTCTGCTAGCCTGAACTTCTCCTACAGGGATAGACTGCAAAGCTGTCATAATCCTCTGTGCAGTATCAGATAAAGGCACTTTAGAAGTCTCACATGCTATGTATGATGTATACTGTTCCATTTTTAAGATTAAACCTAAACAAAGAACACACAAAAATTATGCATAACAAGGCCACAGAACAATCTGCACTTGCATTCTGTTGACACTAGAGACAAAATACAGTGAACATGTTCAGCCATTCATTCTCAACAGAAAATGACGTTTCCTTCCTAAGATGCCAAACAGTTTTTAAGTATTGTAAAAAGCAAATTGTAATCATTTATAAAAATCACTATGTGAAATGTCCTTGAAAGCATTTTAATACATTGATTAAAAAATTAAGCGGTTCTATCAAGTAAAGGTGACTTCCAATAAAATAAATCTGATAAATAAAACAAGAACTATCATTACTGTTTGAAATTCTGAAATGTTTCCCCCTGCTCAGCATCTTTAAGCTACTCTTTACCTAGCATATGCATACACTTACATTAGTGCTTGGATTTTAACAAGAAAAAACAACCTTTCCATCAACTGCCAAAACAGAGCAAACACAAGATGAAAATAGAAACAAGTTTTACTATAATGATTTACAAACATTAGTGATGGGTTGTTTCAGAAAATACTTCTGATAAAAGATTTCTATTCCTTAAACTTTATGTAATTGATGTACTCAAGTACTACTACATACCAATAATATGAAAACAGTTACTATGGTTTCTCAGTTTAAGAAACAGGTCAGCAATGTCTGAAGTCTCTACAAGCTGTCACTGCTATTTTTTTTTTAAGGCAGTTGCTTTTCCAGTTGACAAGTAGCCATATTTTATAAAACATTGAAACATACAAAATACTTGGAGAGCCAGTATATACTGGCTCAGATTAGAGACATACAACACAGATTAAAGAACTAGAAACAACAAGTTTCCCTTCTGATTACTTTGTTAACTTTCTATAGTTATGAACAGAACAATACAGAAAACTTACACAAAGACCAATACCCAACATTTCCAAAATACTTACAGGAGTCAAGCTTTACAAGTCAATTGCTCTACCAAAAACTTCTGTTAAGTAAATTACTGCTATAGAAGTTAGTAACAGGAGTTCTCTTACTCTAGTCTTCTCCCACTAAATCCAGAGCATGGGTAGACTTACAAGTTTAAGCACCAAGAAGTGTTTGCTCAGCTTACATGGAAATATTTTTCATAGCTGAAAACCATGGCAGACTGCAAGTCTGAGTGCTTACAAGCAGGAACATTGGTATCCAGGACCAAAGAGGAACCATCCATCAGCTGCACTAATAACAGCTACACCTATCTCTCTCAAACTGATATTAAGTAGGCAAAAGGAAGAGAGGCACAGAATTACTTTCTTTTCCCTGACATTGCAGGAGTCACAAGTATAATCTTTCCCCATGCACAGCTCCTCCATTTTATAATGAAGAGCAATGCTACACACTGCAATGCTACACCATGTTTTTATCCCTACAGAGGATAAAAACACTCCCTGCTTCCCACGGTGGGGAACCCACAGTCTTAAAGCCTCAGGGGCTCATCAAAATTAGAACCTAGCAGAAAAATGGAAGTGAAACATAATGCACGAGAACAGTCTAAAACAAACACACAGATTCATCATGAATACTGACAACAGTGAACTGAATTTAGTGTTTGGCATTTAATTGTGAACAGAGTATATAGAGGTAACCAGCATGAAAGCCACACAAAGACATTCAAGCAGTAAGCTAAAAAAAAATAATTCGAAGTTTAAAAATAAATTATACTCACATAGAGGTAAAAGTATGCCATCAAAATAGTTTTAAGACTACTGTTACTGAAGTTAAAGCTAATTTACTAATCACCAATATGTACATGCTTGAAAGCATGTGCAGCCAATCCCATAAATACATAAAAGACTGGGAGTTGTCATACTATAAAAAAACTACTTAGTTCCACTGGTACATTAGGAAGCTATATAAAAACTGATAAACAGTCTAACAATACACCACTAGATTGTTTATCAGAATACTGAAAGCAGAACGATTAGCAGAATAATGAAAGTATCAGGACTGTGAACTGAAATGCCTATCATTATAAAACATACAGCAAACATATAAATCCAAAAGGAAATTTCAAATTCTTTTTCTATGACAATCCCAGTACGAGTATGGATGGGTTGCAATGGAAACGAGAGGCTTAACGTAAATAAGGAGATATCAGATTTGTCTTAAAATACACATTTTGGATACTTGAAAAAAGTTCTGGTACATATACCAACATATCTGACAGAACCAAATCTTCATAGAAAAACTGTAAGGGAGACAATCAGGCAGGATCTGCCTTAGAGACATCTCTTCAGAAGGCACACATTACATTCATGTTCCAAAGTCTGGAATGTCTTCTCCATATTTATTTTGCAGTTCACATATCAAAGGTTCTTGGCACGCAAGAAAACTTATCTCAATTCTATGAAATGTTCCTTTTTGTGCTATGCTGTGTACAGTAGAAATCAACATACAGGCTAGCAAAAGAGCAGCCTGAATGTAATTTATTTAAATAACCCACTTATTACCTCATATCAAAGAGCTTTGACAATACTGAAATTTGAACTCAATGAGCAGATGCCAAAAGCCATAAAGTAGCAGAGAATCCAATCTTGGTAACCTGCAGTTAAACATCCATAGCAATGATAAACATTAGCCTTGATAAGCTAATACTAATCATTCCATTAACTTGTAGACAGTTTACATTAACATGCTTTCCTTTTTAAAGTGTACAAAGTTTAAATATTAAGAAATCCACTGGTGGTGAACTTCTCATCTTCCAGACTACTGACTTTAGCCTCAGACTGCTGCTCAAGCTCCTCCACCATCTCTCTCAAGAGATCTTCATCTTTGAAAAAATACACGTACAAGTTTCTTTCCATTTGATGAAGCTTATTGGAGTCTATAAAGCTTTTCTTTGACTTCACATCAGCAACCAGATCCGCAAGGAGTTTATTTAGTTTCTTTAAATCAGCTTCCAGTTGATTAAACAGGTCAGTAAGTTCCTAACAAAAAATACAAGATTAAAAATAATTACTTTTATATTGTTAATACACTAGCTGAAATATAATACAAGGTTTTTTTGAAGCAAAGTAAGTGTTGGGAAGTGAACTGTCACCACAAAAAAAAAAAAAAAAAACAAAAAACAAAACAAAAACACAGGTGACATGGTGACTCCATTCAATTTATGTACTTTTTTGAATTTTGAGTTCCTGGTAATGGTACTCATATTAGGTTACAAAAAATGCAATTCCATTTACTTGTTTACTAAACCAGATGCATAAAGAAAGATCTCGCCCTCTGCTACATAGGCTGAATACATTTTCAATCAATTACAACAAACAAACAAAAACAAACAAAAAAAGCACAAAAAAGGACAATTCAAATTTAAAATTAAATCATTATCAGCTACAATGTTCCCAACTGTCATCTAAAATTATAGCTCAGTGTAAGCAGCTTAGTCATCTTCTTGCATATTATTTCTTTAATAAAGGCAATACTTTTCTTGAAAAATAATACCAATAATGAGATGTCACTATGTTTTAAGAGGTACCTTGAACTGAGAAGAAAGGGATTTGATTTGTAATGAGTAAAGCCAAAATGCATTTTGTTCCAATTATAAAGATTCATTTAATAAAAACTGTTCTGTATGTTGCAAATTGACAGATGAAAGTGTTAATATTTCCTTGGTTAAAGAGATGAAAATATATTTATGTAACAGAAGATTTCCTTCAACACTCTTTCGAGATATCGTCAATTATTTAAAAACTGAAACAAGCTTCATTTAACAACTCCTATTCCCATTTAAAAAAGGTCTAAACCTGAGAGCTCTGTAGCAGGACTGTCCCACTACAACTGTCCTTCAAAATTCTGATACTCTTTTTGTCCAAATGAGGCTCCCAAAGCCAGGCTTTTTAAGGGGGGTTGACCCATATTATTCAGGTGCAACAGGTAACGGGGAAAAAAGCCCATCTGAAATAAAGAGAAATTTAAACAAATTTTCCAGTGACATCATATTCAGATGACATTATTTCCAACACCATAAACTTACTAGTAATACAGGACTGTGCATGCCTTTGAGACAAAAGTTAGATGCAACAATTTGCTCAGATACTGAAGTTTTTTCCTGCCAACTTAAAAAAATTCTAACATGGATCATGTAAATACTGAGCCCATTGTCATTATGCTGATAAATTTGTTGCTGATTGTGGGAGTCAGTTCATGTGTCTACAGCCTTCAGCATTTTTCTCAGTAAGTAACACAACACACACTGACATAATAGTTTTAATAATGAGGTAAGTGCTTACAGGACTGCGGAGTTGTAGCTGGTTTCCTCCACGATACAGAGCATTGTAAACAGAATCCACATCACTCTTCATCTTGGACAAAAGGAGAGACTGTTCTTGAGAAGATGCTGCTAGCTCATCTTCTGCTCTAGCACAATCCTGCTTTAACTGCTGAGCCATCTGTTCCAAGCTTTCATATGTTTTAAACAATGTCTGGTTATTTTCTCCTTCCAGAAGCTGATGTAGCCTGTAACAAATGAAGTGAGCCACACAAGCATTTTTAAGTTCCCAAGAACTCCTGACATTATTAATAAAGATTTTAGATGATTTTCATGTTGACAAGCCAGACTAGTCAGACCAATAAAGGGCAGTACTGCTCAGAGTACTCACACTGCTGTATCTCTCACTGATTTCGTTATTCTATCTATATACAGTTAGTATGTAATTAAAAGGACTCAAAAATATTTCAATAATAGCAATGATATTCCAAGATAATAGCTAAAAAGTACAATGAATACAAATAAAGTTGACAACATGCTTTTGCTAACTTTGCTCAGTTGCTACTACCACCTCTGTATATCAATATCTCCAGGAGTTGAGTCCCAGTAAAGATTCAGATTGGCTTTAGTAAGAGCAGGAGCTCTATTTAAATAGTAACTGAGTTTGTTTCAATCATCTTCTGTTTAGAAAATCTTTAGGGTTTGTAACACTTTCAAATTCCCTTCACAATCATGAATACTAAGATGTGCCATTAAAAAAAAAAAAAAAAAAGTGGAAAATTATCTAGGCAACATTCTGATTCACCATTTTTGAGCCTTAATAATAAGTCTGAACAAAAATGTTAGAAGTTGCCAATGCAAACACGCAACAGGAGCAAAATTAATGCTGCTTAATTATTGCAGTTATTCTCTGTGCAAAATCATACTCAACTATCACTTAACGTTAATTAAAACACACTTAAAGCACCATCTTAAAGAAGGAGGAAAAGTCTGACATTAACAAACCTATAATTATAAAATAAACCTCATCAAAACGTTTAGAGTCTTGGAAGTGACAGTAACAGAGCACACATTCCTACTGTATCACTTGAGCTACAAAAGGACATAATTAACTTCGATGGTTAAAGACCACGGGTGACAGGACACTGAAGCCTCCTGGCAACATTTGACATATTCAAGGAGCTGTTCCTCTCCTCTACCACATGGGGTTTTTTGCAGACTAAGCTGATGAGGTCATGCATATGATCTGGGAAATCATAGTTATTAACAGCTCTCTACATCTGTATGTCTAGAGCTTTCAAGAGGTCCTAGTTAAGGGCATTGTATAAAGCCAGACTTTTTTTATATTCTGGATATTCCTTGGGAATGCTTCAGCGATATGAACAAGAGCAGCTTTTCCTCAGGCAAAATTTCAAAGAATAAGAGACAAGTCCCGTATCTTGAAGGCTTCAATTCTGGAGAATTCACAATACAAATTGAACTAAGAACTTAGCAACAGGAAAGGCTTACCTTGCCTAAGCCTTTATCTCCTCAGTAATTATTTCAAAATAAGTAAAAGTTCAATAGTGACTATAAAGACTTACCTGTAAGAGAAACCATCCTCTGAACTAATAGTATTTCCTGGCTTTGCACGTTCAGTTTGTTCAGTTATCACCTGTATCCCCCGCTGCAAATCAATAGCGCTCTGCTTCAGAGACTCTACCAAATTCTCAACATGACAGCACATCTCCTTGTGTTTCTTCAATTCCATTTCACAGGCTAGCTCAATCAGTTCAAAAGATGCTTTCTGTCTTACCAAATGCCTGTATATTTCATCCTGTCTTGAAGCATAATATTCCTGCTGAGCAATTTGGTGATCTATGTATGCTTTCACCACTGGTGCAATAAAACGCTGTGCATTCTCTTTCAGAAGAGGAAACAGTTCTTCCCTGTTTATCCTAGTTATATCCTGTCTAATCCTTGAAATTTCATCATTAAGATTAGATATTTTGGCATCCAGGTTTTCCTGCTTTTCAATATCCTGCATGAAGAAAAACATTTGTCAATTTCTTCATGGTTCCCTCCAAGCCACTTTATTAATGCATTTTTTCAGCTCATACCAGATTCATATACTTACATCCCATTAAAATCACTGCATCTTCTCTAACTACAAAATTAAATGAAAACTCCACAAGCTGTTTTACAGAATTTTACACCATCAGGCAAATACACATTTACAAAGTAGGTATCAAATAAATGAATTTCAATAAATAGTAATTTCACTCCAGGGCCAGGAAACAACTCATTGTGAAAAAATAGAAGAGCTGTCATTTCACTCAGCACCCAAATTTCAAGCATGTCTAATTGAAATCTCACATGCAAACATATTTTTTCTAGTCAGTCAGATGTCTATCAATGCTTCTATTGCAATCAATCTTTTTCAAATTACTCTGATCAATCAAGCCCTATATGCTAGTCATCCATAAACAAAAATATACAAATTGGCACGATGCCTCCATTTAGTCCATGACTGGCATAAGCTAATATTTTTCCTTCTGTTAGGATTTCTACACATTCCTAAATTCCATCTGCCTGTCATTCACTTGTCAAGAGATTTCAGGGGCTTCACAGTTTTTTATTTGGTATTTAAGACATGCCACCATAATGTCACCATATTAGAAATATTTTAAATTCAAAAGTCAGTGAATTAAAAGTTGACAACTTTATGCTATGGAATATAAACAAAATAAATCTATCTAATTAGTTCCTCAATACCAGAAATATTCAACCAGTGTTAAGCTTTGTTTCTTATCCAAACCACTCACAGTTATAATTTGAGATTTCCAAGTTAAACTAAACTGGAAAGCTACTACTAAATTCTTGGGCTTTTAAAGTAGTAATTCTTTAAAGTAGAATTAAACATACTTTGCCATACCAAAAAATTCTTAACTACATAAACTGGACCTATTTCACAAGGAGTTTTGTGAGCAAAACTAAAACTTGATAAATGTGCAATTTCACCATGAAAAAATAGTTGAAAAAAACCCCAGTAACTTGGCAATTCCTTTTACTGTATTCCACCTGAACACGCCTGCCTGTTTAAAACTCCACTACCTTCTATCACCTTTTGTGGCTTACCTTGCTCTCTAAGGACTGCAGCATGCTCTCTGCACATTTTAAAACTGAATTCATGCTCTCCTCTTTAGCTTGCATCTTAATTCGCTGATGTTGAGCACAAATGTAGGCTGTCTGGAGCCTTGCTATCTCTTTGATCTCTTCACAAACATCAGCAGTCTCAATACAAGTGACTTGCTTGCTTGCATCCCCAAGCTGAAAGGTATCTTCAGGAGATTTGTCAGCCCATTCAGACATCCCTTGATAGCAACGCTTATGTTTTTTTACGTACGAGGTAAGTGCTGCAGTGTTTTGTTCTTCCTGAGCCAAATACTTGTCCAAAGAAAGTTGGGAAAAAAACACGGGATGCTGAGCTGACCCTTGTTCTGAATCTGAGGCAGTGAAGAAAGAGGACAGTTTCTTAGCTGCCTCTATAAGAGGCTGCAGTTGACTACTAAGCTTTTTATTTGCTGCAATAAAGATTTCCAGGCTGTCTTTCAGGTATTTACGTGCTTCTTGCTCTCTGCTTTCTGATATTTTTAACATCTGTGTGTTTGCAACAACCATCATTTGAAGCTTATTATGCCGATGAGTTTGAAGTTTTTTTAACTGCTGAAGAGTTTGAAGCTCATCCTCTAGTTCCTCTTCTTCCTCCTCCTTTTGGCTACTGTTCTTAGAATCCACAGGCTTCAAAGTTTTAAGGACTTCATCCAGTGCATTTCCTTCCAAAATGGGCTTGCCAGACTGAATAAGATTATCAAAATCTTGCAGTTCTTTTTCAGATACCACATGCTCCTCATTTACATTTTTACAAAACCACTCCAGAAAAGATTTGTCTTCCAAAGACTCAAACAGCCAGTCAAAATCTTCTCCATTAAGCTCATCAGCTTTAGGATAGCCAATTTTCTTTAGAGTTTTCACAAAATCATTTCCACAGCTCATGATTAAAATATTTTTGTAAGCACAAAAGATCCAAATACATGAAAAAACTTGTGGTTTTATTCCAGTTGTAATTATCGTGTCATTTTAAATGAGTATTTAATATTTAAATAAGAATTCTGTACAGGAAAAACAAAGTGTCAGATAACACCAGAAAAATGAATGCTATTCTGGATTACAATGCTATTCAAGGACTAGAAACCTTTTTTTTTCATGGATGTCTTAATGTATTTTTTGTTCATTAAATCAGGACATATACTTACAGCAGTTAAATCCCTAATCTTTGCAAGCACATTTTTTAATTCACATACATGTACTATTGAAATAGATGACTACCATTAATTTAAAAGCAACAAGTGAAAATACTGAGTTTCCCCTCACATTAAATAAAAAACCACCCACAACCATTTTAGCACTTACAAAATGACAGCTTTCAGCTTATTCTAAAAACAAAACTAGTGATGTTACACTGCACTTCAAGATCTTGCTTATATTCTTTTTTTAATTCAATGGCAAGCAGAATCTTGTCTTCTAAACCTTCATTTTGAAGTTTGTTCTGAAAATGGAACAAGTAATAATTTAACATAAAAGTATATCAACATAACTATGCATTTTTTGACCAATTATAAAAAAACTAAGATTGCTTGCTTCTGAAAATAGTGACAACTTACAAGTTATAAGAGCAAGGAGTTCGCTATATTGCTGTTTCCCAGCAAACACAATCAGCTTTGGGACCCTATAGTGAGCCCAACTAACAGCAAAGAATAGTATAAATTATCAAGTCAGTCCCTGTCTGCAATATTCGGGTAATATGCATGAGCTTTTTTTAATTTGGTATTACTTCATACTTTGTTTCTAGACTATACACTCCATACGTTTCTAGACATATACACTACAAACCCCACTCTGCCAGCTGGTCTGGAAGGCGTGAATGCTGAACAAGTGAACGCATCCTTCTGAAACTCTGTATTTAATTTCTCTTAGTGTTACAGATTACGTTGTAAATATAATTTGTTATAGAGGCTTCATGTCACAGGGCAGCTTTCCAACTGCTCTCTGCCTTCCACACTAAAAAAGGGCTCAGTGAAAACAAATCAATGCAAAGGAGCGCGCACAGCTGTACGTATGTGCATGCAGATCACCAGGGCACGCTGACACTGCCGCTCAAGCCGCCACCAAACACCAATAAAACACCTTCAGCCTCTAAGGAACCAACACGCTCTGCCCGTCCCCAGCCCCGGGACGTCCGACCGCCACCAGTGGGGCCCTCAGGGGATGAGCCTCAGCCCCGGCCGGGCAGGGCCCAGCTCCGCGACAGCAGCTGCTGCCCTACAATCCCCACGGGAGTCTCGTCCCGGGCGGCACAGGGCAGGACGAGGAGACGGAGGGGAGCAGGGCGGTTGCTGTCCCCCAACCCCACACCCCTCGGTACTCACCCGCTCACGGAGGGGACGGATGGGGAGCGGGAGAGAGGCGGGAACCGGCGGGAGCGCTGAGGGAGCGCGCGGGCGCCGTCCCCACTGCGGCGCGGGCGGGAGGGGAGGGGCGGGGCCGCACGCGGCGCCAACGGCTCGAAACGCCCGCCACGCGCTAGTCTCGCGCGGCCTCCTCCGCAGCGCCGCCAAGAGCTGCGCGCGACAGCGAAGGGGGGCGGAGTGCGCCTGCGCGCCTGCGCGCCTGCGCGCGCCGATGGACCCGCACGGGGGAGAGGGAGACGATGACGTCACGGGCGGGGCGGCGGCGGCGGCTGAGGGGGCGCGGGGGAGAGACCCGGGGTGACGGGGGCGGAGTGCGGGGTTGTGCGGGGTTGTGCGGGGTTGTATGGCCTCCGGCCCCCTCCGCCGGAGTCCCCTGCTTTCTGTGGCAGGGAGAGGATGGGGAGGAGACCCGACTGCGGTTTGACATCGCTCAGCTTTGACCGAACCCCTGTGCTCACCTGGCTCCCCCACCCGGAGACACGGCTGGTGGTGGCCACCACGCTCCTGCCCGCGCTGCTGTGCCAGTGGCTCGCCTTTTCGTGGACTTTAGGCGCACGAATTTCTCCCATTTTGAAGGTGTTGATACCCACCCCCCAAAAAAACTTTCACACTTCAAATTCCTTCACTACGTGATGCTTGAAAAAGCGCTTTCTGTTTTGTTTTCTAGCCCTCTCCTGAGCACACCGACTCATCCTTGCCTCAGCGCTGCGGGGTTTGGTGAATTAAACCCCCTCTGCATTAACCACAAATAAATTTCCCCTCACCTTGAGTGTGTTTGGAGATTCACAAAATCTGGCCTGGCTAAAGCAAGTGCTCCCTTCCTCTAGGATTTCAGTTGTCCTCTTCTACCTCATGTAGCATCTCTGCACCTTGCTTGAGGTGCAGGGATGAGACCACACATGGTCTCAGGCATGAGTGCACCAAGGTTTTCTACAAAACCCTTGTTTCCGATGCCCCTCCTTTGATGCTCCCTGTTTTTCTTGGCTTTTTTGGATGCTGCTGCTCACAGAGCCACCAGAAAGCCCTCAGCAAGGATTGCAGGGCCTCTGCTGCATTGCAAGGACTGGTTCTGCGTTGAGCATCATGTAAACTTTTCACTAACAGCTTGAGCATCCTTCATCAGCCACTCCTTGAGTTTAGCCATCTTTGTTTCCTGTTTACATCTTGCATGCCACGTTTTTCTGGGCTTCCCTCCTTGCCTGGAGATAGCCTCCCTAACTTTCTCACTGAGTCACACAGGGGATGGGGGAGGTTTGGGACATGGTTTTCTATTTGCATCAGGCGTTTTGCTTGGGCTTCTAGCGTGGTGGTTTTTAAACCTTCTGGGTGCTCATGGATTTCTTTTGAACTGCTCATTTAGGGTTTTCTGGCATTTTTTTACATAGGTCATTTTCTTAAAATTGAGTATCACTTTGCTCTATGTTTCTTGCTCTCTCTTCTGACAGTGTTAAGCTTAATTATATTGTGGTTGTTACTATGGAGCAGTTCGCCTACGAATAGCTCTTGAATTAGATGCTCTGCACTGCTGAAGACTAAATTCAGAGTGGCTTTCCCTCCCCCCCCACCTTCCCCCCCACCCCCCCCACCCCCCGTGGTTTTTAAGGCAGTTATTCTAGAAAGAAATAATTCATTGCATAAAGAAATGTTATCTCTACATTTCCCCCTGTTGAGGCACTGACCCAGTCTGTATGTGGGTGGCTGAGCCCTCCCACTCTGTGTCCTAAATGTGCAGCTTCTCTAATCTTACTTAATGCAATTGTTGAAATGAATCAACACAGAGAAATGAGCAACCTTGCAGCTCAGCACAGCTAAGACTAACTCACATGGGGTTTTCTAGATCAAAATCAGCACCTGCAGTGCCTGCAAAGTGCAGTACGTTGATTTCTGGTATAATGTAGTCTGTGCAAGACACTTTTAAATTAAACCCTGACCTGGCAGTGAGTTCTCATGGGTAAAAAGAGCTGTAGTGTTGAATTTCTCCCCATCAGATTACAGCCTGATATGCATCTGTAATTTAGGCCAGTTGAAGTTTTCAAATTGTCTTGCAGATAGAGTGCACTGCATCTTTCCAATGGGGAAGTAACAACAGCATTCCCTAGCTTGTTTCATAAGACAATACAGTTTCAGTTCAGCCAATTATTTGCACTGAAATCAACCTGTCCTACACTGGCATTTTAGAGACTTGTGCCTCACATTATTGGGTTGTTGGGTTTTTGTCTTTGTCTTTTTCATTTCCTGAATACAAGTGATACTCATGCAAAAAATGGCTGAGGAAAAGCAAATTTTAAACACTAAAAAACTTCCTATAATTCTGCTGTCCTGAGAGCAATTCAGCTCTAAGACAGAAATCTATCTTTTGTCTACCATACTGTCTACCTGGATTACTGCAACCAATCCCTTCAGTTCCCTGTGTAATAGATTTTTAGGGACAATATCCCACCTCCCTCCTGGCCTTTCATAAAACCTACATCTCCATCTCCTACATCTCTGTTTAGCTGGGCAAGCAGGACTGTATGCTCATGCTGTAGCTGCTTTTGAGCTCCATACGTGCTGGCCAGTAGCCACTTCTCAAAACAGCCTTCAGACACACTCAGTGCAGGGAATAGATTATTTCTCTTTCTCCCAGACATGGAATTTTCATGGAAGTTTTCACCATGAGTTATTATCACAGCCTCTGTCCTATCCCTTTGGTAAGTTTCATGAAAATTAGCCTAAAGATTCAAAAGTTATCAAGGAAAGGAGGAATGGAACAGATGGATGAAAGAGGAGTCGACAGACAGCATGATCTCATAATCCCTGCTGACACAGGAATTCAGGCTAGAATTGAAATATTTTAGGTCAGAACACTGTGGACTTAAACTTCACATTTTGAAAGAACAAGCCTCAAATGTAAAACAAATTCTCACGTTAGACAACTGATCAGCTTTTAGGGCAGAACAGCCTTCCCCTACAAACATGTCACAAACATATCTGCAGAATTTTTTACAGCTCATTTTCCCCACCCAACCACAGCCCTGTGTGATTCAGTGTTTGCTTTTGCAGCTCCTTATGGGTCAAGATTGTTTTTCTTTGATTCATTTTTTTTCTCAGTTGTGTTCAGTCAAAACATAATTAAAGGCTTACCTTACCCTTTCTTTCCATCCTAGAAGCAGTTGTTTTGAAATCTGTGTCCAAGAACTGGAGAGGTTGCTTAGATAGCATATTGCCATGTTATGGTGGATTCCAGCAGATGAAGACACAGACATTTCTGGATGGATCTCTGAAAGCTCTGCACTATTCCATCCATGCCATGCTGAGTTTGTTCCACTGCAAAATGTGACATCATTGTGCCTGATACCTCAGAGAAACTCTTGGTCACCCATCAGCCAAAGCTGTAAAAAAAACAGGTGAGGAGTGTAGTTGCCATCATGTAGGCATTGCAGCTGGCAGTACAAGCTCTCCCACTGGGATACATCTGTCAGCTGAAAAACTCTACAAGTGTTTTGCTTATTACTGCTTTAGGGTTTTGTTTGGTAAAAAAAAACCAAAAAAACAAAACAAAACAAAAAAACCCACAAAAAAACAGAACAAAAAACCCCCACCAAACCAACAAAAATCAACCAACCCAACAAAAGAAAAATCAAAAAAACAAAAAAACACTGAGACAGAAGACATGGCAATAAGTGTCTAGCTAATGAACTGCAAGTCTAAAATCTTTTTCATTTTACATCACACTGCACATCTGCTCAGAGCAGCCACAGGATGTTAGAGGTCCATGCTGCAGATTGCTGTACCAACCACCCTTTAGAAACACCTTGTCCTATAAGGCAATTCATTACTTTAAGGAAATTTATATTCTGTATCAAGCTCAGGTTTTGAAGTAACATGTGAACTTTTATTATAACAAAGTTGGAAGACAGGAGTTTGGCACCAACTTGTTTTCTTTCCCTAGGACAGGTATTGTCTCTCTAGAGGAAAGGTAGATTTCAGTCTGAGACCTGGTATTCCCAGAAAAGCAGGTCAAAGTGATTAGTTTTCTTCAGCTTTGTTGGACTCAATGCCATAAATACAAAAGCAGCTCCTATATGTCTGGGCTAACACTACCAATGTATCTAGCCATATGATGAACACCATCATTTTTTTTTCTAGAAAATTGTTTTCTTACTCTTTTCACCTTGTTTTGGATTAAAACTCTGAGTGGGGCAGACCAGTGGGGCTGTCTGCAAATAGGTTTTGTTCAGAAGAGCCTGGTCCAGACCTTTGTGTGAGAGCAGGGGCCTCAGCAGGGCCCTTGAAGGACCAGTCTGATCCCTCCTGCTTTCTTGCTCTGCTCCCTCTTTCTCATCAAACTCCTTGGTGGAGCAGTGGTTCCTCTGCTCAGCAGTGACACTGGAAAGAGGCATTTGGGGGGCTTGTACAGAGCTGTGTCCTCAGCCCAGTGACTGTAAAATCATAGCAGAAAGAAGGAAATCAGCAACTGCTCCTCTTCCCAATCCAGCCCTTCTGGCAGCAGTCATGCCAGCCCTCAGCTCCTCTGTCTGCCACAGCACTATTTACACCTTGCTTGTCACTCTGGTCCTTAAAAATGGGGTAATTCAGAGTTTTTAGAATGATAACTGAGAACTTTGCCACTGAAACCACTCATAATTCTTTTAGGGGAAGCTGGTAGTTACATCATCATTCATTTAATTATAACTTAAGGCTATGAATTTAATTATAACAGGCTTTGTTCATCCTGATAGGTAAGGCAAGCTTTTGGACATCTAATATTCAGTTTGAAACATTCATCATTAGCAAAATGATGAAACTTACTTTTCTCATGAACAAATCATAAGACATTAGAAATGTAAGGAAAGAAGTTGCATAGGTCATAAAATGTTACAGGATTTACAGGTCATAAAATGTTACAGGATTCCTCAGTACAGGCTGAGAAACGTGGTGCTGTCCCAAAGTATAGCACTGCTAAATGTTTCACAGTTTTTTTCCTGTTGGAGGCTGATTTATAATAATTGTGTTTTATGCTTATTCTGTGATAGTGCTATTTTTTAAAAAAATGCTTTGATTAAAAGAATAGGTTACTTTGCACATGAATATTTTTACTGATTCAGAAGGTCTTCTTACTTGAATCAAACATAAACATTTTGACAAGGTATTTACCAAGACTTCAGCTTAAAACTGCTATTCCTATATTTTTTAGATATTGCTGTATTCAAGTGTAACATGCTTGACAAACAAACAAAAATCACTGGCTGTCAGAGACTGCAGCTGAGAGTCTAATGATGGAATTTGCAAATGCATTTTTGTTCTGTCTCTCATCTCCCCTACTCACTAAAATGCTTATTTTTAGCTGTACATCACTTGTGATGTGACTTTCATATTCGAGAAAATACATGTGTAGAACTTTTAGACTGCCTTTTAACAGTTTTTTTCTTCTGTCTTACACAGAGCTGGAATGATTTCAACTCTAATTACTTAAACCAGATACTAACCCAGTTCAATTTGCTCTTTCTTTTCTAGGTTTCTTTGTCTACAGAAATGTAATTGTGGAAATTTATACAGCAGCTATGGTAAGAAACAAATAACATGAATGACTACTGGGGATCCATTGGGCCAACATATATTAAAGAATTTAGTTTAAATACCATTCCATGCTATTAATTTGAATTGCTCAAACTCAGTGAGCTCCTTATGAAATACTTAGGAAATACTTATGAAAAGCCCAAATGATGAAAAATTTAAAAAAAACAACCTGAAAACTACAAGAAAATGGTATAAAAAATTCTATCTATATTATGAAATAATAATGATAAAGCACAATACTCGTGTGCTGCAGAGAGTAGTGAGCACTGTGCACATGAGTACAAATGATTCTGTACAGTATAAAACATCTCACTGCCCACGAACCTTTGCTTTGGCTCTGGGACCCAGTGGTTCTGGCACTGAACCCACTCACTGACACCCTTAGGTAACAATTCCACTGGCAAACAGCAGAAGGCTCTGTCAGTGCTTCACATGCTCCAAAATGTCATCATTTGAAAATCCATGCTGCCCAGACCCTTTCAAAAAGTGTTCAGCTACATTTTACACCTCTAGTGCAAAAGGGAAGAAAGAAGAAGTTGTGCAGCTGGAGTGAGTGGCTTCACTCTGCTTTGCCAGTGAGTGAGGCTCTGGCTGGATGTGCCTCCCCAGGAATCCTTTGCTGGGAATAATTTACAATGCTTCAGGTAGAAAGAACAGCCAAGGGGACCAAATGGTTTCTGATCTTTTCTGTTTCATATATCCCGTGTTTTAATTCGAGGTAGCTCCACAACACATGTGGATGTTACTTTTGTAGCTGCCAATTAACAACAGTACATTTAGTCAGTCACTGAAGCAAACTGACTCATTTCATTGCTGGTAAAAAGAATTTCTGAGTGTGGTTGCCCCATTGCTATTTATAGGGAGTACAGCTCTTCCTTAAAGAGTATCTAAAGTCATTCAATTTTCCCACCACGAATTTCAGAGAGTGCAAGTCAGTGGGTTAAGCAACAACACTGTTAGTGGCTCATACCACACGCAGAATCAATGGTCTTGAGTAGTAAACACATGAAGAACCAGATTTCTGAAAGAGTAATATGTTTTGCAGACATCCCTTTATCAACACCATCACAAAAGGAAAAGTGCATAAAATTAATTTTAATTTCATTAAAAGCTGTCATCTTGTGGCTCTTCTTAAAAATGTGTTTCTTTTCCACAGGGCTGATCTGCAAAGATGAAAAAGATCACTGCTAATTACCAGTCTGCTACAAGTTGGTAAAATGGTGAAATAATGACTTGTCACAGTAGCAGAGGCTGCTGTACACACCTCCCAGAAAAGCAGAAGCACATCCTGTGTGTGAACAGGGACTGGGGCTTGGAACAGGAGCAGATCTGCAGGCAGAGCTCACATAAATGCAGCTTCACCTCATTCCACTTACCAGTGCTCCTGGCTTTTAACTTCATCCACTGAAACGGGTTATGCAGAGTCAGATGCTCAGAATAGGGGTGTTTATCAGTCATTTATTTGTAGATCAATAAAAGTAAATTTTTTATTCGATACAAAATGATGTGAGGCTGCATGTGGCATAGCTGAATACATACTCATCCAAGCCAAGAAAACTAACATTTTTTAAGGTCAGGAAAAGTCTTAATTCTTTAACTTGGATGCAAGCTATATTAGATTATAATTCTTTTTGTTTTCCACTCTAAATTTTAGACTAAGAAATCAGGATAAAAACTCACCTGTAAACACCAGATGAAAAACTGACCTTGTGAATTTTTGGGCGTCAATTTATTTCTGCTTTAATCTCATAAAACTCCCTCTGAAGAGAGTCTGTATTTTGCACAAAACAATACAGGATCCTGTCTATAGGTAGCAATGTGTTGGGGAGTTTCTGCTGGCCAAACTCTGCACTTTTTAGAAGATAACAAACCAGCTGCCATGGGCTGGGGGACTAGGTACAGGATGGGCAGAGAAAAGATGTGAAGGAGATTCTTCCTCCAAATTGCAGTGGAGAATCTGCAGGAAAAGCAATTTTAAGCTGGGTTTTTTTGTACCTCTTTCCAGTGATGACAGAGTGTGCTCACAGAGCTAGAGGCAGAGCTAACCCAGGAGAAACAGAGACACACATCCTCCCAACACCTGCAGGCTGCAAAGGAAAACCCTTCCTTTCCTCTCCCTCCAGGAAAGAGGCCAAACCACTACGTCTCCATAAAAAGAACTTCTTGATGACTTCATCTCTCCAGAGCCATTTCCACAGAGGAAAAGACCTAGCAGCCCTATAATCTTGTCCCTATTCCTTCTTTTCCTATGTGGTAATAGCACAGAAAATAGATTATTTGAGCAGTGGTGTCTCCTCACCTGCTAAAAGCAGTAATGACACAGAATGGTGGAGCTGGCAAGGCACTGGCAGCATTTCACCTCTCAGCAAGGAGAATGCTTTCTGCAGTCACATCGTGGTTACAGATGCTCTTACACACACACACACAGCACATAGACAGATACTCAGCTTAAAAAAAAATTAAGAAATAAGATACTATAGACACAAACCAGAAAAAAGACACTATTTGCATCCCAAGGTGCTATGGCCAGGGGTAGCACTGTGCTGGCTGCTAAATAGCAAGTCAGGTCCCCACAGGAATGTCAGAGCCAGTGATGGGGACCATGGATCAGATGGGACAGGGCTGGGCATATAACCCAACACCTGAAACCCTTGTGCCATCCCCTTCAACTGGGTTGCTCCTGTCCCAGCTGGAGAAAAGGAGGCTGTGCCTAAAATACCACCATAAACTGAGCTGAACTGGAGGGAGAACGGCACAGGCAGTGTGGTGTCATTTTTCTTTACCATAATCATAGCCCCCAGCTGTGATAACTGAAAAAGTAAAAACAAACAAACCCTTTTTATTTCCACTCAAGATTATTCGAGTAATTTTTATTGAAAATATAAGATCTACAAAGCCATGGATACCCAGCGTGGAAGAACTCATTAAGTTAGCACATTCATCTTTAAAAGGAAAATTTCAGGTCGACCTAAGGTACAATAATGTTCAACTTAAAATCTCGTTTTTCCTTCTGTAAGTTTCAAATCTCTTTTCATTAGGAGGTTCTGTGCAAGAGCTGCTTGTCATGAAAGGAAACACTTTACAACTCATGAATGTGTTCATTATATAATAAATGAACAGCAACAATATACTAGCCTCTTTTTTTTTTCCTGTTAACAGTCGTGTGTTAAAGTAAACTCTTGTTTTGTTTTGTTTTTTCCATGATTTGGAAATTAGTTACGTATGCACCAAAGGAGCTAGTAATTTCTGCTGCTTGTCAGCTACACACAATGAGTATATTGCTGTGTGCTTTCCCCAACAATGAGGATTTTAGTAATATGCAAGGTGTATAGAACATAATACCAAAACCTGCATCACAGAAAAGGTTAATTGTTTTCTTATTCAGCTGCCAGAGTTTATAACCTTAGGCCCCTCCCCAGAGCCAAAGTAGGGGTGGCCATCCACTAGGTTATGTAAATGAAACATATAGGTTTTCCTTGTTGGCAAGTTCCAAGCAGTAAGCGAGAGTGCAAACAAGGATCTGTAAAAGCTGCCACAAAATGTATTCATATTTCTACTCTGTGTTGTAAGAGCCAAAGGGAGGACACGTATGTCAGATGTTGAAAGAACAACTGAATCTTTGTTTTTGATCATTATGGTCAGTCTGTCATGAGGTCTTGTATTTAATGCTAAAAATGGCACCACACTTGGACATCCCATAGCCTTACACAGTACATTTGTGTTTCCCTAACCACCAAGCACTGGTCTCACAGAGACCCTGACTTTATAAGCTAACAAAATATAGATTTGGGTGCTGAAGAATCCAAGGGAAGGCTTATGCAAAGACAATTAACCCTCGCACCAAAACCTAATTTTATGATTTTACTTAAAGCCACACTGAATCAGTTGTGAGAGGGTGAAGATAAAAATGCACCTCTCTGCTTCATCCAGAGGAAGGTGGACAACTGACCTTTCAAACAGAGGGTCTGGAAACAAAGCTTAGTTGTCCTTTAAACAATGAAAAGGAGAGGCATACATAAATGGTCACCAAGGCACAATATGACAAAGGTGAAGAGTCCCTGAGACTCTGGTCTGGGTCTGTACCATTCCCCTCCCTATACAAGTAAATGAGAACATTTAGGAAAATATAATACAAAATCTCTTACAGGAAATATAGACTACACTTGCTAAAATCACTTCCCTAAAAGTGTTTATAGCTTTTTTCTTTTTTTGTTTTTCTTTTTTTCTTTTCTATTTTTTTAATTTTTTTTTTTTTTAAAAGACCTTCTTTAAACAGATAATGCAAAGACTGGTCCATTTTTTTCTTACCCGGCAAGCCAAGCTCTAATGACTTCACTAAGCTGAAGTTGTATTAAAATACATCTTCATAGTATTGCTACAAATTGGGTAAATATGTTCTGAACAGCTTGATGAGTACTAAATAAACTTTGCTGTTTTACAGCATACATTTTAAATTTTTTGCACTTTTTTAAGAATAGAAAATGCAATTATAGTGTGCAAAAGAAAAAAAAAAGATTAATTATTCCTAGCTGAATACTGTAGTTTTAAGCCATGCCTTCCATAAAAATGTGTTGACATGTGTAAATAGAAGAAAAGAAAAAAAAATACAAGCAAACAGAGATTTCATTTCCTTGCAAGGAAAGATTAACTATTGCAAACTGGATCATTTGAGTTCTGTATTCTTCAGACAAAGAAATGAAAAAAAACAACCCAAAAAAACACTGAAATGCTTCAAATGTCATCCATTCCACGACAACAGGTTAAAAATGCAGCACTGCTTTCTATTACTCCTGTTAACATGGACAGAATGATTTGCTGCTGGTTGGATATTGAATACAAAAAAGCAAAAGAAAGTTGAGATCATCCCACATGAAGTCATTATTAGAGCTGGCTTTTCCCCCGTTTTGAAGTACAGTAGTGACTTGCAAATATGACCTTTTCTAAAGATCATCTGAGATTTGAAGATTTATCTGCCTGCTTCATCCAAACAACTGCTGAAAGAATTTCTTCTATAGGGCACCCTATACAGCATTCAAAATGTGGTCGTTTTTTTTTTTTCCATTAATAAAATACCACAAAAGTAGTTTTAGGTTCTCCTATCTCCAAATCACTAACACATTATAGATTCCATTTATTCCTCTGTGTTTGAAAATGGTTTCTGCAAAATCAAAATAACTGTCAAACCCCCTTACACCATGCTTCCATCAGCTTGAATTTAATACTTCTTGAATGGAATGACATAATTTATTTTCTTTAATTTGCAGTATGGCTACATCAAGCTAGCTTTAAGTCACAACTGTACCTAACCACAGTTCTCTGCAGCAAACCCATGATTTACAATATCTAATATTGTGGTTACAGTGCAGGGAACCGTGGGTAAGAAACCTCCATGCCAGAGTACTGTGGTTGGGGTTTCCTGGAAGAGTGGCAGTTGACACCTCTGGAATATTCTGTATAAGTGCTTCAGTCAGATGGTCCTGAGTTGAAGGGGTAACTCAGGCACTATGAGAGCCTGGCATTCAGTCTGCGGGAATGTGTGTAACCTCCGTCACTCGAACCGCTCTGCAAACTGTAGTGGTCTTCAGCATCACTGGCACTTCCAATACTGTCCATTTCACCTGGAGTAAACTCCATTCCTTCAATGTCTACTTCTAAAGAAAACATAAGAAGGCACATTTTGAGTAAGACATCGTGGGCCAGTGTTGCCTGTGTCAAGCAACATTCTGGTGCAACCCGACTTTAATTTTCCGTAATTAAAAAAAACAATGGAACAGTAATTCCTGAGAAAAGGATCATCTTGTCCACCTGAGAATTAAAATCCCTTCTGTCCTCATCCAAATAAATATACTGCATGACATCAATACCAAATGCTGTCCCAGAACTGTTCCAACCTGTGCCTAGACACTCATCTCAAAAAAAAAAAAAAAGAAAAAAAGAAAAAAAAGGAAAAAAAGAAAACCCTTAGAGCCCACAATACTGCAGCACCATTCATGGTAATTCCAACCTATACAGGTGTCAGCTAGTAGCAACCATGGTGTAACCATCTGTCCACCAGTAACTGCACCGTGACCAACAACTCCTCTCCCACAGGACCTGGAAAAATCCTCCTGTGCATGTGGTTCAGGCACAGAAAAACACCAAATGAGAAAAAAGAAATGGTGACTGGCAGCTTGAAGAGCTCTGTCTTAAATGAGAACCAAATGCAGAGAACACTTGGTGATTGTTCACACAGAAAGTATTTTAAAATTTCACAATAAATGATGTGAAATTAACTTATTCATATGAAGTAATTAAATCCAATAAAATATTTCTTTCCAAAAAGAAAATAATAGGCAGCCTTACCAAGAATTGCACTACAAATTTAGAGCAGAAAATGGTAACTGTTTAAAAAAAATGGCAAAAACACATGCAGTATAAATAGCCCTAAAAATACATGCACTATTGATAGTTTCAAAACTCATGAGAAGAAAAAACCAATTTTTTTCAAAGTGTAAAAAAGATGCAGTAGTTTTGCATCCTGCAAATCACATAACGGACAAACTTCACCTGGGTTTTCTTGAAAGCTTTTATTCAAGTTCTGAATTCTTGCTTCCCTACTTTCCTTTTCCTCCCTGCTCCTACAGCTGCTTTAGGGAAGCCCTTCCCTCGTTACCTTGTTCAGAGTCAGTGGATATTGTTGATCCCATGCTGTCCGTGCGGATGCGCTCCATGCCCTGCACGGAAAGCTGCTCCAGCCGGCGCTTGAGGTAGCGGTGTTCCCGCTGTAGCTGTTCCTTAATATTTAGAGCTTTTCGGTCCTGTTCTTCCAATTTCTTAAAAGAGAGAGAAAGGGAATAAGCCAGCAGTTTCTACTCACATTAAAACATCAGCAGACTAAGATCTTTTTTGTAAACAATTTAGAAACAATTCCATTAAAAAAAATAATTTTAAGTTAAAATAGTACAATTGAAGCTGGCTAAGCCAGAGGTGAATTCATTTCATGATAAGATACAGGCATCCAGGGGAATTAAAAAAAAACTCCTCAGAGATTCTTGCCACTGGTAGAAGTTCCTCAGCTAAGACCAAATTTTTGTTGCCTTGGTTGTGGGGCTATTTACATCGTTTTGTCAGGCAAAACTTGACATCATCTTTGACAAGCAGAGCACAGCTCAGGTTTCAGTTTTCAGGTTTCAGAATGTAGCACCTCTATAGGTGAAATAAGAGACTTATCACGATAAAGGAATCATTGCAAGCCTCCTGAATGGTCTCACTCCTACTGCAAGCCACGGAAATTTTTACCATTTAAAAAGCTTCATTAACAATAACCAGTATTAATTATACATAGATGGTGTGTGGAATTTACTAACAATTCTCTCTATTCTTGCATTGTTTATCCTTGAATTTACACAGAGCAAACATGGTGATTCTGTGATAACCTCTTACAAAACCCATGGTATTATTCCAAAATTTCTCAGCAAACAGCCTGTGAAAAGATCCTTCCCACCTATCTACCTAAATTCTCCTCCCTGCTTGGATAAATAAGGTATTAATTTTGATAATAAAAAAGAATACTTTACACCTGGTAAAATACTCTGCACTGTTGGTCCACATGCAATAACAGAAATAGTATCTTTTAAACCTTCAACTGAACCCTCCACAAAATCTCTGACAGCCAGTTTTAAAAAGTGACTGAATAGTTAGGGAAGAAAGTGTAATAACCATAGGATCAAAAGCATGAAGGACACACAAATCAAAACACATTATTAAAAAAAAAACAACAGATCTACCTGATGAAGTAAATTACAGGTTGCAGCAGTAAAAGCACTTGTGAGAAAGACCAGATTTCTCTGTGAGCTGTGTTTACAGGACCACTGAGATTTAGGAGATGTGCAGGAAGTGAACACAGCTGCCGACGATTCCTCCCTACCATCTGAATGAACCTATGCTTGGTTTTCTGAGAAGAGCAGGGTGGGACAGTGCACAGCAAACCACAAGCAAAATGATTCCAGAGATTTTGCTTTTCCAGTGCAAGACTGAAAACAAAATTATTTACCTTTGAAAAAATAATGAACGCTATTGAACTGAGCAGTTTCCTGGCTGAATAAAATTTTAAAAAAACCCAAAAACCCAAACTTCTGCAGCCTCGTGTTAAGCCCCCTCCCAGGCAATACACTACACAGATAGACATCACAAGTGGATACACAATGTTATAAGAAAAGGGCTTGGTACTTCCACAACAAACCAAATGTGCCCAACTGATCATATTTCCTTTTCCTCTATTTTCCTGGATGCTTTCCCAAACTCTAGCAACTATTTTAGGAATGAACTCAGTGATTCATATCCAGGAGACTCAAAACGTTCCAGTATTTCAGGGCAAGTTTCAGTACATGGGGGAAGTGTGTGTGTGTGTGTGTGTGTGTGTGTGTGTGTGTGTGTGTGAAAAGTTCAAAACTGATGACTGCATTAGAAATGGCAGACAGGCACTGGCACACTCAGTCCATGCAGCCAGGAGGCAGCAGACCTGACCAAGAGGAGCAATTATGTGCAATGCAGATAGGGTAGGTTCAGTAAAAACCCTAAAAAGAAAGCTAAACTTCAGTTTCTGTTTACAGAAAATGACTACTTGTTACTGTGCATAACACACTTGGAAAGAATCTGCTTCTACGTTGGGTTTTTTCAACAGCAGCTGAAATGGTAACTACATGGCTAATCTCTCACACTTGCCACTTGTAAAAACAGTTTTTCAATTTGTATGCCTAAGCCCATGACAGGGGGGCAGCCCAAGACAAAAACCACATGCAGTGCCTTTCACGCATGTGAGCCTGAATTATAAACAAGAGGCCAAAATCTCAAATGGTTAAAAACAGGGGTTGCCCAGCTGGAGTAAATGTGCTTACAAGAGCTGAAGTAGCTCAGTAAACTTGTCCACAATAATGGTTTCACTTAAATTAATCTTTAATGCTGCATATGAATTACACTCATTTCTGCAACTGCAATGAATCTTAATGCTGTACAAGAGCAGGTCCATTCCCCACAGTATTTCAGTTACTGTATTACTGGCAGTGTTCAGCCTCTCTTGACACTTTTCTTGACCTGTTTCCCTGTAACACTGAAAAAATGCCAGATGAATAATTACAGTCCTGGACACAGCAGCAAAAACCTGTTCTTTAACTTTTACATTTAAATACTTGTATGTCCTATTTCTGCACATAATCATGTTCCCCTGAAAAAAATGACAGTGAAAAAGAGAGCAAAGATGTCTTTGGAGAGAGAAGGACTGAGGAATACTTCCCTTTGAATTACCTTTGCAAATGTGTACTCTGCACTGCTGCTGGAACACAAAGGAGATTTTGCTTTGGTATTTGTTTTAAACTTGTTACATACAAGAAACAAGTGGAGCTGCAACCGTCAGGAGACTGCATTTCAGTTTCTTTTAAATAAGTGTTGAATGCTCCAAGATCTGGTTATCAAGATGTGGGATGTGGCTTACTAGACGCTATAATCCCTTTGTCTCCATTAGGGTTTTTTAACATTATTAGATCCAGCTTTTTACATTGAAATCAATGCTTCTGGTTCAACGCTACTTTGTTCAGTCTTTAAAAATTAAATCGAAGATCAGCCTTGATACATACTTATTCTTTGTTACAATACATGGTACAACATTAGTAATGAAACAGAAGTCACAAAACCACTGGGTTTTATGTATCTGATACTGCAGGGTAAGTTACAAAACACAAAACCTTGGTGCTGTGACTGAAATCCCTCAAACTAACAAAGGCCAATATATCCAGAACAACAGACACCTGGGCATGGATTTTGTGTGGAAATCAGTTTTCTCTCAATGAATACACATTCTGGAAGATTCTGTTTTAAAAGAAGTAAAAATAGGGATGAATGTTTTTACCTTGATATGCATCTTAGCTCTTTTCAACAGACTTAGAGTGGTGTGTCTGGTGCTGTCTGGCCCAAGAGGCACAAGCTGTTTTAGCTGCTCCAAATACCGCCGGAGTTTAGCCCGCCTGAAATGATTAAAAATGAAGAGCATTGTAGTACAGTTGCACCCCAGCAGCACATCTTATATGCAAACACCATCTGTTTGCAGGATCTCTGTGCAGAACTCAATTCAACGGTGGCTTCCTTTCCCCTCCCTTTGGCAAAGTTTCAGACCAAAAGGTCACTGGAAACATGGTAATGCTGCTTAGCACATTCAGACAGTAGTTTCATACCTGTGTTTCACTGCACTTGTCTAGTTAGTCCCAGCTCCACCAAGGAGAAGCATGCCCAGAGCAGTGAGAACCCCAATTCATGGCTGGGTAAGGAACTAAAACTGGAACTTCAACCCAGTCATTCTTGCAGATGGAGATGGAGCTGTGGGAGGGAGCAGGGGGGCTGCAGACCCCGATTCCCCCATGAGCCTTGCTCCTGCTATGCATCACATAGGGGATGTGCATCACAAGGGAAGGGCATCTATGCATCTCTGCACAGCTCAGAGATGCTTCAAGCCACATTTCATCAACCTAAGAAGGTACTGATACCTGCTCTCCTTCCATCTACAGACCCACAGTCTCCCCAAGAAGGAAGTATGACTCCCCTCACTTTACAGCCAGCACAATCTTTACTACAAACACACAAAAGAAAATAGTTCCATCCATGCTGGGTCCTGCTTTCTCCATTGCTCCTCTGCAAGTATCACTACTGTTGCTCTCAATTCACTTTTCTGTACAAATGACATCAAAACCTCCAGTAAAAAGAGGATAAATAAAGTGGTATTTGGTCAGATATTTGGTTTCCAAACATTTTCTACTGGCTTTGAGAAAGAAGCTGGCCCCTGAAACGGTTGCTTCATCTATGCAAACCAAGGCAGTAGTTTCAAGGCAGAGGCAAACCAACAACAGTGTTTGTGTGTGCGTTTCTACAAACAAATCCACAAAGAAAAAACCCTCCCAGTCTTAATGCATGATTCTTGAACAAGAATCCAAAACCAAATAACCTCCCAGTGTTGCAAGGAAGTAAAAATACATGCAGAAGGGCTTACATGAGCCACATCTCCATTATCTTCTTTCTGCCAGTCTGCTACAGATTGAGGAAAGCCTTGACCTGGAGAATGCCAACATCTCCCACAAGGCAGTGGTAGTAAGTGAAGGGGGATCACAAATGTGAGAGGAATAATCAGCTTTTTCAAGCCTGCTCGATTCTGTATGAAGGAAACAAACTGTGCAGGAAGTTTAGCACTTCTGGTCAGGAACGAACTTTCTTTTGAACAATCAGTTCAGAACAAGAATTCAGCATCAGTGTTTGAAATGCAGCTGAAGAGTTTGTTATGCACCAACTGATGAATTACACATGTGTAATTGGAATTATTAGTGCAGTGTGAAAAGAACCTGAGAATTAATGGGGAAAAAACCAAAGCAAAATAAAATCTAATTAAAATACAGTACAGTAATGACTCCACTCACATATTGAGTTCTGGATGCTTATAAATCAGCAATGTATTAGGTATGAAACCAAACAGCATAGGTATAAGATTCTTAATTCTTTCTTCAAGCCACTTAGGAAAAGAATAAATATCGGTGAAAATGTGATTCTCAAGAGAAAACTGATGACAGATTTTTTGTTTAAGCGTAGGGTTTGTTATTAAATATAGGGCTTCAAATTTAACCATCTAAGTGCTTTTTATTTCACCAACTGCAACAAAGACTGGAGTAAGTATTCACAAAAGTAGCTCCATCAGACTGCACTGTGGCTGCTAACTTAAACTGGGACATTGACCTTTAAAAAAGTGAAATACCAGAATTAGGCACTACTGGTATTTATATAGAAAACCCTAATCAGGTAAGTTTTTATTTCTGTGTCTGCAACCTCCTAAAATTACCTGGCTGCTTTTGTGTTTTAATTTAACAAAACCAAAAAACCAAAACCCAAAAAAACCTTGCTTCAGAGAGCAAATTCAATTTATCTTTTTGTTTTTAAATGGCCTCTACATGCCCATGCAATCATCTGCGTCACTCAGCACAACTTGGATGCAGTTGTATTTAGACAGCTGACAAGAACGTGGGGACTGAAGATAAAGGAGGATGTGGCTAGGAGAGGACAGGAATAGTATCCAAGTAGTAAATAGAAAGTTAAATATATTGAAATGCAACAATCAATATATTTGCAGTAATGAAAAGTCTGATAAGGAATATACAAACCCGCTGAGCTGAAATCTACTTAATATTAATCCTGGAAACCATTAATGAAACCAGACTACATACTCAACCTATCTATCTGAATAAAGCCTGCTTACCACAGGGAAAAAAAATGAGGATTTAGTGCACTTCCTTACCATCAGCAGAGAAGTTAACAGAGACCTTACCAAGATCCAAAGGGCACAGCTCTGTGTCTCTTTATGCACTAATTCTTTTATGTTACTTGCCAACCAGGTAAAGCAGGACTTCACAGAAGTGCCATGAAGAATGTGGGACTGAAGGTTAAGAAGAGTATTTTAACTGAATAATTAAAAGAAATAAGAAGAGCTGAATATTAAAAGAAATGCTTTAAGGAATTCTCAGCACTAATAATTTCTAGCACTAAATTTAATAAACACACTACAAGACCTTCTCTAACTTCACTTTGTTTTTTCTTTAAAGGGACTTTTTCTTTCATTTAAGTACTCATCATCTGTGAATCCATTAAAGGTTTTAAAGCAGAGGCTGTGTGTGTATCTTTAGATAAATGCAGGCATGTTTACATGGCTTGTAACACAACAGTATAATCAACAGTATAGATCGTGAACATGCATTAAAAAAAAACAAAAAAATCAACCAAACCATCCCACAACAATTCCTATGGTACCAAAGTAAACTATCCCCATGTTTTCCTTTTTGCACATCTCAGAAAAAAACTGTAAGAATGTAAGAAAACATTTCAAGCATGTTATGTTAACAGATCACACCAGCAGGAACAGGGGACCCAAACTTCCCAGCAGATGAATTGTCACACACAGACTCTGCCAGCACTAATTTCTCTCTTTTTCTGCAGGGACCTGACAGCTTTCTGTGACCACCAGCGGAGGGAAGGGCACTCACAGAGGGAATCACAGCCAGAGCTGCTTTGTGTTTTGCAGCTCATGCTTTAAATTCCACCTCGAAAATAAGCAAAAAACCTCAGCCTGGTCTCAGAGCAACGGTGTAATAACCTCTGTGCATGAAATGTGGCTGAAGTTTGGTAATGAGGCTCTGGGCCACTGTCGAAACCCACTACACCTTCACTCACACAAAGCAGGGTGTCAGGCCAGGACACTGGTGCCTGCAGAAGTGGGCACATCTCTAAGCTCATGTGGCTGCACAGAAATATCCCCCTCGTCACTGCTACTTAATTTATCAGGGAAGGTAAGAGCTAAAAAAAGCCATACAAAATCTAAATGTCCCAACCTGTAGCTCTCTGTTTTGGGTACAGCCCCATGCATAGAGAGAGGCACGTGGGTAACCCTGCCTGATTTTACACACTTTCCTCTCTGCCAGAAGATAAAAGGGTTTCAGATGTTCAAGATTTCAGTGGTTCCCCATAAGTGAACTCACAACATGGTGCTATAAATCTCCACCACAGTTCTTTTAATGCTTAATAAAAATTAATTACTAACCCACAGACTTGCTCAGCGTTGCACAGCAGCAGCCAAGTCCAGAAGCAGTCAGGTGGTTCCTCACATTCACATAACATGTTGACAACTAAAATAATACCAGCTGAATTCCCTTGCACTGGTTTTAAATCCATGAAAGCTGTGATGGACAACTCTGGCAGGTATTTCAGAACCAGTAACAAAATGAACCCTAGTGCGTTGCAACTTGGAAGGACAAAGCAGCAACAGTGTTGCTAAAAATTCCCCCATAGAACAAAGACATCCACCACAAGTTCATTTAAGACCACTCACTGATTCTCATCCTCAAAGACTTCAGTTTGCTCCAGTGTTTGACTATGCAAAAGCAGGAGCTGACCAGAGAAAGGACAGTTCACCACTCCTCCAAAAAAGGCTGCCATGGAAAAAGTAAATCAAGATCTCTTATTCCAAAATTGTGTTAAATGAGTCTGTAATTGTCTGTAAGCTTTCCTGTACGTATGAAATCCCAGATGCAAATCCATTTTAGCACTCCAAGAAATGTAGTATTAAGATGCAGAGGAAAACAAACAAACAAAAAAAAGCTTTTTGTTTGCACTCTATAATTGTCATTCCAAGGAAACTACAATACCAAGGAATTCCTGCAACTACTTGATATGTGGTGGCAATAGAACAAAATATTCCTTGGTATGGCCAAATACTGTTCCAAGATGCAGTGACTGTGAATGGGGGGGGTTCAGGATGGACATTAGGGAGCTCATTTGTTACCAGTGCAGCTGTGCACAATCAGAACAGGCTGGCAAAAAGCCTGTAGAGGTGGCACCTTCTAAGATTTTTCAAAATGCACCTGGACAGGGCCATTGCCATTCAGAGGTCCTGACAATCAACGTTTCTACGAGCATTTAAATCAGAGATTGCTTGTAAACTTGTAGCATTCAAATCATAAGACCACTCCCACTCATTTAACAGCAAAGAAAACCCCACAACAAAACCAATTGCACAACTTAAACTTGTGCCAGTTTGATCAATACAGTGCTGGCTCATCTGGGGAGTGACCTGATCCAGTTGCAGTCCCCAGGGGTTGTCCAGGGCCTTTTTAGGTCCAGCACAGCAGAGAGAGATGGCCTGCAGCCCGTCAGACAGCAGGCAACTGTTTAGGCAGTATTTCCATGGGTTTTGACAGCAGCAAAATATTTCCTAAGCCATACCTGTATAAATCATAGACCTTACTTATGGGAGGGAACAGCACTACTGTTTAAGCCACTGATACGCACAAAGCCTGCTGGAAAGCCAAAGCCTTCCTTTGGCAAGTGCATGTCCAAAACAAGCTGCTTTGTCCTCAGTGTGGCATTCCTCACACAGGCCTCTGCCCACAGACACCCATGAAAGTGAAAGTGAAACCTGTGCTTGTCCATCCTGACCCCCTGGCTGGGCTGCCCATGCAGACACAGCTGCCAACAGCCCTCCCTGTGCTAAGGGCAGGAAGAATAAGTTAGGTATTTCCTTGAAGCTGCACCTGAAGATATCTACTGCTGTTCCTGCTGTTGAAATCATGCTGCTGACTGCCAGAAATCACTTGCAGAAACCCTCAAAAGGCCATGCTCATTTGTTTCTCAACAATTGTGGGCAAGAGGAAAAAACTTACTAGAAAGAAGTTAAATTTATGACAGTGGTCACTTTGCACATCCTCAAGGTCTCAGTCCACAGCCTCCCCAAGTTAGAAGAATGACTCTCATATGTACACAAGCTCTTGGCGACCCAAAGCTGGTTTTAAAAGGAAAGAAGCAACTCTATTACCCCATGGGATGTCCCAGAACAGCTCTGTCTGGTCCACACCCACTCACTCCCACTAGCAGATTGCCCAGTCCAGACTTGGAGTTGTCCTGGGCATGCTGGAAGGCATCTTAGAGCTGCAGCATTTCCAGCTGATGGGCAGCAAGGCTGGGAAAAGGACAAAAAGCCAATAAATGTCCATATTCTGAATTTACCTTCGTGCTGGCACCAGCAGAAGTTGGATGGGTTGGACAGGGTTTGATTCAATATCCACAGCCCAATGCACCTCTCACACCACAGTTAATCAGTAGCACATATGGGATGACAAAGCTTGCCTCACAAGGAGGCCCTGACTGAGCTTTCTGCAAATGCTTTCAATGCTAAAAATGCTTGCATGGTTGAGTATGTGCCTGTATTTCAGCTGCCCCAAATTTAGTCTACTAAACTACCTGTGTGTACAGGAGGTTGCCATACTCTCAAATCAACTGCTAAATACACTTGCCTGGTGATGTTCTGCAATGAAAAGGACACTATAGATCAAACATTCATATTACACTAAAAATGCAATCATTACAAAGCCCATGGGTGAGAACAGCAGATCTATTTGAAATAGATACAAAAATTTCATAATTTCTGTCCAATAAACATCTCAGTCTAAAACCCACACAGCCTCAGACCCAATCACAAAGCAAATTCAGTCCCACTCCATATAGTTTTTAATAAAAACAAACCCCCAGTTCCATGAATATTTGAAATTCTAGTGGAAGAGAAAAAATTGTCACAAGCTGGACAGAGTTACAGATTACTGGACAAAGCATTTCAGACTCCTTCCCCTTGATTCACATTTTTTTTCTACATTCAAACCTATCCTGGTCCTGGTGCTGTGCAATGAAGTTAATACACAAATGTTTAAATAGAGCAGATAGTAAATTTTTCATTGTTGCACAATGACTCTGTAATCTGGCTTAATACCATACACAGGATAAAGTCAGAGGAGAATCTCGGCACCAAAAGTTCACTTTGGGAGTCCAGTGTTCTCTAGGCACACTGCAGACTAAAATGGTCTGAGCTGAGCCCACATCTCTGGGTGTGAGACCCCTGTGGTGAACTAATGGTTGTGTTTTCTCCCTAAAGAAAGGTGATTTCTATCTCCCTACCAGACACGAAATTCAGTGTAAAATACAGAAGTGAGCTAAGTGCAATTATAAGATGCTCATGTTTTACAGGAAGACTCTTCACAGTTTTATTGAAGAAATGCAAATACCTTCATATCGGGAGCACTCAAGTTTTAGGTAGAACTAATCAGCAAAGACAGAAGCTCAGGATCCTTTTTGACATGCCAGGGTCAAGATGAACAGAGACAGTATCATTGTATCAAAGCTTTTAAGAGAAGCTGACCAGCAGTAAAAACCTCCCCACTGCAAATTCAGAATTCATCTGACCTCAAGGTAAAATCAGAGAGAGGAACTCTGCCAGCTTTATGACTCCAACATCAACCCCTTCTCACTAGAGCCTGACACAGCAAGCCAAGATCTCTTAAGGGCTTCAGCTCTTTGTATTTTGTGCAGTCACAGACTCTAGCAATGACACACTTCTGCTTCAATTGGCTTTAATGGTACTGAAAATTGTGTTCATATTGTTTTGTTTATTCCTGGATACCATGGCCATGCATATAATGGAGGTACACTCTACTTAGTAGAAGTTGGTATTAAAAGCAAAGTTGCCTCATTCCCCATTAATCTTATGCTTTTCCTAAAGTAACTGTCAGAAATAATAAATTTACAGCTCAGAGATACTTTTTATAAGCTATCAAAGATGAGCATGTATCAATTAGCACACATTTGTTTAGAAAGACATTTAGAGATTATATATATACTTCCATCTTGAGACATCATAGAAATGAAATCATATAAAAAATTGTTCTAAAGAAACCTAGTTGTTAATGGTCCAGATTTTAGCACATCTTCAGAAAAATATTACATACAGTAGATGGTAACTTTTCACTGAAGTATAAAATCCTGTCTTTTCCACTTTTATTTCAGGCAGACAAACTTTCAATACTTTCTGCCCTAAAAAGGATACTGCAAATACCATTTTTCTTCCAAAAGAGGCTCTAGCTCTTACCCAAGTTGCACGATCTATTTTAACTACACAACAAATTTGCTTTAGTGAAGAGGCAAGAAAACCTCTTAGTATTAAGGCACTGTACCATAGCAAGGCACCCAGCGTGCTGACTGCTATGTGTGAAATGCCTGCTCACAGCTGAGTGCCTCGGAGTCAAAACCAGAAAATTCAGCAGTGCCCTTGCAGCAAACCTCTTGGCTTTTTATTACCCAAGAAAAGATAAGTCAAACACTGGTGTTCTGCTACGAATGCAAGAGGTTTTTTTCCATATTAAGGACAAAATAAGGACAAAATCCTGAAGCTTTGTACTGCAGGTGAAGACATTTTTTGCCCATGTCTAACAACTCACAGAAGCTTCTGCAAGTATATTCAGCAGTGAAATCTAGGAAGGTACTGTGATAACTAAGAGTCAGAAGCTGCAAGTACCAGTTGCAGTGATTGTTAGTGAATTAAATGCAACAGTCCCAGGACCAGTGAAACCACCTGCTTTATTTACTTTGGCACTAGCTAGAATTTTCATCTCCTATATGCATTTGCAGTGTGCTGAATATTTTTGTGCCATCTGACTTGCTGAACTGAAGCCAGTCAGCCAGCTTTAGCAGCCAGGCAGGCAGTGGTCCCAGGGTACTTCAGAGATGCCAAAACACAGGACCTCAACTGCAGATGGATGCAAGGGCTGCAGTGAATCTCAGCATCAGTATCAAAGAGTCAGTGCTGCTCTGAACTTTGTCATCTGCAAGCTTTCATAAGAATACTGTTCAGAAATGCCTGATGCTGCCCCTAACACTAAGCCTGTCAGAAGAATACCTCACCTGCCTGTTATACAGGCAGGTTATACAGCTTACCCTGTCAATGCTTTGGGCATTTTATCACTCTGATATATATTTAAGTCTTCTATTTCACTATATGTAAATGCACACTGCAGCAATCACAGTGCATTCTATTTACTTTCACTTTGTGCCACTTCAGCTCACTTGCTGAGCCAACTCCACAGCTTCACTTTGCTTTTTTACCTTCCAAAAGTTGTGGCTTGTTCATGTTTTAGACATATGCATGAAACTGGAACTTATTCCTACACCTGTCAGCAAACATAAATTAGGGGAAGTATTTGCAGGCCACAAATGAATTTTTGGACAGCTAAGCTTCTTGGCAGCAGTGTGCAGAAAGCTAGCTGAGATTCAAGCTGGAGGCAGGTGAATACTCTCTGGTCTGCAAGAAGGAAGCTGCTGAGTCCCATGAGGGGATGCCTGGCAGATACTGCTGTCCATGTTGCTTCTGCCCCTCTCCTTCCTTTCCTCATCCCCCCAGTAGCTCCATGCTGAATGCAATGACAGCTGCCAATCCTAAATTACAAGCACTGAGCTACAACAACCTTTCCTCATCTCTCAAAATGCCTACAAGCCCAGTTTTATGCTCCTTACATTCTAGTTCCCACCCGAGCTGTCATGGCCTGAGTACTGCCATAAACCAGGGGCAGCAGCTAAGGTGGGCAAACAGCAACTCCCAGGGCTTGTTTTGGGCTGGAATGACCTTGTAAATCAACCTGAACAACACCAGCATGAGAGACCTGACTGGAACCTCAGGATCTGGTGGCCAGCCAGACCACCCACATGCTGTCACTTCAGGAGTGTATCTGACAGCAGAAGCAGATGATGAGGGTCTCAGAGCCATGTTTGACTGTGGCCAGCAAAAGGAATAAAATCCCCATGGCACAGCTGGTGCCTGCTGCCACACTGCTCCTTGACCTTCTCCCACTCAAGTTCTCCTCCTGCCATGGAAACTGAGCAGAAGCTGTCAGAGAGGCATCCCCCACACTTGTGCCACCCCACCACATATTCATCCACCTGCCAAAACTGCCTGCAAGATGACAAAACCAAAATACAGGGGTTGGTTTCCAACCAGTCCCTCTCCTCCGTGGGCTCATGGCAGGCACTCAGAGGAGCACATGTGCAAGGCAATGGAGAGACAAGACCAGGTCAGTAAGGAGCAGGTGGGACAGCAGCAGCTCTGACTGGGTGGGTTGGAGAACTGTAGCCTCAGGCTCCACAGTATTCATGTCGGACCACCAATCTCCTCTCCTTGTTTTTTCCAGGCTTTTCTTTGCAGACAGACTTGTCCTCACAGTTTTCCCTAAGCTTCAGCCATCCAACTGCCTCAAGCTGCTCTTATTGGAAAAGCAGCCATGAAAGGTTTAACAGCCCTTCATTTTATTGAATCTTGGAGATAAATAACAGCAACACACACAAAAACCTAGGATGTGCTTTACGGGAAATGTCAATAGGAATTTATAAGCTATACAGGGATTCCCAAAGGCATCACAAGCAGCTGGATACAATTTGTCCTTCCTGGATGGTCACTATCTCAAATTTACTTCTATTGGACTTCCCATTCTTTCACCACAGGCAGTAAAATCTCTGACCTTGCAAGAAAGTTAAGGCAACAGAAATCAAACATTATGGAAACAGCTGAAACCCCCTGCAGTGAGCTTTTGCCCTTCTATGGATTTATTTTCCTCTGGAAAAAAAAAAAAAAAAAAGAAAAAGGAGATTCCAATTTATATTTTAGCATTGCAGCCTTCAAGCTGGGCTCATCTATAAAGAACAGTTTTCTATAATTTTAAAGTCAATATCAGACAAATTTGAACAATTATTAGACCTACAGAAAAGAAATTTCTGCTTCAGGCATCTTCTGTTTTTAGCCCTGCTATCTATTCATTACCTTTTAACATAAACCTCAAACGCTTTTAGGCAGTAGCAGTAGAGGTATCACCTAGTACCACAAGCTCAGCATCACATGGTATGGACCTAACCCAGGCAGATGAACAACACAGCCTTGTAGGGAGATAGACTAGAAATGGAACCAGCTTTGTATGCACTTGAAAATAGAGTCAAAAAAAAAAAAAAAAAAAAAAAAAAAAAAGCAGCCATGCTTTCAATAAGCATTTAATACTTCTTTCATCCAGCCTTCCACCCATTTGTTTTGCACATTAAAATGCACACATTGCAACTTAGTAGTCCTCCTAAATTAGACCTTTCTAACCGCTCTGTCTTACTGTCCCTCAAGTTTCTTAGATTACACTGCTGGGAAATTTCAGATTTTAAGTTTTCCTGTTACCTTGGAATAGTGACAGACCCAATTAGATAAGGGAAGTGCCATTGCAAGATCATGCCATTCCAGTATCAAGCAGTTTTAGTTGTCACTTGAAGTTACACAGAGGTACAGACACACAGATGCTCCCCCTGGAAACCCCAGGAGGGGATCAGGACTCACCAGCATGGACACCAGTGTGGTACTGGTGTGGTCCTTGCTGCTGGTGGAACACCCAGAGCAAATCAGCACAGCAAAGCAAACCCACAACACTGCTCTGCAGTTCTGCAAGAGGTGTCTTTTCAGCTGCCACCTTTCATGGTACTCTTGTAAGTAATTTATTGAGGACTGCTGAGCACAGGACAAGGAGAACTGCATTCATTTATACATGGAAAAGCTGGCTAATAAAAATGGGTTTGCACCAGGCTTATACACAGAGGGCAACAGGATGATAACCATGATTTTCCTCAAATTAACCATTCACCAAAAGGTGGCTAAGGAGGAGGCAATCAGTCTCCTTCACAAATGGCTCCAGGGACCATACATGTCCCTCTCCCATGGTGTTTAAGGCAGAAGGTGCAGCTCTGAGCACACGTTTATCGACTGACAACACCCCAGAGCAAGTCACGGCTTACAGCTGAGCTCAGGGCTCGAAACCAGCTTTAATTATCAGACTGTTTCCCCACATCAAAATGCTAAGCAAGAAAGAACATTGTGTCTCAGGGCATTTGCCAACAGGAAGGATCTGAAAAAAAAAAAAATAATAAAGGGGTGGGGGTGACTACAACACTTAGAGAAGCCCAGAAAAGTTGGGCTGAAATACAGCACCAAGCGAAGAGTGCACGGTACAAGAATGTTTCTGCCTAATTTTAAGCCTCCCTATAGACTTAGTTATTTTATACATATGTCAAATGAGGGGAGAAATGTGCTAAAGATTTCTTTTTTTTTTACACAACTGTATGATGCCAAATTAAAGCAAAGGCAAGTCAAGTTGAATTATTTTAGCTAAATTAGAAACATGCACAGCCATCACATACAGAGCATGAGGCCTTGGGATGGCAGACAGCTGGAATTAAGCAGCCTTTTCCTGCATCAAGTTAAATAAAGACTATGAGGTTTTAATATCTGCAATACTGGATACCTGTGACTGTGGTTTTATTGTCTATAATACCACTCTAAATGCAACTGCATCTCTGTTTCAGCACCTAAGCAATCACTTTCTCATTCACAGAGGTAGGAAGCTTTAAGCTCTGAGTAGGGAATTAAGTATCAGCAAAGGAAGTTCAGTCTTATTTCCATTTTTGCTTTTGCTAATACTTCCTCAGCCACCTGTACCTACCCAAAGCTTAGTGGCCATCTTAGAGGGAGTAGCTAATGGTGGCAGCTTGAGCATGCACAAATTAAGTTAATTTGATTCTGGGGGAAAGGTGTTGCTGTCTTTTACTGCTGTAGATATTTCAGATGTCCTCCAAGGAGGCAGCAGAGGATGGGATGACAGCAAGGTGCCTGTTCCAGCCAACCAAAAGCTGGTTCAGACCCCAGGGGAGAATACCAAAGGAAATAAGAAATCATTCTGAAGTAATTAAGAACACATATCCTCAAATGTTTTGCTCTACATCTCAAGCTCCATCACTGAAACATTGTTATTAGAGGTGATCAGAAAAGATAGTGTGAAGTGTATATATAAACAAATTTTGGATCAGGATTACATGCACTGACTCCAATTAAAGATGGTCTCTTCCAAGGCTACAATTGGTACTCTTACTTTCCTATGAATTAAAAGCTAAGAAACACATAATGTTCCCCTTCCAAACAGGGACAAAATCTGGCATCATGGGACAGTGGAGAGTTACAGACATCTGACAGTCCCACCTCAAAGTTTAGATTTAGCTTGCCAACGCACAGATAGTTCCTTGTTTATAATTTGATTTCCATCTTATTTCCCTTTCCATTGAGCAGTACAAAGCTGGCTGTCTCTGTGCCAGATAGGGTGCAGTTGAGCAGAACCTGAAAATGATCCATTTGGGGATGGAACAGTTTTGCAAAACTTCCCCCCTTCTATTTCTGCTTCTTCTTCTTTCTTCCCCACAAAACTAATCCCACATTTCTGAAGCAGTGTCCCAGAATTATCCATCCATGAAAGGAAGCACCAAGCTTGGACCTACCTGCCCTGTACATAAAGTCAGGCAGTGAGAAGCAAGACACCTGACAGTCTGTTCCAAATACCTGTTAGTGTCTAAACCCAGTACCTGCATCTAACCAAACACACACAACAACCTCTCAGATTTCCCTAGCAGAAGTATTCACTCCACCCATGCTGCTCCTATCAGCAGTCAACACAACAGCACTTACTGATCACTTTCTTGGGGGAATTACAGGGTTTGCTACCTTTATGTTTTGTAAATACCAGCTACTGAGGTATGTAAGACACACAGTGTCTGTGCAGCATATTTATAAACACTGCTGGTACTCCCAGCTTCAGCAGGAGCTGCTGAGTTTTGGCAACAATTACATGCCAGGCAAGCCTCTTAATTAGCACATTTTTGTTTAGTTAACTAAATTGAAACATCAATTTAGCTATCAAAATTTTCAATTTCTATTGTCAATATACAGTTCAATTACCAAAAGTTATCAATTTAGTTTACTAAAAACAGATAAATTTGTTAGACATTAATCCCTCGGTGGCAGCTGGGAGGAGAGGATTCTCAAGGAGTTCTCCAGCTTTCTACAGATGTTTTACTACATTCAGATATGGTCTTTGGCTGTTCCCCAAATCTTCTGCTGTCTTGCTTCAAGGTAGAGCCTAATACAGGTTTTCTTAATGTAGGGCATGAGTTATTAGTTTTCAAGGCAGCAGCATTGCAACAGATGACATCATGTACATACATCCAAGGACACACCTCTTCTGTTATCAGCTACACCAATCTCCATGTGTTACACAATTAGTTACATGGATTTGTGTAGGAAAAAGCCTGCAGAGCAGTAAGCAGCACAGGTAAGCAGCCCATGCAAAGCAGCCCTGAAAACAGAGGTAAAAATGCCAATCCAGCATGGAGGCAAGGAGAGGAGGGGACAGGACAGAGCAACCTTCTCCAGCTATGTTGCTCCTTTTGTGTCTCCTCCAACCAGGGACATTGGGACATCAAGATTTTTTGTTCACAACATAACTGGGAGAAAATAATCCTGCAGACCTGGTGTGAATCCTAAGTTCAGAGTCAACCTTGCCTTAAACAGGCAGAGCTGCACTTCTGCCTTTCAGGTGCTTTTGCCACCTCTTCAAAACATGGTAGGTGCAACCTCTGAATACCCCATTTTTGTCTGTGGGTTTCCACATACTTGACTGGTTGGGATTAAGCCAAGGATTCCCATCACATTACATAAGACTCCTGTCTTCTTAAGGCACGTTAGCCGCCTAAATATTTTTAGGAAAAAGAAATTTAAAAATCATCAAGCTCCAGCTTAGTTGCACAAGCTTAAAAGTTTTTTGTAATACTTAATTCAACAAATCCCTTCCTCTATTTTCAGGGAATCAGCACCTAGATGCTGTCTGTACAACCCTGAAAGTACCTGGAACTCTGGCCCTTCTGCATTTTCTACAAGACCAGACCACTCTTTCCATCCAGGAGGATAAGAATTGGCCAGATCAATTAACAGATACAGAGAACAAAAATCACCTTTCACATAGTCTGTTAGAGGCTGACACACAATAGACTTTGGAGGGAGGGATGAACAACTTAAAGTGGAAAAAATTGCATGTGTTTGTTTCCTCACCCATCTGTTTTCTGCTGGCTCTGTGGCTGGCCAGGAGGCACACGGATTTCTGCAGCCCAGACCCAAGACCTCACTTAGGCTCTGCATTGCAAAGCTGACTTCAGCAGGAAAAAGGACAGTACAATTTAGTCCAGACTGTATTTTTATCCATTTTTCATTGCCAAATAAAGCTCTGTCCAACGCACAAGGATGAGAACATCTCTGACACCTGGAATATAACTTCCTCAGCAGATTAACTCCTAAACTTTATCTGCTTAATATACCCCTCCTCTCCAAAGCAGCAGTTTAAGTGGGAAGACAGATTTGTTGGGGTATATACTTTTCTGTTCTGTTGGAAATCTCACATGATGGGTGAGACAGGGTTTGAACCAAGACTCTGCCTTACACTGTCTGAGGCATCCTGAAAAAGACAGCCATAGCTGGGGGGGAGCTGGTGACTAAACCATGGTAGCTGTCTTCTCACAAAGGTGTCTGACCCTTAAGATATTACCTTGCTTAAGCAGTGCAAAGGTGTGTTTATTGCAAGTCACCTGAACTGTAATAAACCACATCAAGCAGATGCTGTAACAAGATCCTTATTTGACAAGAAAACCAGAAGAAACAGATGTCATACAGAGGTTGAGTTCTGCTAGTACATGAGGCAGCTCCCACAACTAATGTAGCAGCCACATTATCTAGATGGTCTGTGTATAATCTGGACATGTCTTAGAAATGGCAGCAGTCTTTATAGACCCATAATAACAACAGGATCTGTACCAGTCAGTAAGACCCATCCAGCAAAGCAATAGGAGCCAAATCAAGATAATTAGGAGAAATATTAAACTAACAAATAAGTAAACTGTACTACTGTGTACTCTAAATTAATTCTGCCACTCAAAGATGTGAATCCACCCTCCCCCTGTGCTGGCATTTGGGTGTCCCTGTGACAGGGAGCTGGGTCAGGAAAATGAAATGGCTGAAGAAGCTTCTCCCCTCCCTCCTGTGCTGCCAGGAAGCAGAACTCAGCAGCAGGGCAGCCAGGCTGGGTTTAACTCATGATGGAAGCACTGCAGCCAAACAACATCCTGGGTGATCCTTCCCTGACCTCCAGCACCCAGCTGGGGGATTTCCTCAGCTGGTGGCTGTGCTGTAGCCATTCAACACAATGGATTAATGCAGTTCTATCTTTATGCTGCTGCATAACAGTACTAACTGCAGCAATAATCTGCAATTTTGAAAAGGCAGCCCATAATAAAAATAAACATCAAGAATTGTTTTGGTATGCTATTATTTCAATGACCTTTCAGCTTTGTTTCAAAACTTCCAAGCTGATCAGCAACTGGTGATTACATGCTTTTCATTAACCCTGCAATTTAGTAACATGAAGAACCACAGATGGAATTGCAGGACATCCATCTATGCACTCTCTTGGTTTATACAAATTTTAATCTCCATGTAACCCTGGTGGGTGAAATTACTGTGCCAATGAATGTAACCATGCTTCCTGGCAAGTTCACCTGCACTTCATGAAAAAACTATCTATTAGACCTTAACTTCAATGGCACCTATTATATTTACTTTAAATGCAAATATTGTATGTTATGATGCTCCCATCAAAAGTATGTGCATTTTTCACCAACACCTGCATGTATGTGTATCTCCCTCATAAGTGTGAAGATGCACTGTAACAATGTTATCTTCTGGCAAGATTTTAGGTTTAAAGAATACACAAAGCACTACCCAAAAATCAGGACTGTGTTGCCTTCTGCACATCCAGGAACACTTTTCAGTCTCCACCTACTAGCACCATAAACCAAATGCATGCACCAGGCTCATTTGGGAATAACGAAAGGTTTGTTTCCTTCTACTAAAAGGTTTTGCAAGTCACTGTGTTTCATGTATTCTCTATCCTACTGTTGCACTTGTAAAAATTCAGGGCTGCCCCACTCAGCTGATCTAGGCTATTTCCACAGCAATCTCTGCTTGTGCCCTGAACAAGAGAGAACTGCTCCCTGTCCCCCCAGCACTGAGCTAAACACCCCATGCACTTCTTCTTGTAGTAACTTCCACAGGAAGACAGGGAAATCAGACCTCTGCTTCTACTTGGTTTCCTCTGAGAAAAGAGACCCAGCAGTAGAAAATGCAAATTAAACACAATGGTGCCAAAGTCTGCACACACCAAGAGATCAACCACTGTCATTCCTACTGACATCAAACCTGAGATAAAACCACTGCAGAACCTGAAACAGCCCCATGTGCCAGCATACAGCTACCACAACTTTCTGGTTAGCAGCTCTGGACACCCACATCCAGGACACAAAGGCCTCATAAATGAGGAAGCTACTTCCCTGTCCTCCAGTGCTAAGTCCAGCCCACAGAAACCACATGAGGGACTGGGCAAGGAGAAGGATACAAGCAGACATCTCCTCTCTTCCTCCTTGATGGGCTCTGTGAGATAACCAAGTGTGCCCCAGCCAGAAGCACCATGGCTGTGGTGAGTCCTAGAAAGGATACAACTCCAAAATCAACATCCAGAGCTTCACAGCTGGCAGGGCAGGGCTGCGTGGGGGAAGAGGATGGGCCCTGTTGCAAGGACCAGCTGCTATAGGACTCACTATGGCTGTGAACTTTCCATTAAACTTTCCAGATGCTTGATGAATTTTTAATGCAATTTTACTAAAACAAAGTGAAAAATAATCAGGAGTATCAGTTCATATACCTACAGTGCTGGAGGAAAGGGTTGTTACAAAAATTTAAAATGACAAGAGTTCTTTGCACCAATACATTAGTTAACTACAATTATACACACCTCATCTGGTTTTGTGAGTATGCACACACAGAGATCTTGTACTCATTTGCAGGTTGTCACCAGGAACAGTAAAACCTGGCTTCAAGTACAGTGTAACTGTAGGAGGTACAGCAGTTACAAACAGCAGCAGCAGTTACAAGTATTAGTTGTCTGATCACAAGACATACCTTACAGTTTACTGATTTTGACCTTGAGATGGCAGAGAAAGAAAAGCTAGGAAGGCAAATATTATATAGTCCAGCTACTACTAAGATACAACACAGAACTGAAAGTGAGAAGACAAAAATTAATAGATCCTTCTTCTGCCCCTGCATCTACTGCAAATGCTGTGCCTCATTTACTGCGCTGTTTAAATGAGGTAGAGCAGGGTAAGGAAGAGGCAACTCTATGCTCAGGTTATAAAAACGAGTAGCAGGAGGAAAAAAAAGAAATATGCAGTATAAATGATGGTAAATCAGTAGTCATGGAGCAGGGGAAAAGGAAGAATTGGAAGAGAATTATCTGGAAAGAGAATGGGGAAAAATGTTAGCGAGAAAGAAGCACAATCGAGGCCAAAGATTATTTTATAGTTTTTTTTAAACAGAATTTTTTAAGTTATTTTCCTGAAGACTGATCAGCAGAACTTCTGTCAGCTGATTTCACTGCCTTAGCATTCTGCAGCCCAGGCTTGTTTGTAAGCTTCAGCCTTCTCCAGTTCCTCTCATCTCTAGGATGACCACGTGGCTACTAAGCATTGCTATAGTTTACTCATATTACAATTAAACTACATGTAGACATGCAGGGGAAATGATGGTCTAGCTGCTACATAACTGCAGCCACAGAACAACACACAAAAAAAACCCCTCAGTGAGTTCCATCTTGCTGCACCATCAGCCACATTTCATGTATTTAGAAGCATGCAAATAGGTTTAAGTCATATTCACACATACACCCCTCACTTTCTTTGGATGCATGAAACCTGAAAGACCACAAGCTACAAGATAAAGAACTAAAAACTACCCGAAAGACACTTGGTCCTGTTGCATGACTGATCCAAGAAGGGCAGCAGTCCTGCAGGCACAAAGCCAAGCATACAGACCAGCACCTTCTGCAGCTCCCTTGCACACCTTCAGGGCACTTCCCACAGCTAAAAAACCCATCTGCAGAGCAACTCCAGCAAGGTACAATAGGTGGTAAACACTGCCTCCAAAACTGTGCAAACATGAGTTCTTTAGAAACTGGGTGTAATACATGTCCTTGGTGAGCACCCAGAGCTTTTCAGACAGAGCTGAGACACAGAACCAGGGCTGTGGCTCAGGAGCTGCTGATTTTTAGCCCACACTCTTTGGACAGGACACACACCAGCGGAGAAGCACACAAAAGGGAAAAAAACCCTGTATCTGTAGCTACTTACATGCAAGATGAAAACTAACCGCACTTTAGGCATACTTTAAAAAAAAAATAACCCTGTGTGACATATTATCCCCCAAAATCATCCACCTTAATCACCCAACACTTTGAATATACTCTGAGCACTGAACACCTCTAGCAAACAATTGCTGCAATCATATTCTTTGTTAGTAATAGGACAGTTAACTGGTTACAGCATTAATCAGTCCAAAGCTAATTATCAGGGGTGTTTCAAAAATAACATACCAAACAACCCAAAAAGTAAAATAGTATTATATTCTTAGATTTTAGTCAGTAGTCCCTCCACCCCCAACTTAACAAACTAGTCAGTTGAGAATTAAAACAATTTCAACAAAAAAAATTCTACAATAAGCACGGTAATTCTAATGTCAGCTACACATCTTTTAATTTTCTTTTTTCCAAGACTTACCTATGTTTTTCTAGTTCGTTGTGTGACGACCTATTAAAAAGAGAAAGGAAATATTAGAAAAATACCAAGATTTAGAATATCTGAAAGCCAATATCTGCATAACTTGCAAAAGAGCTCTCCAAAACATATATTTATATGGATTATGAAACAGTTTCACAGTTAAATTTGTTCATTTTACACCCCTTGATACTTCAAGGTATCATCTTAATTTCCATGAGTAAACCGTGGGTTTAGGAGAGAATGATAATAAATTTGCATTTATTAGTGTTCAATAGATTCAGAAACAGAATTTGACATAAAAAAGTAATAAAAACAGCCCACAAGGTTTTCATCTGTGAAGAAAAATTATGAGGGGGCAGAAAGTGTTAGAAGATCTAAATGGTAACAGGCAAGAGTAAAAAGCACCCAAAAAGACAGTTTTCAAGCCCACAGAGAAGCAGAAGAAAAAAATCAGCAGCTAACTACTGCTGTTGCTGTTGACATCTTAATGCTAAAAAAGAAGAATCCTCTTAATTCTTCTGAGTCTATAAACAGGGGGAAAAAAATAATCGTAGTCCCTGAACTGATCACATTAGCATGCTATTTTCTTCCAATCTAGTATTCAAGATATTTTTTTTCCCAACCAATGCCTCAGGATTTTGCCAGTAGAATGCAGCTTGAACTTCTTGGAGGATTTTTTTTTTAATCGATTCAATCAGGAATATTAATTTTATTTATTTAGACAGTTCCGATTAAAAACATTCCTGAAATGAAGTTATTGTCGCCACTTCAAAACCAGCAACTTCCCAGACCTTTAGTTTTGTCCAACTAAAAATATTTGCAGTACTGAAGGATCAAAAGGCACAAGGCAGTGGCAGCTTTCACGGCCGGCAGATTACGTCAACGTGCTGCAACCCCTGCCTGCATCTGGCCGTGAGGTGCTGACCCAGACACCTCTGTGGAGGTGTAAGTGCCCAATCCATCGAATGAGCAGAGACATCCCAAGGTGAGAAATCCTTCCAGCACCACCTGCCCTCTGCCAAGCTGCTCTGCTCCCCCCCGCACAGGCGCATGCAGCTGGATGCTGCGGCAGACCCAGGTGTTGCTGATGACGGAAGCATCTCAACAGCCACAGAGAGGGGGGGAAAAAAAAAGCAAAGCACATGCAAAGAAATAAGCAAGGAACAAACCCACAAGCAACTCGTTTCAGCCCAGCACAGTGCCTGATCTTGCAAGGAATTAGGCAAACTGCCCCTCTGTAGGTAGAAGAGAACTCAAATGCATACAATGTTCGCAACTGACGTTCATCCATTGCCATGGGAAGCATCCCGGAATTGTTACCATCAGCTATCTCAGTCATTACCTGCTATCTGGGTTTGAAGAGCCTATGAATTTAGTATTTTTTTTTAATTTGTGTCAAGTGAGCAACAAATAGAAAACATCCACATTCCTACTGTGCCAACTAAGTGCTCCTGACCAATGCAGCAACACTAGAGTGCCTTACACATCCTATGTACCCCATTAACAGGTCAAGTTGGGCTGTTTGCTGTGTTTTCCTGCCTTTGACATTTCACCATAATAAGGGAATATTGGTTATATTTTCTACTCCTACACAGAGATAGCTCAAAGTTTTTCTCCATGAAAAGTGGCAAACACTATGTCAAATCCACCAATATTTACAGAAACATGTGGGAAATGTATGTTCAGAAGGAAATATTCTTCCCAAACACTCCCAAAGGGCAGGTCAAAGGCACAAAGACTCTGAGCAAGAGGGATTACAGGCTGGCCTAGATTCAGCCCTATGGTATGACCTTCCTGACATTTTTGGCAATGATACACAAGATGAAGACAATCACTGTTACAAGCCAGTTCCAACCTGCCTGCTGTAGCAGTGCTCACAGCCATCTGTGGAGAGCACACATGGTGACCACTGCACCAGGAGAACCACCAGCCAAGAAATTCAGCCTGCACAAGGTATTTTGCTGGCGTAAAAGAAGATGCAGTGAGTATCTGAAGTACCCTCTGTGTGCAGCACACCTACAGGACACCACTGGCTTACAAAGCATGGCTTTGGAAGGGCACAGATGCCTGCCTTGGCTTTGCCAGCTCCCAGACACGTGTCTCGTTGCAGGATTCTCTGGGATGCAGAAGCCTTATTGATGTGTGCAAACAAGAGCTCCAGCCACACATCTCAAATGGTGCAAGAAGGCTGACTAATGTCTCAACCATCAGTCCCTATCTGAAAACCAAAACTGAGAGTTTTGACATTTACCTGGCAGTTGCTCCATCTACAGAACAAGATAAATACCCTATTATAGGCATGATGTAGTTTGTAGGTTTTTGTTGGATTTGTTTTCAGAAGAGATGAACCTCTCTCTACATATTTTTTTTTTCTCCTTCACTGCCTATAGGACAGTACATTGCAAGAACATCCAGCTCTTTCTGTTCTTACAACCTGCAATGAGGGGAATAAAAACAGAAGACCTGGTCTACACACAAGCCAGTACCCCAAGCACTACCTCTGCTTCAAAATGGTGTCTTTTATTACTTCAATAAAAGATAAATTGCAGGCCAGAAGTAGGAAGATATTTATATATATATATATAAATATATACTTCTACAAAGGAGGCAGATGCACAATTGTGTTTTTCAGATGGTCTGTAGAGCCTTTCAAAAGCAGATGTCAGAGACTCTTGGTGTGTAGTGTAAGTTTACTAAATTCAGTTCTAGATCTCCATGCAAAAGCTGGGGGAATAGTGATGAAGGAAAGGTGTCGATAAAAAGTTCAGATAAAAATAAAAAAGACAACAGTAACAAAAATCAAGAGCAAAATCACAGATGCAGAAGATCAGCAAGGCTGCTGCTGAGACAGCCCTAATATCCCTTTAGCAAATGCCGAGCAGTTCCCCAGCTATGGAGCAGCAGTTAATTCTTCTTTGTGAATAAAATGTCAAAAGAAGATTTTAAAAAAGGGGAGGAGCCAAGCAAATGCAGATGTTGGTTTGAAAGATGCTGTGCCACTTGCAAGTGCATGTCTCCAAAGCTTTCCACTTTTAGAACCCTTGCTTCCTTAAACAAGACTGCTAGATATTGGATTTGAGTTGATGCAACGTTCAGCAGACACCTTTCAACAATTAGGATGATAAGACTAACACAAAAAAGTCCTCCCCAAAGTCCACTTTCTACCTGTTTACAGGTGAGTGGTGCCTGTTTCATTAACATGGGGCTTCCCTGTGCCCCACCAGCTGGTGCATTTTGTGGGAAGGCCACCAGCACAGCTCCTGACAAAATCAGGGATGTATCCACAGTGCTGCAGAAATCTCTTCCCCAGTGCTAATGGGAAGCTGTGGGTCCAGGCTGTGAGTCCCCAGCACACTACAGCTGCCAATGCATTTTAAAGCACTGCAGCAAGCAAAGCCAGATAGGGAACAAAGTGCTTAGAACAGTGGCAAATGCCTCACAGGTGCCAGGGCCTTCTGGTACAGGCAGGGCTGGCAGGGTATTGTCCCCATGTGCAAGGGACACAATTCCACCTAAGGTCACAGAACACTCAGAGGAACTGGTGTAACTGTGCTGCCTGCACTTCACTTTTTGTCCAGGCCAAAAGAGAAAGAACAAACAAAGCAAGAAGTTTTACAAGGTGCTACACATTAAGTGCCTACACCCAATTTCCACTCCCAAGTGCACAAGCATCTAAGAGCCTGCAGCTCATACACACAGTCTTCTCTGGTTGGTGCATTCTACACAGCTTTTCCCTGGGAAGAACCCCATTCTCTTTCAGGGAATTCCCTGTTCACACATGTAACCTGCCACGGCATACACCTGCAAATGTTACAGCCTCCCAACTGCACCACCAGAGAGGAGGAGCAGTGCAATCCCAAACCTGAGCATAAGCACACATCCTGTCCAGTATTCACTGCTCTAGGGTTGTTGGGTTTTTTCCTACTTATTTTAAACTGGACATATTGTTTACTGCCTGTATGGAATTAATCCACTAGAACTATTTCATTCTCCTCATAGCAAAATTTAACCAGCCCCAGAGATGTAGCTGGGATCTGGGAACCAGCGACACTGGCACAGCCTGGATGGAGAGCTCTGGCTCCAGTACCTCATCCAGGTTTGTACTGCCACATTTGCAGCAGTGAAGTCCAAACACGATTCTAATATGGTGATTTGTTTTCTTCAGCTGCATGAGCACTGCAACTCCCAGGCATCACACACCTACTGCAGTTCCTCAGGGGTGATGGACAAGTCGATGTGATCTATCATATAGGGACTAAAAATGTATCATGTTAAAAAACATGCATGGTGATATCAGTTGCTGTCTCTCTACTGCCAGCTTTAGGGAAGTAAACCCAGAAGGATCTACCAAATTCAGAAAAGTAGGCAAAAAAGCAAAGCGGCCATGCTTGCACAGTCTGGTTTGCAGTGTCTTATTCTTGGCCTTCTACAGACAAAAGGAAAAATAAATAAATAAATAAATAAATAAGGTTCTGACCCCTAAGCTGCTTTGTGTGGGCACACAACAACATCTGCAGAGAGCCAGGGGCTTGCTCTGCAGGCCACAGGTTGACTGTGACTGTGAGCCAACATTACCAGAGGAATTCGGACATCTAGATCTGTTTTTATTTGAAACACCAAATTTAGCTTTCATCTTTGTCTAGAGATAACCCTTCACAAGAACACAGCACAATGTACAAGCCTATTTATGCAACACTTAAACAAAAATATTAATTAATAGATACAGGAGATCTATTTACAAACGTGCATTTCTTTTGCTGCCCTCCCTCCTTCAGTAAGGAGCCAAATACACTGCACCACCAGTGTCAGTTCCTTTCTCTGCAAGTAAAGTTAACTGTGACCTCAGTAGACTGGCATCTAACACTAAGATTTTAATTTTCACTTTTCAAGTTGAAGCTCAAGCTCCCCCCCGTGCACAGCTGGACAGACAGACACCTCACACCCACACACAACCCAATCCACCCCACACCTGGTGGGTGTCACTGCAGTCAGAGTACAGGAAAACCCCGTTACCTGCAGGCTGGTATGGTTTTCTGTATGAGTGCCCTGCCCCATAAGCAGCTGTCACCAAATTTCAGATTTACTCTGTACTCCTCCCTGGCTCATGGCACCTATGTTGCCTCTTTATTTCCTCGGATCAAACAGCAAGCTCGGGGGGTGTTTCTTAATATTAACATTTCCAAGGCACAAGTGCACTAAATCCAGCTGTTTGGTTTATGTCTTTTCTTTAATTCCAACTGCACATTAACAAGAATTATTAGGCCGTGTGGCACTGCTTTAGGAACTAAAGGTATGCCTCTGTGAAAAGGAGGCATTTATTATACTGTGCTCAAGTACCTGGAAAATGTAACAGGATGATGGGACCTAGTTTTACCTCCCCTCAAAAGTCAGTCTGACATTTCTCCGCACTCCCGTCCTCTTTGCAAAACAAGAATCCAGTTTCATTTGCTAGAGGACTGGAGGGGAAGAAGTCTGAATCTCAGCTGAGGACACCATACAAACGGCAGAACAGAGACAGAAAATAAAGCCGTTTAGTTCATGTGACATGGAAAAGGGCACAGCATAGAAAGCTGAGTGAGAAGAAAACACATAAAATCAACTGATTTTACCATAAAAGTGAAAAAGAAATAGTAAAAAATTGTGTCTGATTGCTACCAAAAAACCCAAGAATACTGTTGTTTAGCAACAAACTGCTACTGACAAATACCAAATTTGCCCAAAAGCTTTTAGTGGATGAAGAAAAAAACGTTAAATTCCTCTGGTGGACAGAAAGCTTATAGATTTTGGTTAATTAAATACAATTCTGCTGGTATTTTCTCCTGGCACGAACCAAAACCTTACAAAATTACTTCTGATTTGATTACAGTTGAAAGGCCAGACCTGGGCATTCTGTCCAAAGGACAGGCAGCCTTCTTTCCCTTTTTCAGCCTGCAAGTTTGGGCCTTGTCAGCATTCATCGAGAGGATGGAGGTCTCAAGATATGATTTCATACATGAACATCACCACCGTCTTGGCAGAGGTAGGAGGTATCCATCAGGGCACTTACTAAACAAGAGGGCAGCTCTAATCCATCCCACCCTGCCCTGCAGTGGTGGGTCAACACACCTGTGTGACACAGGGTATGGCTCTTCATCCCCCACTGGCAGGCAACATGGGGAAGAAAATACAGAACAAAGACAATGGGTACAACACACCAGGCTTTCTCACAGATCTGAGTTTTCCTCCCCTCTTTTCTAATTTTTCCAAGAATGAGGAGGAAGATGTTTTTTTCACGCTTTTAAACATGTATAGTTGATAAAGAAAAAAAAAAATCATTTTTTAATCTGATCAGATGCTGCAAGCAGCAGGATACAAAAATAGAAAACGAAAACAACAATGAAGCCCCTGCAGTTTTGAAATCTGCAGTTATCTGCTCCTCTCCTACTTCTGCAAGGTTAAGTATATATTTTGATACATAACAAAACATGCAATAAAAGCATGTAAATTTCAGATATATATGCAATCATGTCTGCCTGCACCTGATGCTCCAAACCTGGTGCGCCTGGAAAATGTTTTAAGTGGAACAATAGGGTCTGGTGGTTCACATCACCCACGACCACTTCAGATCCTCTGAACTTTGGCCAGTCGTCTCCCTCTGTTAATCTTTGAGTTACTTAGGAAGATTTAACTGTACTATCAAAAATTCAGACTCCAGTCTGGGACTTGGACCCTGCAGCCTTTAAGGGCCAAATAACAATAAACCAGCAACACAAGTGTACTACATGCATTTTAGATTGGAAGTTCAAGCACAAGGATAATTCCTGCCCCCTCCAGTCCAAGCTCACTTGAGCAGTGCTGCTGGACATGGGTAGAGAGCTGGCAGGTTCCAGGCAGAGATGCCCACACAGCCTTGCTGCTGCACCTCTGTCCCTGGAATAGCAGGGTGCTGCATTAAAGCAATGCCTCTGCTTCCCACACCAGCAAGCCCAGTGTCTGTGCTGAACCGGGCAAACCCCATCCTGGTCCTGGCCACCTTTCAAATCGGTTCTTGATAAGCATTGTCCTACCCCATAACAAAAACGACACAGCCTTCATCTAACCACTGCGGCTAGAAGAAAGTGTAAGTAAACATATACATTGTATACCGCAGGATGGCATTTTTGACCATTGCCACTTCTGGAAAGTGGGAATCAGAGACTGAAGAGGTAAACACAAATCTACAGGCAAAAATTAAAAAAGCAGGAAGGTAACTGCAAGCAGACGTGTATGCCTCAGCATTAGTAATGCTAGCAAATCTGTAACCAGAAATCTTTTAATTCTGCTGTATTTGATAGATTACAAATCCTCTCCTAAAAACTCCTGAAAGCAGCTTACAGTTCAGACAAATAACTATTTTGTAGCAGATGACAAGAGACCTAAGAACAGAAACGGTGGAATAATAGCTCTGTAAGTAATACAGATTTCTTGAATGCAAGAGACAGAAAGTAAGAAATCTGCACAATTAAGTTCGCTGTTTACAGCTGGAAAGATGATGAGACCTGCTTTGGTTAACTGTGATTTTTTTTCTTTTGAAAGCAGTGAGCACACTTTATAAGAAAATAATTAAAAATACTGAGGACTAAAGAGTCTCAGGAAACAACACCCCCCCCCCCCCCACTCCTGATGAGTCTCCTTTTTGAAAACAAACTGGCTTATTAGCTACACTCCAAGATGAGACAAAGAATCCAGCTAAAACCAAAAGCTGCAGCAGCACCGCGATAAATACCCCCTGAAAGGGGCTGGCGTGCTCGGAATAGGGGCAGAGGGGAACAATTTGCTCCCCCCGCAGCCTTCAAGGCACATTGCTCAGTCGCGGTAGGCAGGGGCAGGGTGCTCCGCAGCTCGTGTTTTTCACAAGGAGGGAGCTTGTCAGCTTTTGATTTCAGCTTACACCTCCGGTACCCTCCGAGCAGCCGCCGGCCCTCTGCCCCTGTGCCTCTCCCGAGCTGCCCGCAGCCGTGCGGGATGGCCGCGGGAGCAGCCGGAGCGGCGGAGCGGGCCCGCCAAGACGCACGGCTCGTTTGGCAAACAAGTCACGTGCGAGCCGAGTTCATTTTAGGCAATTCCAGAGGAACCACCACCATCCAGCACCACCATGCAGAGCAGAGCCTGTGCCTCCGAGGGAGAGCATTGCCGCTGCAGGCCCGGCCGGGCAGGGTCCTCGGTCCTCTCCGGAACAGCCCTGGAAGAGCAAAGCAGAGCAGGCAGAGCACAGGGCTGGAGGAGCTCCCAGGCAGGGGCCGGCACTGTCCCTGTAAGACAGCCTCCTGCACGTACACAGCCGCTGCCCCAGCAGCAAACAAAGCTGCAGAGAGCCTGCGCACAGCAGCCCTCCGCTCATGCCGTCGCAGCGCAGGTAGCGGCTGCGGGGAAAAACAACAAAACCACCACGACCACGACAACAAGGCGGGACGATAATCGCGATAAAGAACAACCGAGTCATGCACTTCGGCGGAATCTGCATGCGGCGGGCGGGCGGGCGGGCTGGCGAACCCAGCGGTGCAGCAGAAGCCACGGAGAGGTCAAGTTGGCTCCAGCACCTTCTGGCTGAATACCTACAGGAGAAGTTAAAGCCCACGCGTGGGTCTCCCCCCTCCATACACACACCGCTCCGCACACGCTCCCTCTCCCAGAGCCCGGCGCTGCGCTGCAACCGAAGGCTGCATCTGCCCGGGCTGCGATGGGGGAGGCGGCCGGTTTGCTGCCTGCGGTTTATAAATAAATGCCAGGGGTGTGGGGGGGCTGGAAATTAGTGCCATGCAAAGAGAAGTCTGGGTGGCGATTATGGTGTCAAGATCTGCAGTAAAAGCCGCTGTCGGTGAGCGCGGAGCAGAAGGAGCGATGAGGGCGGATGATTTAGAAGTGCAGTGAGTACTAAGGAGATGGTGTACGCGTGGCAGTGTTTATATGAGAGATCAAAACAGAGCCAAGCCCATCCAGGGAAAAAATGGCGACTACCGGGATGGGGGAAACTAAGACACTGGATTAGTTATTATTTTTAATAAATGTATGCACTGCACATAAGCTAGACACATTGGAAAAGCTGCCGATTCATTCTGAAAAAGCGGTGCATCTATTACCTGTTATTCTGGGATTTTCTGGCCATGGTGCCTGCCTTTGTTTTCTTTCTGGAATAGTCACTATCGAAGGGTAACACTGATGCATAGCCATGTTCTGCTTCTAGGGACAAAGTCAGCATTAGTGGCAATATATTTTTTCCATGCATTTTTTTCCTCCTTTGCAGGAACGCTAGGGTAAAGAACAGAATTTTTTCCGGTTGATTTGTTTGGATTTTATTCTGGCATCTCTTAAAGAAGCGAGACAAAAATATAAGAACTCAGTAAACCAAAGAAAAGAAAAAAAAAGTGCCGAAATTAGGAGGATTATTGGACTGCACATTAAAAACGAGGCGGATCATGCAAACCCTTGTCACGCTGCGCTGGGAGGGGGGGAGGGGAGCACTGCCATACAATTAACGACTGCCACACACAGAGAAGTGTGAGGGATCCTGAGCGCTGCGACACACACACCATCCCCATCCGGAGCTTGAAAAAAAAATTACCCTTGTTTGGTTTTTTGCGTTTTGTCTGGTTTTAAAAAAAAAAACAACAAAAAAACCAAAAAACAAACTACCACAGAGAAGAGCACTGTTCCTCCCCCAGCGCGGTGCCTCTGGCGAAGCCCGGGTCAATCCCGCAGCGCCTGGCAGGTGAGGGAGCGGGGCTGGACCCCCGGCCCGGGCCGCCCGCCGCCACCTCCACGCAACAAAGGCCGAGAGGGGCTGGGAGCGCCTGCGGGTGAGTGACTGACTGCCCGCCTGCGCCCAGTACCTCGGTCTCTTCTCTCCAAGTACTCGGCCGCTTCCAGGAGAATTAACAGAGAGTTCAGTTCCATGGCTGCCTGTGCCGAGTCGAGTCGTGCCGTGCCTTGCCGAGCCGAACCGAGTCGTGCCGAGCCGATACCCCAGCCCCCCGCCACCCCTCAACGCGCACCGCGCCGAGTTCACGCGCGGGGGACTTCCAAGCCCCCGGTTATAAGGCACCTCTCTCAACCTACATTTGACACACAGGAGACGGGCAGCCCTCGCCACCAATAGGGAGCGGCGGTTGGGCGGGAGGGCGGGACTCAGGGCGGCAGCCTGGCCAATCGTCGGCCTGCGCCCCCCCTTTATCCTCTGGCTGGGGCAGGGAATGTTGACAGATCGGCAGCGCGCCCTCCGATTGGCTGAGCACCAGAGTAACAATTTAGAAGCCGAAGCTTAGCAACAGCACGTGGTGGCCCGGCCCCCGCGCACGCTGATTGGCCGGGTTCTTGCATGTTAAACAGGCAGCGGCCGCCGATTGGTGCCCGCGGCGCCATGCAAATGAAGGCGGGGCAGGGAGCACAGGGGTGGGCGGGGCCAGGCCGGCAGGAAGCGGGGACTCAATGGGCGAGCGGAGCAGCGGCGTTGCTGTGAGGAAGAGGCAGGCGAAGGGGCCGGGCTTGCAAAGGCCACGCCTCCCGGTCCCACCCGCGCCGCCGTGGGGTGTGCGGAGCAGCGGGAGCTGGCGCAGCCGCTCACGGCGAACGCAGGGTGCGGAGCGCGGGGCGGCCGAGCTGGGGAAGGAGGAGGGAAAAAGGAAAAATGTGGCAGGTAGGGGTGGAGCAGCCCTGGCGCCCTCGAACGCTGCCGCCCCAGGAAGCTCGCTGCCGCCCTAACCGCCAGTGCTGCTCGGCCTGGCGTGCCCCGTGGCGCTGCAGCCTCCGTTCCCTCACTGTCTGGGTCAGACTCCCATCCCCGCCGGGCACGGGCGCTTGCAGCGACTCCCTCCCCGAGAACGGCACCCGGGGCTCCCCAAACTCGCACCCCGTACCCTGCCCGCTCTCCCCGACCCGCCGTGGTCAGGAAACCGGCGCTGGGGGAAGGCGAGGCCCCGCCTCTCCGGCCGGGCTGCGCATGGGCGCCGGGGCGGGCGAAGGGACGCGGAGCCGCTTCACCGGAAGAGAAATCACCAGTGGCGTGGGCAGCGGGGATCTCGGGGGCGGCTGTGTGGCCGGGGTGGCTGTGTGGCCACCGCGCCGCTTGTCTCGCCGGCGAGTGCTGCGGTGCCGCGGCGGAAGGGCCTGGAGCCGCACCGGCCGCAGCCTTGTGTCCCCTCAGCATCGTGCGGTTGTCACACGTTTTCATGCATCTTGTCCCTGTAAATACAAGCGTGCCCCTCCTCCAGCGTAAGGGTAAGGAAGAGAGGCCCGTGGTCACCGGTAGCCCCCGAGATTCCCTGGAAGGCAGGCGAGGGAAGCGGGGCAGCAGGCATGAGGAGCTCGGCAGGCGCTCAGGGCAGGAAACCAATCTCCTCCCGGCGACAGCAAACGGCGGACACCCGAGCATCACCGTGCCGGTACTGTGGGCTCTTGGGCATCTGACAGCAAAAGGGGCTCTTGCTGTGCCTACTGTGGGATTTCTCATCCCCACCAGTGCGTGGGGTTTTTCCTAAAGTAGCCTACATTTCAAGCTGATTTCATTCTCAAGTGAGAAGAGCATTAGCATACAACTGTAACTGAAGGAAGAGCCGCCTGCCCTCATAGTGGAAAAGTATGGCGAGAAATTAAATGGAATGAAAAAGATTATACAAGTGAGATGCCAGATCTATGTAAAAATGGGTCTGGCAGATGTACAGTGACCCCTTACAGTCTGCAGGCAAGAGAGGGAAACAGCAGTGCTGCAAAAACATCCACGGAGATCTGTAGGACTGAACTCTACACAATAGTCTAACCTGCTGAAAAAACCGAAACAGTGGAAAGCGCTCAGAAATGCAGTGAAAGTTACTGACAGCTTTTCAACCCTTGCCAGCATATTCAGCTGCCTTTTCGTCAGCTGGATACACAGAAGCCATCTACCAGAATAGCCTGGCTCCTGGTGTACAGCCTGAGCAGGAAGGAGCTCAGCACCCTTCCTGTCCACACCATCCTATTTGCACTGCTAACTTTGCATCCTTATCACAGATAGCTGCTGCACAGCTCTCGCCTAAAACTAGTTGGTTTTAACACAAGCAAGTAGTTCTAAAGCAGGCTTATTTTAAGCTGTGCTGTGGTCACACATTGGAACATCTTCAGGCCAAAAGTGCTGAAGTCTGTAACCAGTCTTGCAGAGTAGCACTTAGGCACACAAGTGGTCCCATTGATTTTAATTGAACTATTTGAGTGAGAGCTATTCAGCATACAGTAGAGTTGCAGAATATTGTCCTCTGTGTTTATTCCTTGGCAAAAGAAGTCAGCTACAGTTTCCTTTTAAGAGAATAATAGCGATTCAGATTAAAATAAGGATTATGTTTCACTCTTTTTACAGGATTTTGGTAAGGTTATACATTAGATCTGATACTTTGTTAGTTTTTATCTAGTTGCCTCAGGTAAGCAAGTGTAATGTGGCTCTTAAACATTGCTGAAAAAGGCAGATTGCATTTTTCTGTCATTGGGTCCAGGCATCAGGGATGAGACAGAACAAAGAGCTGTAAAGAAAGCAGCAGCATTGTGATTGCCATTTAAAAGAGTATTCTATCTGGTTAGAAAAAGTAACTCCATGAATTACACTGCAGAAGAGAATCTGGTGCATAGATTGCAACAGTGAAAAGAATGCTGTAATATTTCCCACTTGTTTGAACTGTTGAAATTCTGCTGCATGGGTGAGACAGTAGTGTTTTCACTGTAAACCCCTTGAAATTTCTGGCACTTTTGCTGTTGACCTAACTGGAAGTAGGTTTAGACACTCTTTGACATTTCTTTCTATTACGAAATAGCATGAAACCATATATACATAGGTCTGTGTTGTCCACACAGGAAAGCAAGTTCCCTTTGCCTCACCATGTGCTTAGGGTATGAAGTAAATTCACAGATGTGCAGATAAGGCACTGTTGCTTTTAGCCACAATGATCTAGCAGTACCTCAGCTCTCCAAAGCACCTGCATGTCTCAGTACATGTGTCTAAATGCCTGTATTTCACACATTGTGAAATCAGTTGTATGTCCAGAAAGGAAGCTGAGCTTGTTAGGATATATAAATGCTGCTGGGTGGAAGTATGAAAGGCTAGGATTCAGGTATGGATCAACTGAGGCTCTGAAAGCTTTTCCTGCTCCTCCTATGAGCACACCCTGTTTGGTCCTAGAAACAGGAGTTCGAACAGGCATAGCCCTGCACAGGGCCAGCTTTTTTAGGAGGGTTCATAGCCCCTGCTGCACAAACCACCCAGCACTGCCTTTACCAGACACCCCTCAGCACTTGGTCCCTCTGATTGCTGAGTCTTCTCCTTGGCAGCTTCAGCCCTCACCTTCCTGTGCACCCCTGGGACCCAAACCCAGCAACCTGACCTCTCCTGGGGTATGAACCATCAGACTCAACATGATTGCTCTTTCTACTTTTAAATGTGTACAGAAATATTTTGAAGATGGTTGCTTTAAGGCTGAGTGAGCACACTTTCACATTGCTATTGGCACTTTCCAGGTTCCTGTGCTTCCACTCTTCCCTGCCCGGGAGGATTGTTTTGGGGAGATCAGAGACACTGAGGCAGTCTGGGCTCTGTGTGAGTGTTGTGCAGTGCAACCCAGCAAAACAGGGATCAGTGCAGCCACAAGAAGAGGCTGATTTCTGTTCATGGTGGGTCTCAGCCTCAGGGGTCACAAACTTACTGGTCTGCTTAAACTACACACACACACACAGAGCCATTACTGAGGAAATTCAAGGAAACCCTCGTGGAATTAGGAGGGACAGGGGGTTGGCTCATACCAAACAAGTGCTGAGACACATTTAGCTGCAGCTGCATCAAAGGAGCTTTCTGTACAGCATGCAGGACTGTGTTAGAGAGTCCTGAGTGTTTTACCAAGATTATTTATCCCAGAGTGAATTCAACTGAGTCTTGCTCAGGAGGCAGCATAACATCTTTTGAAATACCTAGAATGAATCATTCTGGATCTGGTTTTACTTGTGCCAGTGACCCAGGACTCGCTTTGGTGGTGTCAGCATGGGTGCAGAGGTGTAAAATGGGTGTGAAAGGAGATCAACTGAATTACATGAAGAACTGAAGGACGTGCTCTAAGATATATATACACTCAAAGGCTTTGCAGATTTGCGTCTCTAAATAGCTTTTTTCCATTTCTACCAGCAAGCAGCAGGAACAGCTGAGTGCTGAAGAAACAGCTGGCCTTCAGTGATAAGGGGGAGCTGCCACTTCGTGGCGAAGTTTGGAAACCTTATATTTAGAAGCAGAAGGGAGAGGCATCAGCAGCCACACCCCACAACCTGCGCTGTTTGTGGTTCCTTCATTGCCTGCTCTTTGGGACTGGAATGGCAGTATTTAAATTTTTAAATGTTGCAATGCCTTTCTTTTCCGAAGTCCATCCTGTGGCATGACATGATGTGTGAGATCAGTGACATGGGAACTGCTGACTGCCCTGAGCTGTGATGAGGCCAGAGCTCTGAAGTTGAGGATCTGTAACCCAAGCAGCTTCATTCACTGTTTCCCATGTATGGCATTAAAAAAAATAGTTAGGCCTCCCATACTTTTCAGATTTGGCTCATTCTTCCATCTTTTAAAATTTCTTATTCTTTCATATCCCTGTGTCCAGAAATAACCTCCTTCCCAGTGCCTTGGAGTCCATCCCCCTATTTCCTCAGGTGCTGTGAGCCTTGGGTACTTAGCAGTGAGATGTCTTCCCACACAGGAGGGGATCTCTACTATGAGCTGGCACTGACAATTTTCAGCTCCCTGTCTCAGCATCTCAAATCCCACTTCATTTCTCATCTCACCTGTGATTCAGATCATTAACTGTTTCCTAGATGCAGAAACCAAAACATCTGAAAACTGAATAGCAAGAAGTTTCAGAAGTAACAACTTTGTCAGTGCTCAAGACCAATTTAAAGCACTTAGAATACCTCTACCCTGCCAAATAAAGTAGAGCCAAAGACCATTCATTTTCCATTCCAGATCTCAAATGGCAAATGTCACTGCAGCCACTTGGCTCTGCATCTCCTCTGGGCTGCTATGGGTGCACATGTGGCTTTTAGTCATCATGTGTTGTTAGGTTTTAGTTTGGGATGGGTTTTTTAAGTTTAAAGTGTCTGAAGATGTGTGGCATCAGAGAGCTACTTTCAAAGCTGAAAGCTGAGGTTTTGTGACACAAAATGTGGGGTACTGGGGTTAATGAGCTGCTGCTACAACATTGAGGGAACCTGTAGTGCTGAGGGGTCATGTCTGTGCATTCTTATCCAGTGTGCCTTCTGGATTGGTATTTGACCTGTCACAGCCTTGAAGTGGACTCAGGCATAGACTCAGAGAGTAGCTTGGTCCAAGGACATGACAACAAATAAATAGCACAGATGCTGTGGGGTCCTATGGACCTGGGTGAGTCTCATGGATTTGGGCTGATGGGCTCTCTACATGATGCTTGCCATCCAATCTTGCTGCCTGCTCTTGACCAGGAGTTTGCTGCACTGTTTGAATCCCTCAAAATAATGTCATTTCTCCTGGTTTTGTTTGGGATTTAGGAAAGTTTTATGAACACTAGTGGACAGACGTGCTTGCAAGTCAAATCTAAAAAAATAGTATCTCAAACTGAATGCCACTTCCTTTTAACATGTCTTTCATACTAAAGCAATTAAAAAGAAATTAAACATTTGTATCTCGGTGTCCTTGAGAGTTTGGCTGCAGGGACCTTGAATGCCCCTCTCTGCCAGCACTCCCCAAGTAGTGAGACATTCAGTACCCTGTCGCCAGGCCCTGCAGCCATTTCTGTGATCAGGCATGAAATTATTCTTAACTGATTGAAGTGAGGCATAGATTGAAAAGCTTGAGAGACAGATTTATTCCATCATCCTGCTCTGCTTCCTAACCTATGCATGGCAATTTTGGATAGCATCATGCTAATAATTTTCTCTAGCGCTGCTGCACTCAGAGCACTTTACAGAAGGCAGTGGTATCACTGCTTTAATTTTAGAGGCAAAACCAAAATGAGACATAGGTGAAACAACTGACTCGTAGTAACTGAGCAGAAGCAGGGGAAGAGCTGTGGAGAGAACTTGGTGTCCCAGTCTCCAGTCTGTTATTGCAGAGGGAAGATTTATTATATGATTTTGCATCTGAATTTCAGACATGCCATGGCCTTGCTACATTCCCTTAGCCTAGGAATACACAGTGTACATTTGTATTGCATTTAGCTTCCACAAAATATATAGGCTAGTGTAGTGCAAAGAGGCTTTAAGGAAACCATAATACAGACCCACTTGGTGTTAAGAATGCTTCTGGCGGGCATGGGCACCTGCCTGAGCAAGCTGGTAAATTAAACATTTCTCCTTTTTCTAAAAAAAAAATTGCAGTTGGGTCTTCTTGTTATGTTTGTTTGATACAGGCACATTACATAACATTTAAAGCATATTCTGCCTTGCTTGATCATCTTCTAAGCTGCCTTAAAGCTTAGCACCACTGCTGCAGACCAGGATAGAGAAAGAAACAGAACATGGTTGTGCACACATTGTAGCAAATGGGATGGAGAACAGTCTGCCTTTGGCAAACAGAATATCCATATTAAGAGGGGAGAGAGGCAGCTGTGGGATTTAAGTATAAAAGCAGTCAGTGACAACACAATGTCAATGGCATCTACCCTATGAACATAAAAACCCACTTAGTTATCCAAGGTATCTGCCATTAGTTTATAGATTATTTACCACAGATGAGAAACCAAGAATGAAAAAGTTATATGTACTAATATAAGCATTGAGATTGCTTACCTAAGTGCTTGGACATCCAGAAACAACTGAGTTGTAAGCTGGATAAATAAAATTTTGAGATGAGAATTGAAGGTGAACTCCTCATGTCTTTTCATACAGTCAGTCTCCAGGAGCCAAGCTGTGTACGTATGAACATGGGAAAACAGATACTTGTTTATCAAGGAGTGGGTATCTGTCATACATTTACAGACCAGCAGAAAGGATGTAAGCAAACTGTTGAGCTTTATTCCCAGCAGGAAAAAATAATTCCTTAAGTTGCTAATGCAAACTATGCTCATTTGTATCAGCTGTGATAGATCCAGGTGAATCTGTGATAAAAGATCATAGGTGCATACCTTGTTGTACCATAATAATAATATTCTGCATTTCTATAGCATGTTGAACTCATGCATTTTAGACTGCTTAGTCAAGATTTGATCATTCAGCCCCTTCACAGATATTAGTACATAGGTAAAGTGGTGTTCAGCTGAATGAGGGAGGAATCAATATGGATCATGAACCTCATACTGCTGGGATAGTTGGAATAGTATTACGTGGTAGAGTTAAGAGAACTCCTACATCAATACACACATTGGAGAGAAGATCAGAACAGCCCAGGTGGTAAATAACCTGGACAATTGCCTGCAGGACCTAAAATTAGAGATCAGCACAAAGACTTGGCAGGTGAATAGTCAGCAGATGCTGTCTTATCTCTCTATTTGCTTTGGAAGATTGGGTCTGACCCAAAACATGTTGAAATTAATTTGTATTTTCTCCCTTATTTCGATAGGCTATGCACCAGGCTCTAATAAGTTGTAGGCCTAATTAAATGACTTTTTTCATTGCAAGCTAATTATTCCTATGGAGAAATGAAACTGAATGTTAAATGAGCACTCTGTAGGAACTGTATCTGTACTGTATGGTTGAGAATAAAAAATTATGGGCCTGATTTCACGCTGTCTTACATAGTCTCCTATTCCACATAAAGCAAGTACAATTTCTCGCTCTCTTTTAGCAGTATAAGTATGGAAATGGAGAGAAGAGTCAGAATGATTGTAACAAGTTCCCATCCTTATGCAAAAAAAATCTACTGCAAGCAGGAAAGCACTAGCTTTCAGCATCCAAGGGAGGAAGAAGCAGTAAATTTAAATTGCAACCAGGAGGTCAGATATCAGCAAAACATTCTGATGGTGAGGACAGTGAAGGATTGGGCTGCATTACTTGGGGAGCCTTTGGTACCTCCAGCATGAGCTGCCTGTGAGAAGTTTGGTTCCAGCCTTGGTCAGGGGATGGATCACCCAGAGACGTGCTGGATGTGCACTCTTACCAGCGACTGATAGAGTTTTGCACCAGTCCAGGGGAAAATGCAGGGTACAAGGCACAGACAGATTCAGTGTCATCACCTGAAAGTCAAAGCACACAATGTGAAATGTGAAAACTGCAGTAATTAGTTAGATAATGGGAAATCAATCATGCTAATGAGTATTTAAGTGCTGGCCGACTCCAACCATTGCTGTGTGGATGGAATTGATTTAGTGAAAAATTTTTTCAGGGATTGTAGGTGGGAAGCTGCACAGACCTGGCCAGAAATGATCATATGTGGTGCTTCCCTGTAATACTTCCCATCTTCAAGCTGAGCGTTGGTTTTGGTGCTTTGATGTACTGAAGGTACCAAAGTACTCCTGTGATGGAGGGGAGAGGAAAAGGAATTGTCTCCATAAGGCACAAACTTGCTGAAAGAAGCTTTGTGTGCAAAAATGTTTGTCACTTAGGCTGCTCTGTCTGGGGCAAGAATATAACATGCTATAGCACATAGTGGTTAGGACCCAGCTTTATGGGACCCACACAGCATTGTGTTTGCTAAATGTGATGTCTTCAATATGTGAAAATGACAAAGGGAAATCACCCTAAGGCAGATGTTTGCCACTCAAGTGTCCTGTGGGGTTCCACCTCCTTTGTATTGATGCATGGACTTGAGCACTGGGAGAAAATTCCAGTAACAAGGTGCATGTGAAGGGGAAGAGCTCAGGGGCAGGATGGAGAATTGAACTTACTTGGTTTACTTGTTTTCCTTCCAGCTTTCCACAGGTCTGTTTTTTTGCCTGGCACAAGGCTCAGTGTCTCTGATCCCGTCTGTCCTCTTTTTATTCACCTTCCTTTGTTGCCGGGGGTTTCAAGCTGTTTCCATTCCTCTCCTTTCGTGTGACACAGATTCTCCACCTGAGCCACTTCCAAGGTGTTGGGCTCCCTGCAGTTACAGCTCAGAGACTCGATGCCCAGGACACAATTTCCTGCTCTGCTGACAGTGCCTGCATTGTGTAAGTCAGTGTATGGTTTACCAGCCCGCAGAAAAGAAGTTTCAGGGCATTATTTAGTGTATTCTCCTTTTTCCAACTCATTGGGACACTGGCAGCTCTTCAACTCTTCATTGTTGCTGACCTGTTGGTAGTGGACCAAGGTCCCACTAGTCTGGATGATCTAAAGTGAGAGAACTTTTTTTAACGTGAAAAAATCAACCAGAGAAAACAGACAAAGCTGTGAAAATGTTGTCATTAATAAATCTTCCTTATGCAGAGAGAAGCAGAAACACAGAGAGATCTCCAGTTCTAATTACTAAAGGTAATGATATACCTGCAGTAACAGATACTGTGAGTCCAGATCAAGGCTTTCACCACAAAAAGCAGTCCTTCTCCCCACGGGGACCAGTGTAACACAGGGATGGATTTTCACTTTTTCCTGCCATTCAGATGTGCTGAGGATGGTGGAGGGTGGACCCATATCAAGTAGCTGCCACCACAGCACTAGGACAGGGCATGTGACCACTCACTCACCTGGGAAAGTCTAAATCATCCCAAGTCACTCGATCGCCTCTCTGTTTTCAGATGAAACCATGAGAGTTATTTAAAAGGGTTATATATATTGGCAGTTCTCCCAGAGCTGAGAAGATTGATAGACATATATTCCCATATATAAAAGATAGATATAATATTCAGAGATACAGTCATGAGAATTAAAGCTTTAACTCCTAATAGACATCTATCTAGAGTCTGAAGGAACTTCTGATCTGCAGCTATCAGGGACTGTAATTAACACCCAAGCTCCCGTGAACTCAGAAAGTCCCTTGAGGCAGGCAAACTCCAATTACTGAGCAGTAGCACTCACTTCTGAAATGCTATCATAAACTGCTCCATAACCAGGCATGGATGAAGGCCAACACCACCCATACAGAAGGCAGCTCTTGGTAATACTCTGGGACTTGTGCCAAAGGAGGCTGGGGAGGACTTTGTCATGGCCTTGTGTGAACCAGGACAGATCTTGCACCCAGGGTGAAGGAGTAAATTCTGGGGTACCTTGGCCCTTCTGTGGGGGTCAAAGGTAGGGGAATAGGTTGTGTCTGGCATGGGGCAGAACCCCCAGGAGATGGCAGGTCCTTGGTCCATCCCAACTTAGTCTGTTGTGTCTGGCTGAGGACTGCACTGCAAGCCTGTCCTGATACCAGGTTAGAAACCCCCTATCTTGCAACTCGTTCCCCTGCTTAGAGAACACTTTTGCTTCCCAAATTAAGATACATGCTTTACACTAGACAGGCAGAGTGATGGCTTAGTGAAGAAGAGGTCAGAAATACTACTTTAGCATGACTTTCACTGCCTGTACCTTTGACATGAAATCAAACACATTAAACTACCCAAAATGCATGTATCTGGGCTCTTTGTGAAGGGTGTTTGTTTTATTTTTAAAAGCTTTGCTTACGTGTGGAGTCTACTATTTACTGTATGATGCTTTTTTTGCCACTTAGGCACTATGCTTAATCAGATTTGTAAATTAATTCTCTCCTGGGGTTTCTCTTTGTGTGTTCAGAAAGCATAAAAAGTGTTTATGACATGCTTCAAAACACACACTCGTTACATTAGTCATCCTCTCAGCATAATAGTTTTATGGAGAACACTTCAGGTTAAAGAAAAACACATTTCCTTTAATCCAGTTTCTTTCCCCCACTTTTGATCCCTAGAGTTATGTTGCTTGTTAGTAAACAGCTACACAACACATGAAGGCTGTAATTGTGATTTTTTTTTTTCCTTTTTTTTTTATTTATTTTTTTTTTGCTTGAGGAAAAAAGCTACTGTTTATCCCTTGAAAACTCTATTATTACTTTTTTGTGATGTATTCCACTCAAAACATTTTCATACAGGAACTTTTCCTTCTCCTGTCAGTTGAGAAGCTGGCTTTAAAAGTCAGTGGTACTGAATCATAACATGCTTTATCCTGCTCACCATTTCCCCAGCCCAGCAGCAGGGCTGAGGCCAGATGGAAAAGGACAAATTGGATGTGGGACACCAACCTCTCCATCAGTGCTGCTCACATCTGCATGGATGTGCCATCCCTCACCCCCACTGTGCCCCTTCCCTGTTACAGCTCTTTGAAATGCCTCCCTGTCAACAAAACACTTCTGTGGCAAACACTGCAATGTAGGGAAGGATGTGAGGACATGGAAAATGTCACTGATGTTGGTGAGGAAGAAAGGGTGCTTAGCAAGCATGGTGGTACCCATTGGCAGGAGGGGAGGGCTGCCATGGCCACTGAACCACAGCCTGAGAGCTACAGCCACAGCTCCAAAGCTGCAGCACATCAGGATGGGGTGAAGGCTGCTTTCCAGAAGTCACAGACAAATGTGGCTGTGGGCTTCAGTTCATAGCAGTGGGACATGGGGAAAATCTTGTCATGACACTGCAAATTCACCCTCATGCTCTCTAGGCAGCCTTATCTCTATCCCTTCACACACCTCACACACCACCCCCAATCTCTCAGGCCCTTTGTGTTTCACAGGAAGCAAGTAGATAAACCACAGCTCTCAATTTCCTAGTTATGCAAAAAAGCAGAAACTCCTAAACCTTCAGAAGCTCAGAAATGCTGAGGTAGTTAAAAAAAACCAAACAAAAAGGCAAAGAAGACCTGAAGTCAAGTGGGGATTTCACACCAGGGATGTTTGGATCTCATAGATGTTATAAAGATACATGGTGCTCTTGCAGCACATTTACCCTCATGTGTTTGGTAGAAAGGGCAGAGGTTCCTGGTAAAAATAATCCCATCTTTGAGGAAGGACACAGTAGCAGGAAAATCTAATCTCTGATGGAGCAGGCCATGTTACTGAAAAAGGAAAATCTTCATGTTGAGTTGCTGCAGAGAAAAACTTTCTCATCTCAGTGGGGAGGAACCTGTCCCTAGCACTGCTCTCTAGCAGGAGCCTGGGGATTTCTAGAGAGGTTTTTGTGCAGACCACTTCTTCTCTGTCAGCCTCCTGGACTCCCTGGATCTGTGCCTGCCTCAGGGCTGTGGGATAACCAGACCCCTCGAGAACCTGATGCAGTCTGCACCAGTGCAGGCACATGCAGCTGCAATTAATAAATGAGATGGAGCCCAGCAAGAGGCTGGGGGTAGCTATGCCCATGCTCTTTCTGTCCCACTTCTGAGTGCTGCAGTCACTGCCCATCCTTCTGCCTTTGCCTTGGCCTGCTGGGCAGGATTCCTGTTCCTGGGACACCTGGAGGGGCTGAGCTCATCCCATCAGAGCAGCTGCTCCTTCCCCTTCTCCCTGGTTTCACAAAACGTTCAGTCTCAAAATCTTCTCCTTCTTGACAGTTGGCTCACAGCGTGCGATTTAACCCCTTGCTGCTTTCAGAAACAATTTTTGGGAGACAGGAAGGTCATCCAAAGAAGTGCTGCACCTGCAGGATGGTGGGGTGGGCTAGTGGTGAGTGGAGCCTGGCAGAGGGTCCCTCTCCCCCCTGCTCTGGCAGGGAATGCTGCACCTCACTGTGCTGGTACTTATGGAGCCCGTTTTTCCCCACTTCCCATATCACAACAGCTCTACTTGTCTCTAGCTTCCCTCTTGCTCCCTGCTCACACATCTCTATTTTTCCCTTTCCCTTGAGAGTGGAGTGATGTGGAGGAAGGAGGATTCCCTGATTCTGGCGAGTTCTGGGAAGCAGTGCAGTGGTTCTCAGCCAGGTGCCAAGCAGCCCATGTCATTCACAGGCACAACTCGTGTTCCTTTCCTTAGCAGCTCCTTTGTTCCCTGGCACATCCTCAAGGTCACAGGCAGAGAGCAGGTTCATCAGGCACTGCTGGCCAGGCTTGCAGGCAGCTTTAAATTTTGGGTCCAAATCACAAACTGTGGAAGCTTGACTCTGGCAGCAAAGCATGGACTTGATCTTTGCAGCTTCTGCTAATGCCTTCACATGAAACTGCTCGTGTCCTGTATCTTGATATTTGTGCATGAGAAAACTGTGCTAAAATACCAGTTTGAAGGGCAGGACTATTGCAAGGACCTTAGCACCTTCCTCCTCTGGGGCAGCTGCACCTGTGTGTCATGGGGGAGGACCAGCCACCCATCTCATCCCAGCCCTGCCCCAGCCTCCCTCTGTGTCCCCACACAGGGAGCAGAGCCTGCTGGTGGTTTCTTTATCTTTATCCAAGACAATGTTTGTTTCCTGCAAAGAAAACCAAAGTCAGATGTCACACTGGAGGAAAATAAAACAGGTCTATGCAGAGCTGAATGGGTATTTTTAGTGAGTCTGCATAGAGATTTTATCAGACAGTAACCTGAATCATCAAACCAAACTCTTGATTTTGTCCACCACTACTGAAAGAGCTCAGGGGACTAAGAGAGGGATAGGAAGAGGCTCAGTTTGTTCATGATGTGGTGTCTGACACGAGGCATTCCCAGTCAGAGTGAGCACTGGTTTCCATCTATTGGAAATGGAGCACTGACACTGACCATGCAGAGCTCTGGAGATGGAAAAATATTAGTGCTACAGATATACACACTTCTGATATGCTATGAATCAATATGTCACTGGGTGATGCTTGTCCAGCACATCTGTCACTCCAGTGAAACTTTGCTCCTCTAAAACACCACATGTGCTCAAGGGGCATGGGTTGCCCTGTAAGACTGTGAGAATTAGAAATTCTCAGAATGGTGGCATGAGATGGAACAGGCAGATGAGATTTTTAGGTGGGGAGAGACCTTACCATCCCCTCATAATGGTGGCCTTGGAAGTGAAGTGGAGAATCAGTCACCAAAGCATCTTGAGTCTACTGGACTCCTGGATCCTGTTGTCACTTGCAATCGCTTTATCTGTACCTCCTGCAGAATTGCCAATAGTGCCTGAGATTTTCCTGTTTGCTTTTGGTTTCCCCTTATTATATTACACACAGAAAACCTTTTTAGCCATGTCTTTTTTTTTTTTTTTTTCTTCACTTGAATCAAGGTATTTCTCATAATAAAAAGCTTTCTAAGTCTGGTTACTGTTTTCCCTTACTGGGAATATTCATCCAACAATTACCTTTGCCAAAGATGATGTAGTGCAAGCAGGTGTTACAGCCTTACTGTCAGCCGTATGGAAAATACATTTGATTTCTGACAGCAATCCTGCTGTTTCAGTAGAAGGCTGCCCCATGCAGAGATGGGCTGGTTAGATCAAACTGTACTAATTGCAGAGTGATTTGGAAATCTGTTCCACTTGCAAACAGAATGAATCCAACACTTTGTAACATTGAATTAACAAAGGTCACATTTCATAAATATTACAGGGCAATTTTCATAGATAATGCAGCAGGCTGGTTAATGATTAGAGCAGTAAACTCCTGATGAATAAGGGACATATTTTTACAGCTTCCATTATTGTTGCCTTGGGATTCTTAACCAAAGGCAGCAGAAATTATTAGGGTACAATATATATTTAAAAGCTAGCCCATCAAACTATATCTGGTCTTCCCAATGGCTTTTTGATTAGGAACTAGAAGATTTAAGAGATTTTGAGAGTATCAGTCAGGTTCTTGACAGGAAAATAAGCATATTGGTTTCAACACTCTTCTACTGGATTCTGCAGTGAAAAAACCCAGTCTTGAGTGCTGGTGAGAACTGGCAGAGGTCAGGCTAAGCTGGGATGCAATCCTCCTTCTTGCTTCAGCTGCTGGAGCTGCTGGATCAGGGCAGAAATTTTTAGTTAAGACCTAGTTCTGTTCCAAGTCCAGAACCATTTCTTAGGTGCAAAGTTACTCGAGCTTCCTGAGCAGTAATCTTGCTGAAGTCTATGGGATTAGCTCTGTGGGAAGGCAATATTACATATATTTTATTTAAGAGAAGGTGGTAGAAGGAATCCTGGGGTTACCCAGGGGTGTTATGGCAGAAATCCTGGGCCCATGTTCAGACGGAGGACTTAAAACCAGAGAATGTAATTTTCCAGGATTTAATTAGGAAGATTTTATATTCAAAAGCTGCACTCATGTAGACAATCCATATTTCTCAGTAGGGTTTTATCTACTCTGAGCCATTCGTGTCTGAATTTGAAGGGCTAGAAAATCTTGGTATAAAACTGTGGACAATTGTCATCCAACAGTACTTAAGGGTGGAGGGCTTGGGAATCAGCAAAATTCCAGCAGGCACTTTAAATTCCCTTCATCCAGAAGAAACCCCCGGGAGATGGCAAGTGGTTAGAGTCACTCTGTAATGCATTAGTGAGAGAATTTAAGTATAAAGCCCATTGTGGGACATGCAGTGATATCCAGGCATTTGGATGAAGAACTGGAACCAGTTTCATCTCCATTTAGAAAAGCTGGTGAGATGAAATGGGAACTGTCCATGCAGTGATACCATTATGACATTTCAGGTTTTAATTTTCAATTTTTAGACACTCACACTTAGAACCTAAACCTAAAAACATTATTCCTGGAAAATCTAGTGCAAATTAAGTGAAACCAACCAAACAACCAAATAAACCCCAATGCTCATGCAAGTAGCAGCTCAGTTAAACAAAGAGCAACATAAATTGTGAAATGCAGCCCAAAGCAGTGTCAGCACCAGAGCCAGAAGAGACCTAGAAGGCTTTTCCAACAGTCAGACAGAGGGGACCCCCACAAGCAGAGGTCTGGAGAGACCCTGGAGGACTCACCCTGCCCACAACAGTACTTTCTCCAGCCCTGCCTCCCTCCCAGCTGGAATGGGCTGAGAAAAGTCTGGATGTTTCTTGTAAGAGCAGACACACAGCATGGCCAGTCCTTCCACTGACAAACAAGCAAAAGAAAAGAAAATATCACACTGTCACTTAAAAATAGCTTCAGTAAAAATACCACAGAGAGTGCTTTCACCCAGCAGAGATTGGCAGCTGATTAGGGAGGGTTATCAGCGGACCTGGGGCTGGATAAAACCTGATCCTGCTGCCAGGCATTCTCACCCAATCGGGCAGCTTGTGGGTTTGCAATGAATGCCTGAGAAATTCTAGAAGTTTTCTGATAATGCAGGGTTTTGAAACCCTGGAGTTTTCTGCTCCTCACCTGCCATGCAAGTTTAAAATGCTCCATGTGGTCTGATGCTGCAAAGTGGCTTTCGTGGAGTTTGGTGAGACCAGGCAGGCAGGAGGCAGCAGAGCTGGGTGAAGATGTTATTCCTCTCCCATACCCATTCTCTGTTCATCCCAAATGCAAGTTGACTTGGTCCACTGCCCAAGTGGGGTGAGCACCCATCTGCAAGGGTGCTCTCGTCCTGTAAATTAGAAGTGAACTCATTCATCAAGGCTGGGCACCACTGTGAAGTTCAGCTGAGGTCTGGAGACTTCCATAAGCAACATCTGTGCCTTGTAGCCATGCTCTGAACAGATGTGTTTTGATCACAGACTTCACTGTGTAATTCTGGGGAGCTGATCTGCAGAGCATTCTTGCAGTGTTACCAGTGCAATTTAAAAAACCCAGCATATATATGTGCAACAGTTTTCCACTGGCAGAACTCAAATTGTAAGTTGCAAATTCCAAGATGTAGAGTCATTGCAATGTTCCTTTTGGTCTTCAGCATCTTGATTCTGCTCTATAATGAATTCAGGTGTTAAAATGAATGTATTTTTTCTTTCTCTGTTTATTATAAAGTATTTAGAGCATCATATAATTTGCAACCTTTATGTGGCTCTATTTGCATTATTCCAATTATTTCACCCAATAGGGGAATTAATATTCACTAGCTGAGTAAAATCAAGTGGTGACCCAAAAAACATTTATTTGTTTAAGGGACCTTTCACTGGATTTCAAGATAAAAGAAGAGATGGATGGAAAGTGAACAAGAGCAACTCCTGAGCTCTTCTGGTATGGTGTTATTTGTCAGGTTCTCTCAAGACTGACCTTAACCCACCATTTATCTAAAACTTCACATCTGTAGACACTGTTGAAATCCAGAGGTTTGAAGTACTGTAATGAAGAAAAATCAAGTACATTAGAAATAAAGCAACTGAGCAAGTAGCTTTGCTAGGTCAAGTGTCATTCTCATGACCTTAAGATTGAAGATCTTTCCTGTTTTTATGTAGTATATCCTGACTGCTTGTCACATGTGACTGCTTTAGCAAAGCACGTCATAATGAAAATACTTGAAAAAACCATAAAAAGCCACTGATCAAGTAACACAGGGATCTCCTCCATAGCAGGGAAACCCCAAGCTGGGGCTGCCCTCACAGTCAGCACCAGCCAGGACACAACAGAATGTGTCCTTGGGATTCAGGGGACAGGATCTGCTGCCTTGACAGAACTTCAAAGCAGACACTTCACTGCCCTGCTGCTGGGTACAGCTGCATAGGATCACATCACCAAGCAAACAAAGCTGTTTTGGGGCTCCTCTGCAGGAGACCACATCCACATGGGGTCATCTGGCACCTCTCCTTTCCCCTTCCTTTGCTTCATCCCCAGGATGTTAGGTTTTTTTACAAAAGCAACAAGTTAGTATTTTTTTCAAACTGAGGGGACAGCAAGTGTGTTCACTCCCAGAGCAGTTGCTGCTTCCAGGCACCACCTGGAAGGGAAACCAGCTGCCCCCAGTTCACCCAGTAAACTGTGACCAGTGAAGGTGGGGAACTAAAATTCCCACAGCTCATCCTGCTGCCGCATCTACTCAGCCTGGGCCTATGACCTGACCACTTCTCTGCTGAGAACTGCTGCAGGAAGGATAATACTTCATGCATGTTGTCAAAATGCCTTTCAGCATTAGCAGGATGCTCTCTGCTCCAAACAGAGGAGGACACATACACAGCCTCAAGCTGTTCCAGCCTTCACAGAACAGCAGACAGCAAAATACACGAGGCTGCACTGGGACACAGGGTTTTCAAAGCTCTGTGTGATAGCACCAAGTGGCATAAATCAGAATTACCTGTCATAAATCATATCCCTCCATGGCTATTTCTCCTTCCAGGCTAACCAGCAGCTAAGACTCTCAGAGACGGTGGTTGCACTAGAAAAAAAGCAAAGAAGTAGCAATGCATTACCTGGAATGGGGAGTTGGCAGGACAGCAGTGATGCTTAGGACAAGAAATTGTTTGTATATGTCAAAGCCAAAAGAAAACCCTGAAATGCTGAGTTTTTCTGTGACTGCAGTCATTAAAAAGAAGGTACCATTTGCTGCCTACTTCTGATGGCACCTTCACCCAGTTGACCTTTCCACCTGCCACAGAGTTTGTCCTGGGTTGCTTCTAGTCCTTGTTCACTACTGCTTATGTTCTCATTCTGCATTCTATTATAGGAAGATGCAGCAATGCAAAGTTTTTCAAATACAGGTTTCAGAAAGAAACCAGACACACGTATCTCTTCAGCCTGTTGGGGGAAAGAATGAAAAATAAATTGTTCTGGTGACATGCAGTCGCTGCCTATTGATTCCTTGGAGGATTCTGTATTGCTTCCAAGACAAATATAAGATCAGCTGTTGGAGTAATTGAGCAGTATGGGACACAGATTTAGAGGTTCATGTAATACAGATGTTATTTATCTGGTTGATGCAGAGCAAATCTACTTAGAGATGCAATTTTGGGTTTGTGTGTTCACAGGGGTGACTGGCTGCCTAGTGTTCCCCACCTATAACCTGAGGAGGCAGGGATCCTACATTTGGGAGCCAAGCTTTCAGCCAGGATTTGGTACCCCTTATACCTACCCCTGCTGGAGCAGGTGCCTGTGGGGACATCAGCCCTTTCAGTGCAGCCACTTGGAAGCAGGTGGAGGTGAGCAGGGCAAAAAGCAACCCAGCTGCAAGAAGGTGAGAGGAAAGCAGATCTCAGTTGCCTGAAACTTTCTTGAAGCTGAACTGCAGGGATTGCCCAGATGCACTGGTCAGTGCCACTCCTGGGAAGAAATGCTGCTGCTCTGAGGATGCTGCTATTTTGTAAAAGCATTTTCAGGACCTTCCAGTGCCAGATATCCCGACGTGCTAATGCAAAATGCATTAGCCCAAGCAGCAGGAGCTCTGGGGCTGCTGGCGCCATTGAGTTCCACTCATTTCATCTTTATTATAAATACTGCATTGTTGTCTCATTCTTTTCTCTCATCCTCTCTTTAGAAAAGAATTATAAGGCTCTAGTTGACTGGTCCCTTTGACTTAGTACAGTTGTTAAACCACAGGCAGTAAATACCTCTTTCAGTTGTTTAAGGCAGATGTATTTATTTCATTGGAACAACTGAATGAAATCTGTAAGAGCTAAAGAATCCTCCCTTTCACAGCAGCTCCACTTTTCTACCTCCGAGCTGAATGCAAAAGAAACTTCTCCTAAAACCTGCCCTGTGAAACCAGCCCACCTTCAGGCTGCTCCAGCTCTCAACTGCATTTTTTTTTATTTTTTGTGGTTCAAGAAGTATTCCAACCTCGACAGACTCACCGCCTACTTGTAAATAGCGATCTTTCACCAGGCAGATCTCAACTGACAAATGTTAATTGTTATGCAAACTATCCAGAAGATGAGCTCTTCTTCCAAGACTGAAGGGCAGCCACCTCCCAGATGAACCAAGACAGCTGTTTAAACAGACTGGGGGAGCAGGGGGGGAGCTGGGTGGTGCTGGAGGAGCCGGAGCTCTGCCATGCCACCATGGCTCACACCCCCCTTTTTGTGAAGAAAACCTCCACAGCACAACTGGAGAACTCAAACCGACCCCAGAGCCATCAGGAAAATGATGTTTCAGTGGAAACCAGATGTAAAAGCTGTTTCTTTGGATTCATGCAATAGGATGCTTCCCTCCTGCAACTGGGGAAAATTAATTCAGATTGCTGGGGTAGGATAGTGGTAGGATGAGGGTGGGAGAGCAAAGCTCTGCTGCAGAGGGCTTGACAGGGATCCAGAGATGCTGAAGCTGCTGTGTGAGCCTTTTTCTTACCCAGAGGCAGGTTGATGCCCAGAGCTGCTGGGCCATGGCTTCTGCTGGAGTCCCCTGGGGAGCTGGGAATCCCTTGCCAGGGAAAGGCAGAGTTCCTGCCCGATGGATGCTGCTCATGACTCCACTGTAGGCAACAGCTGAAGGAAAACTTGAACATGCAACAGCTCATTTTTCCTCCCAGCCCTGTTTAGTCCCTGTTTCTTACCTCCTCAGCTGCTCTTGTTGCAGGGTCTTTGGGATCAGCACAAGGCACAGGAGACATACCAGGAAGACAGAGAAGGACTCACCGTGGCTGCCTGTGAAAACCATCCTGATGAGGTCAGCAGGAATTTGTATGAGAACTGAGTCTTGCTCTTTGCTTGCACTTGTCCAGCCCTTGGAGATCCCAGCTGTGGAGAATGAGAGAGATGGCTCAGTGGTGCAGAACAGCTCCAGGAGAGCAACTTCCCAAGAAAATTGTGTCTTTCCTGGAAGTTACCTAGGATCCTAATTCAAAGAGTTTGCTGTGCTTTCTAACAAAGATGTGGAGAGCTCTCTGCTTCCTCTGTGGCTGAACTGAATTTCTGAGAACCATATTTAAACAAGGGCTTCATGCCACCCTGTAATCCTTGTTACTGGTTTAGAGGGGTTTTTTGTTGATTTTGTGGTTGGGTTTTTGGGGTTCTTTCCTCAATTTTTAAGATAGCTTTGTGTTACTGCAGCAGGGAACTTCAGGGCTGTTTGGGCTTTCATGAAATAAAATGCTTTATCCCAACTTCACCTGCATAGTTTTCTGCTGGGTAGGACATCATGAGTTTTACTCAGTACATTTTGAGATGAAAACACACAGAAAGGGAGAACAGCTTGAAGATATGAGCAAAGAGGAAAAGTTTTCACTGATTCTAAGGCCTAGTATTCCTTACTTTCTCTTCATTTATTTCAGTGTCACCAAGGCTGCTGTCTACTTAAAAGCAGAAAAAATTTCATTTGACCCAGCAAATCTGTTCCAACCTCACATCTCTTTCCCTGCTTTTGCATCACTTCCAGTATCTGGCTGAGCAAAACAGCCACATGCTATCTCCATGCTCCACTTTCCCCTTCAAGAGCTCTGCCTGGCTACTTGTTTTACACAATATAGTAAAACTCCTTCCCCAGAGGGCCAGAGAGTCATGGATTTAGTTGCCAGGGAAGGCCACTGATGCCTCTCAGCAAGGGCACTTGGCTTGGATCTCAGTGTCCAGGGATGTTTTCATCTGAGACTGAGCTGATAAGGAGATTTCCTTTCAAGTGGAAAAGCATAAAGTGTATTTATATGCAGATAATTTCCTATTTGTTGGCTTCAGTGTAACAGGCTGAATTTCTGGCCTGTCTCTCCAGTGCTCTCTGACCACATGAAGCATATTCACAATTGTCTGGGTGGGTGATGTTTTGCCAGGAGCTGGAGAGATGCCACTGTACAGCTGGCTGGGGAAGGCAGAAGTGGAAGGACATGACCAGGCTTCTTTAGTCTTCTTTTTTAACAAGGAAGTGGCACAGGCCAGAGCACCTGCTTGGCATTTGCTCCCATATTCATTACAGTTGTTCATGCTATTGCCCTGTGATTTTATCTGGGTGGATTTTATACATTTTGGTAAAAAGATTTAAAAAAACTATATCCTTACAGTGTAACTAATGCCCTCTGAGCCATCTTCAGGACACAGTGATTTTGCAGGGTACAGGCAAATAAGACCATGCTCAGCTGAGGAGCAGAAAAGACTGAACTACCTATGTAGAAAAGGAAGGGTTTACTGAAAAAGCTGGCAGAAGATTCTTAAGCTATTCATGCTCAGGAGGAGGGGAATATTGAGCCAGCATTAATTCGTGTTTATATGGGAAACATACCCCATTCCTCTCTGCAGGGGTTTCCAGCAGATGAGGCACCAGTTCACAACTAACTGATAATTATTAGTCTTCTCTGTATCATTTTACAGTTGCAAAGCACCTCAGGATCCCTCTCTGCAGGGATCCTTCATCTTTATTATATTATCTTGGGGTTTTAGCTTGCATTCTCTTTAGCATCTGCCGTGGGAGTATACTATTGAGGTTTAAAGATTAAGCTTATATTTAAATGCATATTCCCTTAATGTTATACATCTGGTTTTGTTTAAAAGTAATGTTACTCAATTTATAAATCCCTTGTTTACTGGGTCCTTTATTACAGGTCCATCTGACTCTCAGGCTATGGATGTTACCAGCAGCTCTACCTTAGCCAATGTGCCTTCAAACATCTGGATTCTTCCATTTTCTCCCTCCTGGGAATTTGTCTGTGTGTGAGACACAGCAATGTACCTGAAGGCTTTGCAGAGGAAATTACTGAAGACACCTTTGCTTTATACTTAAAAAAACAGCTGAATAATAAAAATATCCCTGAAAAACAGTACTTAATGCTTCTTGAGTCCTTTGAGGTTTGTCTTTCAATAAACAACACATAGCTCTGGCCCACCTGTCTCCTTTCAGTCTTCTGGTTCCAGTCTTTTCTAGGCTGGAAGGCCTCTATGTTCCTTCTGCAGTAGGATGTGAACTCTTTATCTCTCCTAGTATGGAGATTTTTTTTTTTTTCTTTGAGTAGCATCTTTAGAAGAGATCCATGAAAAGCCAAGTGCTTCAAGGACAGTGCTGACGGTCTTTGATGCCTTGAGCTGGAGCTAAGATCATTATTCTGCTGTAAAATGGACACTGTAGTCAGCACTAAAAGCTGAAGTTAATAGAAGCAGAGTTTAGAATCCAAATGGCATTTGTGCAGACAAAATCATAGGACCCCCTAGCCATATGTTTATGTAAGTATATATAAACAAGTACATATGTATGCCTGCATTTATACACACACACAAACAGGAATGAAGAAAACATGCTGCATTCTGGCATGAGAGGTAACAGTCAATACAGAAAGTAATATCATAATAAAAATCCAGTTCCCATCACAGAGATTTTTCCTTGTTCTGCACATTAGAACTACATCACCTTAACCACATGCACAAAGCTCACATTGCCTAAGAATGTAAATGGTGCAAAATAGCAACATTTTTTTCCAGCTTTTGGTTTCCTGGGAATCTTTCTGTTCTTGAGTTTCTCAGCTTGCGAAAGTGCTAAACTGGACAGTGCATTCCTGTCCCTTGTAGAATCACAGAGTCATTCAGGCTAGAAAAAACCCTTGGGATCATCAAGTTCAACCATCATCCCTACTCTACAAAGTTCTCCCCTAAACCATATCCCCCAACACCACACCTGAATGACCCAAATCCAGGGGTCGTGACTGAACCACCCCCCTGGGCAGCCTCTTCCAGTGCCTAACCATTCTTGCAGCCATGCAAAGTACCGTTTAGTGTTCCCATGCCCAGCCTGAAATACAGCTCCCATCTTTCTCCTGCTTAACCATATCCTGGTGTGACACAGTACATTATAGAGACAATTCATACAACAGTAGTAACACAAACCTTTTGTTTTATCATTAAGTGGGATGAATTCCTGAGGACTTGAGATAACTCCACAGCAGCTTATGTATGCAAAAAGGCATTGTTAGGGTAAAGTTAGGATAAGGTTAGGGTAAGGAAGGTTAGAGGGCTATGTTGCCTCAATATTCACCTTCATGCAGTAGTGCCTGCGTGCATACACCCTGTGCAATAGGGACTTGGGTGAGAGACCCCTTCCTCTTGCCTGTACCCAGACACAAAAGGATAATATCATCACCACTTATGAGATCTCAGGACAGAGGGATGAAAAATATCAATGGTCCATCCAGTTGAGGCTGCATGTGGACTCTGAGTGAGCCACAGCAGATTCTTTCACTCTTAGCAGGTAAGATTGACAACTGAAAGTCAAGCACATTGTGTCAGGTAATGTTTCTTGTCTTTTTTTGCTGCTGGTGAATTGTTCCTTTACAGAGCTGTGCAGACATGTCCTCATGGTGAGAGCTGCATGGCAGGAATGCCTGGAGGTGCTTGGGACAATCCTGGATCCAGAGTTCTGCAGGGGGGAGAGCAGCATCTCCTCTGGAGGGAGGTGGTGTCCTGCAGAGCTCCTTGAAACAGGCAATGCAGAGCCCAGTAATAGGACCAAGGTGGCCACATTCAGGCAGTCTGAGTGAGCCACAGCCTCTGAGTGCTTCCTTTTTGTGGACAGAATGTTTGCCTCTTCTGCACTGATGTCTGCAGTAACTGTGTTTATTTTCAAATGTCTCCAGTACAATAAACCAGTCTATAAGATGCCAGCGCTCATCTTCCATGAGAGACAGACCAGTCAATTAGAAGCACTCACTGAAGGTGAGCTGTGGATAAATTAATCTGATAGGAAAGCTCTGTAGGCCACCAGCTTCCTGCTAGGGACAGGGGAATGTCACAGCACATTGCTTGTTGGCATCGCACATGATGGTAATACTGTCTGTCATCACCTGGAGACAATGTCCCTGGACATGGTAGTGACACCTTTGCCTGTAGCCTGCATGGTGCTGTAGCTCATCATGAGCTGATGGCTTGTTTCTGTAAAGATCTTGTGCTACTGAAATGTCCACATGAGCACATCATACACCCAAATGGCTGTCTCCATGCTTGGGAAACATCTCCTCTTCACAGGAGATAAGGGTGGGTGGGTTGATCCTTAGACAGTGCTATATGAAAACAAGATCATGAGTGGAGTAGGTGCAGTCCGACATGGGGCATCACCAACATAAAACCCATCAGACATACTCACTGAGCTCATCCAAATTTGGCTATAATTGTTGCTAAGCCTCCTGAGATGAGCAGGTCCTGCATGCTCTGCAGTCTGCTTCAGGTCCAAAAGTGCCAGCCATGGAGTTAGGAGCTGCTCCAAGGACCAAACAGGCTGAAGAGGTGGACTCACACCATTCACAGTGAAGTCCCTGAAGCAGAGGTGGCCCAAGATGACTGAAGGTCACTTCACTAGCCAGATATCTAAATAAGGAGGAATAAAGATTTCTTGTCATCTCTGATGAACTGCAAAGGTAGAAAAATCTCTGGTCAGCAGTGACAGGGTGCAGACACTTCCACACAGAGTGACACTTGAAGGTAGAACCCATTCTGTTAGCCATGACCAAGAAGATGACCCCAAGAAGATGAATTTAGGGGAATACTCAGCCTGTGCCCACTGAGTTCACAGGTCATCAACTCATAGGAAACACAGAAAGACATCATTTCACACATGATGTTGAAGAAACAAATCTTCATGCAATGTACCTCAGAACTTCAGGAGAAGGGATGGAAAAATCCCAGTGCTCAGCAATGTGCTCTGCCAGCCACTTCCCTCAGATGATATTTGGTTGCCTAACAGAATGTTTAAAACACACTATTGGCTGCTATTGCTCAGCCAATCACTTAACATCTGTTTTTTTTAAAGCTTCTTATTTATCCTCCTAGAGAGTTCTAAGCGAAAGTAGATGTTTTCAGAGATGCAAAAGCAATTCTGGGTTAGTTCGGGTTTTTTTGTTTGGGTTTTTTTGTTTTGTTTTGTTTTGTTTTGAGAGGAAGAGATGAAGAGGAATTTGAGGGCAAAATCAGTTTATATTTCCTTACCAAGCCTTTTGTTTTGTAATAAAGACACCAGACATGAATATGGAAAAATAACGTAGATTCCTCTTGTGAACAGAAAGGTGCCTTTTATTCCTAAAATGTCTCTGAACAATCACAATCCAAGTAATGAAAAAGAATCCTCTAATGGGAGACAATAGGTTTGTCACAACTCAGACAAATATTTGTTATGCAAAAGCAATCCTTGTTTTAAAAAGGCAGTGCAGGACATTTGGGAATGTTCTCAAGAGCTTTATTCTCATCTCTACAGAATTATAAAATGACCCAACAGAACCCCTTGCAGCAGTGGGTCAACTGCTCTGCAGGCTGATGGCTGAGCAGGGGAGATGTTTCTGCCAGAAATTGTAGACATTTTACATCATGCACATTCTGGTTCTCAGTTTCCCATTACTGTTTTCTTTCAGTTTAGGGATAATCCAAGATGTATGTTTCTTGCCATTTAAAACCAAGAGAAAAACCACAACAGTATTTTCCATGTAAGCCAAAATCTTTCACATGTGCCAACTGTCAAAGCAGACAAAAGAGCTTTGATCATAGTCAGACACCATAACTAGCTACTTGTTTTAATTACAGAAAGTTTTAGCTATTATTACATGACAGGCTGGCACATTCAGCACATGACATAATTTTATGAAAGCTTTTCATTTCCCTCAGCACAGCTCCAGCCCTAGGCTATTCCACTCAGAGCAGAAGCATCAGTTTGAATGAAGCCAGGGAGATATCACACATCCAGACCTACAACAACCCAGTCATGCCCCAACCCTGCTCCCAGCCTGGGTGTGAGACTCACCCACAGCTGGGGCAGAGCTGGGAACTGCCCACAGATAGTGTCTTTTTTTTTTTCTCTAATTTTCCAGGATGAAACAATTCCTAATCACTTTTTTTTTGCAGGGTATATTCCATTTACTTGATGATTTCCTTCTATTTACAGTACAATAGCTGTTTTGAGGAGCTAACCCACTAAATGATGTTTTTTTCCTTACATGGATCAGTCAAACCTCAAGAAAAAAACAGTTGTGGTGTAGGTCACAGGTATTCCTGGGCTACTCCATATTTTCACCTCTCTTAGCAATACTCTCATTTTGGCAAAGCTTTCTGTGAACAAACTCAAAAAAAACCACAAAACAGTGATGCAGAGCAAATCAAAGAGGGTATGACAGTCATCAAAAAGGCTCTGTGATTTCTGTTTGAACAAATGCTCATGAGGACTCATTTTCTCATAGCTGTGGAGCTCTAATCTTCATCCATTCAGCACATTAGAGAAAAATACCAAATTACATCCCTTATCACTGCATCTAATTTCAAACAAAATCAAATAAGCATAGTAAAGAGAATAAACACAAATAATTAGTGACAATGATAACATAGGAACTGAGCTGAAACAGTATCTTTCCCCTGGAAAATACTGGAAAGAAGCATATGAGTTGTTGATTAATTTAACAGCCATTAAATATCTTATTAACTCAAGTGCTAATTGAGTGCTTGGCAGGAATAACAGAGCAGTGCCAACCATACACATAAATAAAATTTGCTAAAATTTGAATAAATTCTGTGGCATAATAGTTTATTACTTTTCTAACTTGCTTTCACAGCACGTTTATCTGGGTTGGGTGGCCTTACCTAGCTCCTCTGTGCCTGTTTTGAAGATGCCATGCTCTGATAGCAGCTGTCCTTAGAAAAAGTTAAGTCCATTTGTAGTCCTTTTGGCTGAGATCTTCCAGATCTGGCTGGAGCATGTAGGTTCCAGTGCTGCCTGAAAGGTCTCAATTGCTGAGCTTTGGGAAGTCTCAGTGCCCTGACCCCTGATGTGTTGAGCACTGAAGGATCAAAGAACGCATGAACATGCTGATCACCACCTTCCCAGCACTGGTGGTTGGTTTCCAGCATGCCAGAGCATTTTCCTTTCTTGTGCATGGACATCTACAGTCTGTAGAGTGAAATCTAACACTACTCCTTCCTTTACATTTGATGCCCAGCTGGGATGGTTTGGGGTTGCCACACATTGCTTCCCAGGCCCCCTCTTTGCTTGCACCCCCAGCCTGTGGATGCATCCTGCCAGGGCTCCCGGATTGAGAGAGGACATCCACATCTTGCTGTAATTCACTTCTGCAGCAGCACAGAGGTTGCCTCCACTCCCTTCCCCACCATCACTCCCAGTGGGAGGAAAGCAACTTGTTTTTCCTGTCCAAGCAAAGCCAAGGCATCATATTGCCTGAATTTTGCTCGGGGCCTCGAGGGATGCGTATCTCACTGCCGGAAGTGTTGCAGGGACACTCAGCTCCACATCCCTCCCCTTGATGACTGCAAATGGAAGTGGGTGGTAGGGACCTGACTCCTTTAGGGCAAGCCCGAACTTCAAGTCACATCATCTAAATTAGGTGGGCACAGGCAGGAAATGTCCTGAGCTCAGCACGTCCTAAACACACCAGAGATAATCGGAGACCAAGCGAGAGCCAGAAAAATGGTTGAAAGGTTATGGGTCATGAAGTCTGTCATGCATAAAACCACCTTAGGTCTGTTTTCCAGCCCAGAGACACACCCCAAGAAATTTGGCTTCAGATACATGGAAAGTGATCGATGAAGCCAGGATTTACAGCCGGACTGTAGCTGCCCTCACTGACCCAAGCTCCTGACTTGCGTGTGGCTTCCCCACGTGCTCTCAGATGCTGGGAGCCTTTGCTGTTGATGCTGGATCTGCACTGAGTGTGGCTTCCTCCAGCTCAGCTGCTGCAGCATTAGTAGTTTTACACAGAGCTGCCTCCAGCCTGTAGTTAGGAGCCCCTGGAAGATTATTTAGCTATGGTTTCAAAGCTGCTAAACTGTCCTTCATGGCTTATTTTCAGCTCCAGTGAAGCATGGGCCAGCAGGCATGAGCAACCACGGTAGGTTGGAAGCTGCACCCAGGGCAATGTATAGGCTGCCAGGCTTGTGCAGGTACCCAGTAAAGGTTATAAAGGGCTTCAAGTGGTCAAGTCCACAGGGAGCCTTGTTCAGAGGAGGAAGGGAGGTTCTGCTGCATATATCATCTTTCCCAGGCACCTAGAAATGACCATCCACCAAACAACTAGTGCTTATTAATAAACTTGCTTAAGGAAATTGGCTGGAGTCTTACTTTTCATTGTGCTGAATGAATGGAGCTAAATATAATCCAGAGCTCATTTTGCTGGATAACAATGCGAGAGAAACTTCCTGTTCTAGCAGAAATCCCTGTGTTTAAAAGTTGGAATTTCTCTAGGCTGGGTGAAATTCTTCAAATCTCAAGAAACATTAAGGTCACTCTCTAAATTCTTCTCTCCTTCAAAAAAAAGGTATTATTTTAATACTCAATCTGGACGGTAATGTAGTGTCTTTATTGGAACCCAGCTGAAAGCACAAGATGTTTTAATCAATGAGCACTCAGAAACAAAGGTACTTCTTGGCTTATGCCCCAAATGCAATAATTATTTTTGCAGCTGAACTGGAATAAAGACATTATTTAAACATGTATCTGTCATCTCGCAGTGCCTGCGGCTTGCTCTTGGATATCTATTTCTCAGGAGCACTGTGGCAGCTCCTTATGTAAAGGGAAAAAACCATAACCATTTCCTTGCATGACTTCATTTGGGATTATGTCTCCTTACATCTCCTTCTGTGGAGCACCATGTCAGGGTTTCAGGTGCTGACAAAGCCTGCGGTGGGTGTGCAAATGCACACTGGTCTTTGCAGAGAGCCCTGTTTGTGTTGCAGATTTGCAAAACAAAGAGCCTCAGTGTTTGATTTTTTGCTCAGTGCTAAATGAACCACAGACTGGGCTGGCTACAGGAGACGGGGGATCATTGGTGTCCCAGGAGCCCAGCAGCCACACCGCTGCCAGGACTTGGACTCAGGAGATTCAGCAATTTAAAAAAGCTTTAATCCTGCCAGGCTCCTTTCCCTCATTTTGCTATTGGTTACGCTACCAACCCACCAACCCTTCCAATGAGTTCTCCAGGAATAGCTTCAATCCCCAAGAGTTGCCAGCACGAGCAACTTCCTTGCAAAGACCTTTGCTCAAAGAGAAAAACAAGGAGCTAATCTGGGAGTCCTTCCTGGCTCTGCAGGTGCACAGTCTGGTCTTTCCCCCCTGCAGTGCCAGGCATCATGGACCCGAACCCAGTATTGCCATAGATACAGACAATTCTTCAGCTCAGAAGGCTCCTGTCTGAGCCTTACCAGACTGTCTTACCAGTCTGTAAGATTGTGTTGGGCTGCATTCAAGCCCCAGTGTGACGTGGAAATTCCCATTAGCAGCAGTGCTGAGGAAGTCAGATGAACCACAGTTGTTGTGGGTGCAGAACTTAATGTCTAATGAGTGGTGCAAGTTTTAGGAGGCTGCTAAAGCCAAAGAAGCAGCTTTGGAAGAGCTTGGTGAGACCCCTGGGCAGAGCTGTCTTGGTCCTGTTGGGCCCCGCACATCTGCAGCCAAAGTGCTGGATCAGGGGGTGCATGCAAGGAGGAGGCAGAAGCTGGTGGGGTGTAAATGGAGGTGTAAGTTGGAGATGAAAAGGAGAGAGACAAGGAGGCCATGACCTTGGGGTAGGACTGAGAGGAAGTGGAAGGCAAGAGTCATGCTGGGTACCTGATGGGTATCTGCTGGTGACCTCTTGGGTGTCTGCTGTGCACGAGAACTCCTGGAAGGCCATGGGTGTGCTGGGCTCCTGTACCACATCTGCAGGGCTTCCATAGAAAATACTCAGGTCTGCAAGATCCTACCATAAACGCAACAAACTATTTGTTAATCCTACTGGTCTTTTCAAGGCCACACTGTGACAGTGCACACCACTTAATTTTAGGGGAGAAAATACCTTCAGAGGCTTTCAAGTCAAGGAAGAAGCAGCACGCAGGTGCAAACTACTGCCTTCACTGGACCTTCAGCACAATTCCATGAGACCTTCGGCACAATTCCAAGAGAACTTCCACATCACCAGTTGCTCCTACAATTCTGGCAAGCTGGGTAGTTAGGAGCAGCTTTGGAAAACAGCACGTGTGCTCTCTATATCACCTGTCTGTCAAGTGATATTTGGACTCTTGACCTGAAGCATCATCATATGGCACTTAACCTCACTGTTCTGTGGCTGGGATTCTTTGTGGGGATGAACCACTTGATCCATCTTCATTTGATGTGGCCCTGAGGAGCTCCTGGCATGGAGTATGAAGTGCTGTTTGGGTTTTTTGTTTTTTTAGGGGGACAGTGTTTGGGCTACTTCTGCCTGCTGGATGATGAACACATAGGCTGGAGCTTGGGTTTTCCCTTTGAATGAAGACTGAGGTGCTCCAGCACAGCCATAATGTGAAGACATTGGCTTGAGAAAGACAGGGTGTGTTTCTGTCCACTGGTAACTGAGATGACTTTTTAAAACTCAGACAGGCCCTGCAGAAACCACCAAGCTGCTAGGAGTGGCTGGAGGATGCAGGAGCAGATTTCATGCTCTCACACTGCTCTTTGATGCTCTTGGCTAATGAGTTAATCAGCTGCTTGTTGTCGCGCCTGATGGGAAAATAACAACAAACACAACCAGAAGACGAACAGAAGAGAGCAAAACATCTTCTTGGCATGTGCTTGTTTGACTGCAACATCAAAGATCACATAAAGATTTTTGTAGAAGATTATTTCTCTGGGTTTCTTTAGCTCAGAAATCATCAGGAGTGTCAAACCCCATTTGCAGGAAGACCTGTGGAAGAGAGTGCTGCTGGAAGGGAAGAGACGTTTAATATTTCACAAAGGGCATGCACAGACTAACGCGCAACATTCTCATTAAAATGCTTTAATTAACACTGGTTCAAGTACTAGCAGATGTGGAGCTTTGTGTGTCTCAGACACACTGGGGGGGTTGGGCACTGCTTAGGTCCCCATGGGAGCATCCTTTCCATCTCCCAGGCCAGGATGCATCTTGAACCCCCCTCACAACCTTCTTTTAACACCAGGTGAATTTCCTCCTCTCAGAGGGTCAAGAGACATTTTATTTACCTGACCACATGCCAGCCCAGAAACCATTCATGCAAAGCAAACAAAGTCAGCAGTATGAAGGGAGCAGCAGACACAATCTTTTCCCTTTCAGAGACTGCAGTTTCTGTCCCCAGTGCTAGAACCTCATTAACCACCTACCTGGTATCCAGACCAGACACCCTCCTGTTCCAGCACTGGGAGCACTCCTCAAGGTGTCAAAAGACATCCTGCCTGTCTTTTGGAGAAGGGACAAGAAGACCAAGCCACATAACAGGAAAGCAGGGGCGCAACCTCATTTCCACAAAGACATTTTTAAAATGGAAGCAAGGAGGCATCTTTTCACACTCAGGACAGAAGCCTGAAGTTTTCTGAAGAACTGAACTGATGCACTGAAAAAGAAATGGAAGGAAAGGTGAGTTGGAAAATATCCCCTGTACTTACTATTTCTTCAGGCCAGAAAGGGTTTTGGGGCTCCTCAAGGCAGTGGCCTGCTCTGGGGGTGTGAGATGAGGTGAGGGCTGAGCATCCACAGCTGCTGTGAGATACCTGATGCTGCCACCCCATCCCTACCAAGGGCTCTCACTCCTGCCTGTGAGCTCCAGCCTGTCCCAATTTCTGAACCTGCACAGACTGCAGGAAAGGTCAAGGACTAAATATGCTGCCAAGACTGACTGATTTTGCTGACAGCAGCAGTCCATGAGGAAGCACCCTTTGTCACTGGCTGCTTCATCTGTGGGGAGATAAGAGAAAGAGTCTGACCTGTGGCAGCAAGCTGCCACCCCTCCTTCCAGCCCCTGCTGCCACCCTGCAGCAAACCCACAGAGGAGCTGGAAGCAGCTCCTTTCACACTGACTTTTGCAGTGATGATTAACATGGATTAGAGTCACATTCCCAGCAGCTTCCTTCAGCCAGCACTGATATGGCAGCAAACTATGGCCAGAGCGTGCATGCCAAGCAAGCAGCTGGACCATGACCCCCCAGCATGGAGATCCACTGGAAAACAGCATCCTGGCAGGGAGATCCACTGGGCAGTGATCTTCACACATCCCAATGTGGAGATCAGCTGGATGACAGCATCTTGACATGGATATTGGCTGGGTGACAGGGATCCCAGCATGCAGCCGAGCTTGCACTTCAACCTGCAATAGATATGAATCTCCATTCCAGAGAAAATGCATTTTAATTATGCAAAACATATGCGCATTTTTTAAATATAAGGAAGGAAAAACAGGACCCCATCTTATCTTTTTGTGAAATCATTATTCGGCTTGAAATACGTGGATAATTAACAACATTATAATGCAAATTTAAGTGGATTGAGCTGGGTGAGTTAAAGTGACTTCACCTACCTAGCCATAAAAATTGCAACACGGAGCTGTTGCAATGAAGCTCTAAGCACTATTTTTAGTGCAGTTCTGTAAGAGAGGGCCTGTGGGAGGGCATCTTACAAAGGAATGCAGACCGTATCTTTTAGGAGGAATTAAACCTTAGGAAACCATCACTAGCTCTCACGAATGACCAAAGGATGTTTTTCTGACTGGACTGGAATTTACACAGAGAGACCAGCATGCACTGAGAGAAAATAAGAAGTCATTGGATTTAAGGAACAATGCACCAAAGCCAAATTTTCAAGTGTTTCTGCCTCTGCTCCTTCTCCCTCAGCTCACTTTCCCTGGGGACACCAGTGGCAAAAACAGATTAAAAAAAAATCTTATTTATTGACTCTTAATGAAAACAAATTAAGCTTTATCACAATTGCAGTTCTGCATAACTTGTGTCGTACTTTTAGATGCATGAAAAATACCCACCTACAGAGATAAACTCATTTCCACCTCCTGCAATTTCACAGCATCACATATTCAGCTGACAGGTTTTGGACACTGGTGCTTGAAGAGGACATGTACTGACATCTTCCCTCATCAAAAAAGAGCAGGCTAAGGCTCCCTGGAAAACAGCCATTCAATATAGACCTTGAATGCTCCTGTGATTTTTCCATAGATACTTTGGTAGCCTTTTTGCCTGTCATAGTATCATAGAATAGTTTGGGTTGGGAAGGACCTTAAAGATCATCTAGTTCCAAGCCCTCTGAATGGACAGGGACATCTCCCACTAGACCAGGTTGCTCCAAGCCCCATCCAATCTGGCCTTGAACACTTCCAGGGATGGGGCACCCACAGCTCCTCTGGACAACCTGTTCCAGTGTCTCACCACCCTCATAGGAAATATTTTCTTCCTAATATCTAACCTAAATCCAACCTCTTTCAGTTTAAAGCCATTACCCCTTGTCCTATCACCAAATGACCTTCTAAAAAGTCCCTCCAGCTCTCCTGTAGCCTCTTCAAGTACTGGAAACCTGATATAAGGTCTCCCAGAACCCTCTCTTCTCCAGGCTGAACAACCCCAACTCTCTCAGCCTTTCTTCATAGGAGAGCTGCTCCTGCCTTCTGATCATCTTCATGGCACTCCTCTGGACTCTCTCCAACAGTTCCATGTCCTTCCTGTGTTGGGGGCTCCAGAACTGGGCACAGTACTACAGGTGGAATCTCACCAGAGTGGAGTAGGGAGAAAGCCATCTCCTTTGACCTGCTGGTCACGCTTCTTCTGGTGCAGCCCAGAACAGAGTTGTCCACACGTAGAGTTTGATCTCTCTAAGAGTTACAGATCATGCTTAGAAAATGCCAAGGCTCTTGTTCAGTTGAAGCTCACCACAGTGTAACTCCACCTGGTCATCCCTCCTGGACACCCACAGGGATTTTTGGCACATCTGCTTGGCAGAATGGTGACAAGAACTGAGACAAAATGTTGTGGCTGACTGCTGTGTTAATGAACATTGCTCTCGGAGATGCACATAGAACTGGGTAATTTCCCTCCCTAAATACCTATAAATACACAAACTGAGATGAGGTTTATCTAGGATGAAATGTTTTGTTAGTACACCTAAAATGTCAAAATAATTGTCACAGAAACTCACATTTCACTGGTATGTAAAGTACTTAGCATAATCTTTGAAAAAAGCCATAAATGCCACATGAATTAGCAATTTGAGAATAAAGTTTTGGGGTTTGTTTAGATGCATCACCCTCATTCTCCTATGCATGTCTTAATTCAAAAACATTTTATCCCAGGTGCATTATTCAAAAATCTTAAGATGAAGAAGGAAACAGTGTGCTGCTTCTTACAGCAGTAAAGGGACCCAGGAGTTCCCTTCTCCCTGGAAGAATTTGCTGCCCAAATGTCTTCAGAAAATAGGACTTCAAAGCCTTTCAAAATCATACAGATTAAAAAAACCCAACAAACTAATAAAAACCCTAACCTAAAAATTTATAATTTTATTAATGTTTTTTTTTAATGAAGCAAATTTCCACTTATCAACCTTACCCGGCACTTCAAACAGAAGTGGTCAGTTTGGCCACTTTTCTGTAGCATGATCCCTTCCTTCTAATTTTTCCTCCTGCTTGTTGAGTCTTGCCTTGGATTACACATCCATAGGGAAAGACTCATGGTTTCCTACAGGTCTGCTAAATGCCTCCCACAATGCCTGAGCCCTTTAGATGCTACTATAACAATAACAACGATAAAAATGATAATAATAATTAGGGTTAATTATTATTATGATGATGATTCTCAATGTGCATGGTGTGCAGTGAGGTGGCCAAGAGGCCTGCTGCCATAAGCAGCTCTGCTGTCTGCCTTCTGATTACCAGTGAAGAAGAGGATGGAGGAAGACCAGGTGTATCAGGGAAAGAGGGAAAGGCTCTTTTGGGAACAGTCCCTGCAGGCTGATGTGGTCTCTGGTTAGGATGCATTGGGAAGCACTGGGATAGCTGGAGCAGCCTCCTAAGTCCCATCAGAGAGGCACACGTGGCTGGCTGGTTCCTGTCACCACAGGCAGAGCCGGAGAGTGTTGCACACGCAGCTGCTTCTGCACATAGAAGTACCCTGCCAGGCATTTTCTCATCTTACCAAATTACCCTGAAATAGCTCCAAATGTTCAGTTTTCTGGAAGAAACTGGAGAAATGTGAAGACATAAGATGCTTCTCGCTCAGCTGACCAGAAAACTCCTTCTGCGAAAAGTCACAGCGTGATACGGGATGGCAGCAAAAGGTGAGAGGGAGACAAAGGCATGACAAAGAGAATTGTTTGCAGTGACATGTTTTCCTGGGGTGTAAATTAGGAGCTGGAAGGACTCAACAACAGCCCAGCACGTGCCAGCAGCGGGGTCTGTGTGTGTGTCAGGAGCTGGAGGTGACAGCCCAGGCTGCAGGACCAGCTGCTGAGGTGAAGCTAAAATGCAGTCTAAAAATAAGGCGCTTATCGGAGTGAGAAGGACCAAGTATTTCATCACTCTGCCTCGACTGATGACTAGCAAAGCACAGGCCAGGAGGATTTCTGGTTTGTTAGGAGCTGTATTCTGATTCACAGTTTGCTGGGCTTTGGCAAATATCTCCTGTTGACTTAAGCCTGGCACTGCTCAGCTGCACTGTCCCCCACCCACTGGCATCTCTGCTCTTCATAACACAGGGCAGCAAGGCACTGCATTTTATAGAGAAAGCACATAAAATCCATGGATTCATGGCTGGCCCAGTGCCTTTAGAAAGTTGACAGGTCTGGGGTTTGGTGCTCAGCTCCCCCTTGCCTACCCACGCCCTAGGAAAAGGCAAGAAAACTTCCCCTGCAAGGGAGAACAGAAGCTTCACCTCTTCACCTCACCTGAGTGACTCTGTCCCCGGCAGAGATGTTGTTTAAGGGACACTGGATTGAGCACAGAGGTGTGTTTGTTTCCTGGGAGACAGGCAAAGGGGCCTGGAAGAGGCAGAGCAGCAGCCAGGCAGAGAGTGTGGTGACAGCACTGACGGCAGAGTTGGTGGCAGCACCCACTGCTGGACCCACCACCCCTGTGACTCCTCTCCGCAGGCTCCCAACCACACCTTGCAACTTCACACCCGCACCCGAATGATTCTGTGACCTGCACCGTGCTGGGACAACCTACGTGCGCCTTGCAGCATCAAGTGAAGCAACTCCCGATGCCTTGAATCACCGGGGCACCACGGGGACCCAAGGAGAGGACAATGGTGTGGGGACACACTCGCCACTCCTATTCGAGTCCCGCTGCCGCCACGCCGGGAGCCCCCGCCGTGGGAAATCCCTTTCATCAAACCACATCTCCCAGGGCCGCCCGCCGGACTCCGCTGACGCTTTGGTGCCTGATCCTGTAAACATCGGCGCCGGCGCAGCCACCGCGCAGGCAGAAGCCACATCCTGCCAATCCCTTTTGCAACCTGCGGGGCCACCTCCTCGGCCACATCGCGCAGGGCTTGCGACAGCCGCGGAGCAGCGCAAGACGTCGGTGCGGGCCGAGGCGGGGTTGGTTCCCGACGGGTTGCGGGACCGGCGCTCTGCGCCCGCACGCACGTACCCGGGGTTTTATTTTTCAAGTGACTGAAGCTACGTGCATCAGTAGATGGTTTCTGTGAGTAATTCTCCTCTCCACAGGAACATATATCTGACTTTATAATTCATGCATGCCTGGGAAGTTCAATCCAGTCCCACTGGAGCAGCAAGCTCAGTGGGAGTTTATTTATTTAAAAGAGAGCGTGCAGTAGCATGGAAAAAAAAAATCAAATAATCAGAAACCGTAAGTCTTAATCCTAAACCAGCTTTGCTTTTCCTAAAATATGGTATAGGGAAACTGCTTTTAAAATGTGGTTTCCATGGAACCTTGGCTTTAGCATCGCAATCCCTACTGAACAATATTATAGCATAATAATTAAAACATTTACAAAATGAAGATAATCTATGGGTGATCCAAGTTTCTATGGAAATTTGGAGGCTATGGTGTATGCAGCTGTTCCCATCTAATGCAAAGGTTGGCTGGAACTCTACTTCTGAGTCCCTTTGTAACTTGGGGGATAATTTGTCTAGTCTGTTTACACAATTCTTAGTTTGCAGAGCCCTGGAGTGTAACATTTCTATGGTTCCCAAGCAAAGGGTGTCTTAACCTCCCTGCTCAGCCTAAGCAATTAGTGTTCTCAAAGTTAATGAAAAGACTGCTGAAAGACATAGGTACTCGTGCTGGTGTCACAGACATGGCACTGCAAGAGATCTATCAGAACATCAGATGCACCAGCAGAGAAATGGAAACACTTGCACATGCTGGCCCACACTACCCACAGACACAGTCCCACAAAGACCAGCTCCAATCACTCTGCTTTGTATCTGTGAGGCACTTACCTCCATTTTGTTACCCTTAAAGCTTCCACATCCTTCACCCAATGCTGCTGATGTTGCCAGCCCCACGAAGCTCAGACGGCAGCTGGGAAGGAGTTGGGAGCTGGCAGAGCTGGCACCAGAGGTTCTGCCAGACGTTCAGCTGTGGGTATGGGTCTATCCCTATGCCTCTACTCCTGAACTACTGGGTCCTTTTAACAGGTTTTGCTGAGCCCACACAGGGTTAATACAGACCAGAGGAAGCTGAGGAGAAGACAATCCCCTCATAGGATGAGGCTCACTTAAGTGCAGTTAAATATTTTTATCTAAAGCTGTGGGCATCTTTATGTGAGTCACCATGATCACACTTCTATAGACACACAGAGATCAGGGAAGGGTTTTGGTTGGCAAAGGAAAAGGATTGAAACACCCAAGGAAGGATGCTAAACACCATGCTGAAGGACTTTTCGGGATGATACCACCACCTTAGTACTTGATAAGCCAGGCTGATAAAAAGCTGGATAACCTGCAAGTGCTTGAGGATGAGCAGAGAGCAGAAATTTGCTACTAGCTCATCCTCATGACATGATGAGGTTTTACATTCACAAACTTATCTCCAACAAGTCCATGGCTGATGTAAGCAGTTTTCATGTTGCAATGTTAAATTGCTAATGAAGAATATATTAATAATCTCCAAGGAAAGAAAGTCTGCCAGTAAAGCAGAGCTCCAGCAGCTATGCAATGGCCCCAGGAGTGCAAAACCTCCAAATCTCAATGAAACAACAGCATAAAAATCTGCTTTTTACAAAGAGAGAGGAAAACTCAATCAGGAGTACACAGAAGAATATTTTTCAGCTGAAGCAGTGCTAAACATTCCCATTCTGAACAAATATTTAGTAGCATTCACTGAACTATTCCCTTACCATTAGTTTGAACTCAAGACAGAAAGACAAAGTTTCAGTGCTTCACACTGAGAATAATAAACCCAAACCAAAACAAAAGCCCCCAAACACACAAAACCCCCAAGCCCAGTATTTTAATTCCTGGTTGTATTTAACAACTGCAGGGCAACTGAGTTACAGTTGGGATGGAGGCGGTGATGGGTCAAAAGTGTTGTTGATTTTAGAGAACAGTTGTACCCAGAGGCCCTCGTTCATTTCTCAGTGAAAATTATTTGCAAATGAAGATGCATCCCAAGATATCAGTAAGCCAGTTAGAACACAGGGGAACTCAGAAGCTAAGACTCACTCTATATGGCAGGCATTCACTTAGGGGAAAAAAAGTTTGCTTTGTTGTTGAAGGACCTCATGGTCTCATGGATTCAGCTTGAGCAACAGACATGATGACAGCTGATGGCCAGAAAGAGAAAGGTACATGGGGACCCTGAAATCACAGAAGAAATAATCCAAATAACCTCTTCTAGCAGGGAAGAAAAACAAAAACAAAACAAAACAAAACAAAACAAAACAAAACAAAACAAAACTTAAAATGCCTGCAATTGCCTGCCCCAGCCTTAAGCCAAGCCACAGAGGGAGGAGATGGGAGGAAAAACTGTTCCTTGTGCTCAGGGCTTGGTGGGGTCAGGTGCTCCACTAGAGCCTGCCCACTCAGAGAAGTTGGAAGAAAAAACATTTCCTGCCATCCCAATAATACTAATTTAGCTTTCATTTGATATCTCAAAGGGTTGTGCCAATGAGTCTGTATCACTGCAAGAAGATGGTTATGGCATTATTCAGGATAATTATGGGGTAACGGTTTACTTTAAGCTGTTCTTTGGTGCTTATAAAAGACATCCCAAGCAGAGGAGGGAGGTTGTATTATTTTTCTGTATCTCAGTTCAGAAGGTTTGGATGCACATATTTGGTAGTGCAAAAAGGTGTAGGCCAGGATGAGACCAACATGAACTCCTCTGCCTCCCCAGAGTGCAGAAGCAGAGCTCAGCTTAGCCACAACAGCCACAGACACCCAGAGATGCTCAGAGAGCAGTGCCCCATCTACCTCTGGTGTCCACCGACTGGCAATACTGGGGGTAAGGAAGGGGTTTTGATGCTAGACAAGAGTGGCTTCCTAGAAAAAGACGAGATATGCTGAGCTGTCTGCACTGAGGGGTTGTTTGCAGAAGTGTGGGTCTCCCTCTCTTCATGCCAGGGGCTGAAGCAATAAATCACTGGTTTGCTCAGATGCATTCCTTTCCCTGTGGGAGTCCTGTTGCTAAGTCACACAATTACATCACCATGGAGTATCTATGATTTTTTTTGTAGTTTATTTGGGGTTTTTTTGTTCCCCAGCAGACCCTCTGGACACACAGGCTTCCTTAAGTTAAAACCTTAAATTTTCAGATGGATTTTTGCTTGATTTTGGTCCTGCCTGAAGCTTGAATAGGCCATGAAAACACATCTGTATTGGGTCTGCAGTTGTGTTATAACATTGGTCACCTCCATTGGAGCTGCTCTCTCTGTTTTTTGGGCTAGGAGGGAGGACTGGCCTTTCCACGAGGCTGCTATCCCTCCTACATCTTCTGGCCCTTCATAGATCCAAAGGCAGGAAAGCAAAGCCTCAGCTATAAAGGACAGTTGTCAGGTTTGGATGGAGGCTTGCACAGAGCTCTGGGCAGCACAAAGGGGACTAAAAAAGGGTAAGAGATTTTGCTGTCCTTGCTGTGCACTTAGTGCTTGACTCATACCAAAATATTGCACTGAATCAGGTACTTACCCCAGTGCCACTTCTGGTGAGAAGACAACCAGGTCCTGATTGCAGCTGGGCTGTTAATGTGTTGATATCATACTTAAAGAGATTGAAGATAAGATATTACAGGTTTTAACAACACTTTACCTCTTTCTAGCAACCCTACATCAGTTCCTGATCATCATAGTACTCAACTGTTAACAAAACAAAAAAAAGTTAAAATTAGGTATAAAATTAACCAACAGTCTCCTTCAGCACCTTAAGAAGTCTATTAGAAAGCAATTTGCAGAGTCTGCTTGCTTTCTGTTTTACAGAACAGCACCTCTCTCACCCTTATGGCCAATTCTTTTGTTTCTGTGATAACACTGCTTTAAGCCCAGAGCCTAAAAATCTCCATGCCTGTTTAAGTCTCTCTCTACAGATATGAAGGCTTCAGATTATTTTCTTTTTATTTATTTAAATTCTGGTAGAGTATTTTCTTTGTAACTACTACTGCTACATGCATTAAAGCAGCTCTGAAGTTAAGCAGCAATTAGAGCAAATGCTAAGATCATCAGCCATTCAGGTCTATTAAAGCAGAAAACTATTTTTGAGGCAATCCAAGAACCACAGCCCACCTGGCCAACAACAACAACACACAACACACCTTCCTTGTGAAGACACAGGTTTTTGAGCAGTTAATGAACAGCTGCATCTGACCCCTGAGCTCAGAAGAGCCCAAGAGCCAACTAATACAGCTGTAATGTAGATGTATTCTGGGAGCAAACTGCACTTCACTGTGCTTTCCCCAAAAAAGAGGGGGGTGTTCAGTGTCTGACTGTACTGACAGCATGCACACATGTGCAGAGAGATGCAAGGGGAACCTGGTTACAAACTGCAAACTGGAGCCAGTCCTGAAACTGTGACAAGATGGGTGTGAGCTGGGATCCAGGAGTACGTGGCCTTCTTTTGCAGAACCAGCTGTCCTCACCCCACATAGCTTTGGGTGGGGTTTCCACTGAAAGGGAAGATCCTTTTTCTGCTAAATACAGAAGACAGAGCAGATCCTTCACCAGGCTGCAGCTCTTGTAGCGCAGAATGCATTCCTGATTAGAAATAGCAAGAAATTTTCAAATTAATTTCACAGAATCACAGAATCATTCTGGTTGGACAAGACTTTAAGATCATGGTGTACAACCATTAACTCTGCTGAGTCTGGTGCAAAACCATTTCCCAAAGCACCACATCTACATCTCTTTTAACCACCCCCAGGGGAGGGGATTCAGCCACCTGTGTGGGCAACCTGTGCCAGTATTAGATAACTGAAGAAGTGAAGAAATTTCTTCTAGTATCTGATCTAACCCTCCTCTGGTGCAACTTCAGGCCACTTCCTCAGTCCTATCACATGTTTCTTGGAAGAAGAGATCAACTCACACCTTGCTAGCACCTCTTTTCAGGTAGCTGTAGACAACAATATAGGCTCTCCTCAGCCTCCTCTTATTTACAGGTAAAAATGAGCTTAAAGAGATCTTTAAGAAGTCTTTTTTTTTCTTCCTTGGTCCCCTAGAAATTTAATAAAAGAAAAACCCAGTTTAAATTTCTCGGGTGTTTCAATTCACTCTGATTCTCAACTAGATCACAGACTTCTAAGAATCGGGGCAGCTGCCTTATGTTCATCCCAGCTGAAAAAGCACCTTTCAGACCACACTGCCAACTGTAAGGGTTGTTAAGGAGAAATCTGATTGAACACATCCCTTCTCCTGCTTGGCTGCTCTCAGCCTGTGCTCCTAAGCAATGCAATTGGGGTGTTCCTGTAACTCAGCCCCAGAGCAAAGGGGTGAAAGGAGAGGAGCTACTGGGTGGGAGTTCCACCAGCATGGCAGGAGGCTGTGTCCATGGTGAAAGAAAGGAGGGTTGCTGGTATGAAAGCTGACCTTTAAGAATACTGCTGGCATCATAAATATGTCTGCAAACCCTCACAAGATGCATGTTGGGAAGGAGGAAGGAGCAGGATGTGTGCACACAGGAGGGACTGGGGCTGAGGCTAACATAGACACAACACTCCTAAACCTACAGATTTAACCATATCTGCATTTCCTCAGCACCTGCCCTTAAATAATTCAAACCACATTATTTCAGCCTTACTGCTGTTTTAACATTTTTAACTCTACCTCTATTTTAACATTCTTTTAATTAAGGAATACAAATGTAATAGAGTACAATATATTAACCTATTTATTTTTTTACCCAGGCCTCTGGGTTTGCTTCCTCCTGCCTCAGGCAGGCTCCTGCTGTGCTGCCTGGCACCTGCACACCAGCTCCTGAGGCTTCAGTCCTGCAGTCTGCTTCCACCCTCCTCTCTCCTGTTTAGTCAACATGTTTTTTTAAATGCTATTGACATTTTTTTCTGAAATGAAACTTACATGAAAAAGAGAACTCATCAGTTTTAGTAACAGGTGAAATAAAAAGGATGGAGATCATAGAACAGCAAAATAATAAAAAAGACCCATCCTTAAAACAGAAGGGAGCAGTGTTGTATAGGGAAGAGATAAGTACCTTGTTCTATATATGCTTTATGTGTATAAATATGCATATGCATATATATGTGTATGTACATATACATATATATAATATAATACAATATATATATCTATGAGATCTGCATCTTAAAACTCTCACGGGGGCATTAGAGGATCATTACACTTGTAGACTTTCTGTCTTCCCCAGTCCATTAACATCCCATCCCCACACCTCAAGCAAGATTTCCCTGGAGACTTCACCTTCTTTCATCACATCTGATATCTAATAAAGACATAAGAGAATTTAATAACAGACTGCACAGGGGAAACTTCTGTTCAAACACCCTAGGTTGCTGCTCATGTACAAGACATGCTGAAGGATAAAAGTGACCAGAAAGCTGTGGGTGCTTAGTTTTGGAGGTCATGCTGTTGAAGCCACTGATTTCACCCCAGCCAGCCCAGACTTTCAGTGTAACAAGGCACAAAAAGCTTTTCCAGCCTTTTTAGCTTAATCTGTTTGGATTCAGTTCCTCATCACTTGACTCAACATATTTACACAACTTTTTGGAGGGAAAATATCTGTTCTGAAGGATCCTGAGACAACATAGCAAGTGAAGGACACCAAAATGTTCAAAGCGAACTTGCACCCATTTCAATCATACTTGCCAAATATAACAGAATATTCATGGGTTTCTTCAAAAGTTTCCTATCTTGCTTGAGAAACCACCCTCAAAAGGTACCTGGTTGGTTTCCTACTGGAACAAGCACTTGTATGAAGAGCACAGTGGTTTAATGGCCTTTCTCTCCTACCCTGATATACTTATTTTATGTGGAAGTGAGAGAGCATTTTCACAGCAGAGGCCTCTTATATAATTAATTGTCTGAAATGGGAAACTGAGCAAGGAAGGTTGCGAAAATATCATGTCACTTCTAAAAACTGTGGTAAGCTAAATGAAGCCTGCTGACCTGATGGCTGGGCCCTAAGATTCTTGTGTGGCTTGTTCATGCAGTGCCTACCAGGTCCTTTAGCATTCAACTCGAGTTCATCTTTTACAAATCTGTGTTCACATATTCATTTTTCAGAGATGTACTGGAACATTTTCTATAAATGCTTTTATTGATGGTGATGGATGATTGACTTCACTGCAAATTGTTCATGATTTTTCTCAGCTGTCTGTTTAAAAAGAGAAGGGAATAAATCAAGTATAGACAAATGCTGGGTTACAAATATATATTTACTATGAGGTAAATATAGATGAGAAAGGGAAAATGTCTATTTGCTGAGAACTGAGCCAGGTACCTGAGGGTAATGTCAACTGTGTCCTTTAGGGTTCAGCCCCCAGTTTTGGCAGTAGTTTGCTGAGGAGGACATATATTCAAGATATTGCTGGTAGTTGCAGTAATAAGTAGAGAACTCAGGACCCTTTCACTTCCCCTTCCTCACTAAATCTGTGAATTCAGTTTTTACTACACTAAAAAAATGTCAACATTTTCTTTTCACCTTAAATTGCCAGATTTCTTACATACTTCATCAGATTCTTTCCAAAATGTAGTAGGGATGGAATTCTTTTTCGAGCTGTTTTCTTCCAGCCACATTACTGTACTTTTCTTGTTCCTGCACAGTCTCGTTGCTTCCCTCATTCTGGACTTCCCACCCTTGCTGTCCTCATTCTGCCACTGGAGACCCATCCTTATGGGACCTCATGGGTCCATCCTCATGGACCTGCTGCATCATCTGCTTCTGCCTCACCAAGTCTGCAGCTCCAGAGAGTCCTCACCATTTTGCTGCTGGAACATTGAGCCATAGGGAAGAAGAGGTTTGCAAAATCCAGAAATAATCTTAGGGAGAAGAAAGGAAATGCTGAGTGTTGGCTACTTGGCAAAGGCTGCTTGTTTGCTGCCACTGTGGAAAATGCCTGGGAGGCATCATTAACTCATTGCTATGGGCTGGCTTGTGTCCACACTGCTAAGGACTAGCACTCTCTGAAGGGCAATGGTTACCTTCATGCCATGCAGCACTTGTCCTCTGTCACCTCTGAGCTCCCTGCCCAGGCCCACCAACCCTGAGACAATAATTACTGTATTTTATATTTTTTTAAGTTTGAAATCCTCCAAACAATGAAAGGACCAGGTGGCAGGCTGCCAGCACAAGGTCTTTGCAGCAGGATGTGAAGGCATTTTGGGTTCTGTAGCAATGGAGGTTGGTGGTGATGAGGTCTCCTGGGATTGTCAGAGGACTGTCAAGGATAGGGTCTGGTCCAGCTCATGACATGTTCTTCTGTCTAGGCAACCAGACAAAGCACTGTCAGTCGTGTCAAGGTTTTTCCTCGGGAGAAACCAGTTGGTTTGCTCTGGAGCAGAGACAGGAGAGAGCTCATATGCATGCAGTGGAGACAGCAGGTGAGCAGAGCCTGGGGGGAACAGAGACAGCCAAATTGACTGCAGATGGAAGGTGCTTTCACACCCCCATTGTAGTCTCACCAAGTGGGATCCTAAGCACAGAACAAGCAAGGAGATTTTCCTCATTGTCACTTGCAGGATGGGAAGGGCTGGTCCCCACTGCTTGCCCCCCACAGTCACAGCCATCATTCTGGAGGTGTCTCTGGCACCAGGCTTTTCAACCACTGTGAATTCCTAGAGCTTTGCCAAATGAGAGTAATCTTCATGCCTTGCTGCTGCAATTTTTAATAGTTAATGTGAATAACCAGCAGTTCTTCTTTATCTATTTCAGTTGCCCTAGCATTTGATTTTGGGCTTGTATAGGGGTTTAGGCTCAGCTTTAACATTAAGATGCAAGATATATAAACCCAGTTAATTAGGACACAAGTGACTAATTTCAATAGCTCCCCCATCCCATTTGCAGATAATGTTTTCAATAACACAGCTCTGGCTGAAATCATACATAACCTATTTACAGCAATACATGGAAATGCTTATTTTAAAATATAAATGTAATTAGAAAGGTATAATTAGAGATAAGACTGGGCCTCTCTGAGCCACCTCAAATTATACCTTCAAATCATAACAATAAAACAGGATCAAATTAGTGACCTTGATTAATTTCATTATGGAGCAGAGGGAATGCCACTCAGCATGGGATAAGTTTACACTGCCTGACCTCATTTCATCTGTCTTCTTGCCCTGCAACACAGGAGCACCCAATAGCACATCAGGTGAGCCATTCTTCCCAAAGAGGTTGCTAAGCAATCAGCTGGGGGGTTATGAATGTTGAGTGCTTAATATACAGTACAGGGGAGCAGAGATTAACCTTGTTTTGGTTTGTTTTGTTTTCTTTGCAGGTATTAAGGGAACTATGATGGCTCAACTGAAACTGTGCTGAAATAGTTTGGAATCAGAAATTAACCCAGATTTAAAGCAGTCCTCAGGCCTCAGCAATATTTGTGTACAGACTGAACTGATTTATTGGGCTTGCTATGTGCTGAGTTGCAATATCTTGCTATATCAGCAATTTAACAGGAGGAACATTTGATTTGTCATTACTAATAGGGATGTAACTAAATTAGTCTCCCACATACTTTATGCTGATGAGGTCATGTTTAGATTTCCCTTTGTAGATCTACATTCTCACTAGCTTTAATCACAGCTAAGAAACATATCACATGAGTAACTCTATTATGAAATACTGAAGTATTTTCAGAGGGGTTTAGAAACCCAAGAAATTAATGGAAGTCAAAATCAAAGATAAGCTTTTAATATTCAGCCCTATGTTGTACATTTGATTAAATATTAATTCACAGCAATGTGTTGGGTACTTATAACCAAGCTCTCTTGACCCATTTGAAATGCATGGTCACGTATATAAACCTGGCATTTGAAAAAGGACAAGTCAACACTGTAGATCCCACTTAAATCTTTCCTTGTTTAATTAGTGGCTTTTAAGTTGTTGACTTGATCACAGTTGTGGAGTTAGGAAAACATTGCTGTAAGATAGATATGCTTGTGTTTAAAAATGCAGAGTCTCTCTGCAACACTTTATTTATTTTTATTATTTTTTTAGCAAAGCAACAAAAGATGAAATGATGGCCAACAAATTCGGGATTATTCAAAGAATTTGACTTTTACTATCATCAGCAGAACTGTCTCCCAGATGGGAACACTGGGAAATGAGCTGCTTTCTTGTTAATATGAGGAAAAAGGAGCAAGCCACCAGACAGAGAATCTTCCTGAACTAGTTACTGGGATACAGTGTAGGAAAAGAAGCAGGAGACTCACAGTGCAAGCTGGGAAGCTGAAACATCCCAACTACAGCAACTCACCACAGCATTTGTCTTCATCAGAGCACATGGAACAAAAGGACACAGGTCAGCAGAGTGACGCCTCTGCTTTTGCCCTGCAGCCTTTCAGATGGTGCATTACATCCTTGACCATGGCCAATACATCCACAAGTAGCAGTGAATGATTTGCCACTGTCAGCCCCTCCTCTGGCCATTTAATACAGCCAACACTGGGATAAGATGGAGCCACCTTTTCCCCATCCACAGCCATTGCTCTGTTCCAACATCTGGAACTGAAATTTCTTGAAGATTTTTGCTTGCGTGAAACTGTGAATAGCATTTCATTTGGTATCAATGCTTTGATCTCCCCACTTAAATATTGCATTAATTCAGAGCTCCCCTGGGTGGATGAGTTCACAGTATTAGTTAACCTCTTCTGACAGAAGTCTCAAATATGATGTAGAAATAAAACAGAAACAAAATCTCATCCTTAATTAAAAGTTTAAGTAAAAGGTATTTCTCTCCTTAGATTAACCAGAATTCAGACACCAGTTCTTTTTCACTGCATTAAAGCAATGTTCCAAATTCAGAATGATCAGCCAACAAATTTCCTTTCTGGTGAGATAACAGGGCAGTTTCCTGAGTACCATAAAGTACCTGTGAGCAATGAACTATCTAGATACTGAAAACATTTCAATTTTGATTCTTCTTTTGAGAACATAAACAGAGCTGCCAATTTGGGGAGCACACAAATTTCATTAGTGCTGTCAGCATGTAAATGGTTTACTGCTATTCTAAACTCCTTTAAGAAGCCCTTCAAAGCATTATTGATCTGATCCACTAAGGGATCAAGCTCAAATTTTGCAAAGAGCCTTTCAGCTACTACCTTTCTGACTTCCTCCCAGGAACAAGCTTTTGGTTGCACAATCACCCAAATCCTGGCAGTGATCAGAGTTGGCTGGAGCCTGAGCTTTCCACCTCTTCCCAGTAGCTGCCAGGTATACCCCAAGCACAAAAGGGTGACCTTACCACCCAGTGCCAGAAGAAGGCTTCTTGCTGCTGATGGTGGTCACTTTTATATAGTACTTAAGTCCTATATGTTTGGGGTTTTTTAAATCTAAATACATTTTAATGATATATTTCCAGATTCCTCTCTGTAAATAGTGAACTGAAAGCTGCAATCACTAAGGCTTGGTTTTATGGTCATCATTCTGCCCCTATGGTTCTTGCCAGCCTGGTTTTCGGCAGGACTAATGCTGCTGAGAAGGCTGCAGGGTCAATCCTGCAGTCCTCCAACCCTGTCCATGGGCTGACAGAGACTAGAGCCCACATCTTCTGGTTTGGGATGAGTCCTGAAGTTCCTGGATCATTGTATGAAAGCAGGGAACATCACCACTACCCCATACAGCATCATTTGACCAGCATGCTGCTAAAGTGAACAGAATCCCAAGTTAAAATTCCACTATTGATGTCTTCTTATCATCTCAAGGGAAAATGAACCCCCTCTTTTGAGTGGACAGGGCTGCCACCTGGAGGCACCCCAGTTTTCCTACATAGTCAGTGGAGAGAAGGAAGTACTAGTGCAAGATAGGCTGTGGGCTCCAGAGATGTCTGACAGGTCAGGTAGGACATTTATGCAGCCACATTATGCAGTCCAGAGAAGGCAATTTTAGCCTCTCAGTTAAGCAGCAGCCCTGTGCTAGAGGCCTCCCTGGGGTTAAGGATTTACTCAGGGAATAAGGTGCTCACTTGCTTCCAAACACAGCCAAAGTACTCTCAGGGGTTTTCTTTCAAAGACCTAGGTCCAGGCAGGACCTTAACTCCTTCCTCCCCACCAATGCACCATTGTTAAATCAACAAGGACCTGAAGTCACCTCAGGCACCTCTCAAACCTCCTCATCCTTAGCTGACTTCCCTCTGCTCAGTACCAGGCACTGGTTGCTTTTCCAGCATGAGTCTTGCAGAAGTCTCAGCATTACCCCAGCTGCCCTGAGGACCAGCAATGAGCACAGCAGAGCTGTGACAAGGCTTGGGGCAGGGTGGTTCTGCATCAGAGCCCACACCAGGCAACCTCAGGTGGTTCCAGGAAGAGGAAGTAGTCTCAGAAATGCTCAGCTGCTGCTGCAGATTGCTTGAGAAGTCAGTAGTGAGGCAGAAACAAAAGAAACAACTACTAAAAAATTTGCCTCATCAGCATACAGCTGCTGTCAGCTCACCACCTCTCTCCTGCCCAGGCTCTTTATTTTTTTTTTTCCCCATGATATTCTGGGCAGTGAAGTAGCAGAGCAAGGAGGTGGAGGGGAGTTGGGGGTGGGCTTATTGCTCCTGCCACCTCACTTGGTCTGGTGGCCAGGGTGCTTTTGTCACCTCTGTGACCACAGCTCTGTCCTTGTCCTGTTGTGATACCTGGAAGTAAGAAGATGGACAAGGAAAGGAGGGAGCCTCCCAGGAGAAACAGGAGGTCTGTAACAGGAACCTGAAATGCTTCAGAAGTTCACCCACCACCAGAAAGTCACCATCAGCCTCTGCTGTTCAGAGGGTACTGTGGGAAGCTGCACCAAACAGCTGCCTCTAGCAAAGGGCTGTTCCCAAAGAAACATGGCTCCAAGAGTTTTTCTTTCCTAAATAACTGATGTGGGGAAAAGTCAAGCATGACTGTGGGATCCCCAGGATCCATGGAAACACCACTGCTTTGGCACACATTTCTGTTTCATGTGCAACATGGGGAAGACAAACCCTGATACCTTACACACCCTTTGTACTATGCCTTACTCCACAGGTGACATTTTGGGCATCCATAATGAGATGTTCCAAATGAGCTCAGGTGTTGCAAGCTACCACCTGGCAAACAAATGAGCAGTTGCATCTTTGTTTGCCAAAAAAACCAAATTTATTCTCCCACCCCCAAAATCCTGTAAGAGTAAAAAGTTCCCTTCAGATTTCTCAGTTAGCATGACCCAACAGAAAAGACTCTGCTTCAATTCATCTCCTCCCAGCCTGGCTGTAGTCTGACCTCCTAGCAGGAGGCCTTGGGTAGACCATCATGGTACCAGCAAAATCAGAGATAAAAAGATCCAAACCTACCTAATTTTCCTTTTTAAAATCAGCCACTAGTAAATTCACTAAACTAGTTATGAGACTCAAGTCTGATTGTTTTACTTGCCTTACTAAGAGCAAATCTTACCTTTCATCTCCCCTTGCTCTTAGTTTTCTGTTGGTTCTGGTTTCACCAACAATGGAAAATTTTTTCTCTCTCCCTGGGTGGCTTTCTTTAGTTTGCAAAGGCCTCTGCTTCTTGTGCTCTGTGCTTGTGTGCTAAAAAAATTCACATGGTGATACAGAGCTGAACTCAAACCAAACAATGTTATGGGGTAGCTGATGGCACCAAATACAAATCTTGATTTGAACTGTCACCACTGCATCTCTTCCCACAGAAGTAAAGAACTTCTCAGCCAAAACTTTTTCTTGAGCTGGGTCAGAGCAGGGGTCAGTCTGATCTCCTTATTAAACAGGGGAACTTCAGCTGAAGCAGTGGATGTCAAATCACAAAGTCAAAGCAGATAATAGACTTGGTCTTGGCTCAAGGTGACAAGCATTTCTCCATCCCCTGGAAATGAAAGGTAGAACAGTGTTGCACCACAGAGCATTAAAGAGCACACAAAAACCTCCTTTCCAGCTGGTACTTCCCTAATCTCTTAATATACATTCCTACATGCACAGTTCTGCTGAGCAATAATTTTACACACAGCCTTTAAGACACAGCTCTTCCCATCTGTCCCAGGCTTTATGCAGCATTTCCATAGCTTGTGCTAACAGTAGAGCTCTCATTCACACACCTCTATGCAGCTGTGGTCCCTCTCACACCAAGCTGCATCTCTACACCAGACAGCAGAATAAACTAAGGATTTTATGACTTTGTGGTCACAGACAATGTGCAAAAACCATTTTGTCCAGTTTGTTTGAAAATATTTAGTGCCTTTTTAAATTTTGCATTATTACTTAATGTAATTTCTGGCTCACTCTTGACAAATCAGCTGCAGCATCTCAGCAGGGCTGGTTCCTCTCCCTTTACTGGTGAGCAGACAGGGTGTTGGTGCTAACGCTAAAGGAGAGGCAGTTTTACCTTCCCTTTCTACCTGTCCTGAAGACAGGAGATTATGGAGGCACAGAAACACAAATGGGATGTAACACAGCCAGCACACAAGGATTTGAAAAGCAGTTCTCGAAAGAACCTTTATTCTGAAATATGTTTACTGAGTCATTCTTTTAAAGGGAGCAAAGATTTCCCATCCCTTGAGAGTTTTCATTCAGCACAGGCTGGCAGCAGTCCTCCCAGGGGAAATCAGAACACAAATGACAAAATAAATCACATTTCTCCACTCAAAAGATAAGAAAGTTATCCTTGATCTCATCCATGTGGTAAAGGTGGGGGCTCAGCCTGGACATAGCTGTGCATTCAGTGGACAATTGCACCATTGAACTTGGCTGATCTGGAGGTTCAGTCATTTCTCAGCGAAGTCAGTCACTGTCACAAAATACAACAAAACAAGAGAGTAAAAGAAAACCTGTCATTTTATCCCTGCCTCAGGTTAAGGGATGGGCAATGTAACACTCTCAAAACAGCCCCCTTGGGTTTTGTCACACATGGCTTTTTCCAAAAGACAGAGTCTTTGCTCTCCCAGGGAACTGTGAGGGTCCCTGGGGCAATAAGGCCACATCAGGACTGCTGTGAGATGAAAACCCTGTTGCTAGGCAGAAATGCTGTCTGGAGCTGTGGTCTGAACAGGCATTTTCCCCTCACTTTTAGTTTACCCCTATCCACAGGTGTTAGGAAAACTGGGGTGACACTGTCCCCCAGGGGATGCTGCCAGCTTAGGCTGTATTTGTTGCTCTGGCTGTGGAGATGTCCCTCCTGTGGTGTCCTGGCAGAGGGTGGAAAGCTGCCCCAGGTTTTGATGGGCAGGGGGAGGAGAGGATGTTCTACCAGATGTGAGTTGGAGATTTGCCAGAGGAAAGGCAGCTGCACTGGCCTTCACAGACTTTTCTCTTTTTGAATAACACATTGAGATTTTTTTTTTTTTCAACTCTGTCCCCATTTTAAAGAGAGGTCCCCGTGTAATTTCCACCCTAATCAGATGAAAGCTTACAAAATACATTTCCTTCAAGATGTAGGGGCATGTATTAAGTTAACTCTGGGTGACCTGTGACTCTATCAGTGACACACAACATTTAAATCCATGCAAATTAAATCCTTGCCCACACCACAGGCAAATTATTTGCTTTTCCCATGCTGCTTGCATGGAGCTGGAAATGTTTGACAAGTGAAGTCTTAGTGATGCATTTCAGCAATAATTCATAGGCTATACATAATTTAGAACCTTGCTGCAGTCCCCCCTGTAACACCGTGTGTACACACAGGGCCAGACAGCAGCTTTAAGGAGGCTCCAGGCATAATCCACAATAAGAAGAAACTTGATCCATCTCCAATTTGCACCTGCCAGATCATGAAGAGAGCTAATTGGATTAAAATATTGTAATTATCATTTCATTTACGTGTGGTAAAACCTTAGGGAAACATTTTAAATGGCAGAAAAATTGAGGATGGAGACTCTGAAGTCTGCTTCTTAAAAGCCCAATGCTTTCTCCCTCCTCCATTGCCTAAGACTGGAATTTTATTCCTAAGGAAAGGTGAGATCAATTAGCAATGTGCGTGTAGCTGGCACAGAACACAGCCCCCAGAACACTGCTTGGTTTGATCATAGTCACATTTATGAAGGCTGCTTGGATGTCTTTGATATCATCAGGCCATGGTGATTGTGCCAAACACTCCCTGCTGCCCCTACCCTGGCAAAATTAGCTTTAAAACACCTGTAAAAGACTTGACCCTGGAGTCCAGTAGAAAGCCAGTAGCAGAGGTGACTGTGAGTCCAGAAGAGGGGTGAAAAGAGCCTTTCTTGGACTATAGTAGCAGCTCCCATTTTTTCTTCACAGCAAGACAGTCCTGTGCTCTGGGAACAAGAAGCTGCCCCTGGATGCCCCAAGGACAGTTTAACCAGGAGCAGCAGCTGGGCCTCCAGACCTACCTCACAAGTTGGACAAATGTCATCAAACAGGGCTGGAAAACCACCGGCCTCCCAGTACATCTCCCAGGAGGGCATCCACCAGGACCATGGCACCCAGCACTGCTGTGACTCTGAAATGGTGGGGAGCATGGATGATGTGTGGCATCTGTGCTGATGGCTGTCACCAAAGAGCAGGGAAACACACACACACGGTGCCATGCAATGAGTTTACAAGACTAAATAAGTAGAATAAAAGAAAGGCCAAAAATAACCCAAGCCCATGTCTCTTCACACCTAGTGGGAGCTCCTTTGGGGAGATAACTTCGTGCAGGGCAGCAGATCTGCTTGGCAGATTTAGGAGCCAGACCTAGGCACCAGTTGAATACCTCATCCTGGATCAGGTATGAAGCCACTCCTATGAACTGGGTGCTCAATAACAAATTCTGTGTCAGAAGATATCTAATTAACTCCTGTATTTCTTGTGTGACACTGATTCAAGGATAAGCAGTCACAGCCATGCTGAGAAATCACATATAATGTTGCAATGCTCTTTTTTTCACAATAGCCTTAGGGTCTCCTCTGGTCTCCTGTGGAGCTGACATGGAGCTAATGATCGAAACCAACTTCAAGCCTCACTGAATGGCCAGGCCTAAGTATTTAGAAATTTCATGTGGTCTTCAGGAGCAGAAAGGTAGCAACAGGAAAACAAACATTACCCTCATAAGGGTAAAAAAAAAAAGAAAATGGAAGGAAGCTCCATTTTAGGGTGTCCCATGAGGACAGGAGGCTTTGGAAAGTCTAGTTTGTAATTCAGGCTCAGCTCATGTGAATAATGAAGCACAGGAGCACACAAGGACAGCTTTGGTAGCTGCCTCAGCACCTTGCATGACTGTTGGCAGCCTGGAGCCTGCTGCTGACACACTTACCTGATCTCAAGGTTACAGCTTCATTTTTGGAGCAGCCAACTCAATACACAATACATGGATCTGATTTTCAAAGGGCAAACACTCCACCCAGTCTGGAAACTGGAGACTTAGTAAGACATGTTCCATCAGACAGGCAGAAATCAATGCCTGTTTGGTCATTAGCCATTCTGGAAACCTCCGCCTTGGTGAGTCAGCCAAGGCGCCTGGCGTACCTGGCAAGCTGGAAAGGAATCCAGTTTTGGGATTATTTTTCTTTCCACCACCCCACAGTTTCCAATCTGAGGTAGACAGCCTTGCTGGGAAACTGCCTGGCAGGGAACATGAAGTGAAACCCATTTCTCACCATATCTCAGCTACCATGGCTGAAGAATAATTAGCTGATGAGTTCCCTCTCTTCAAAAAAAAAGCATCAACCAAGCAAAGCTCAACAAGCCAAATAAGTGATGATTTTCTGTTAAATGCACAAGACCAAGAGAAAAGAAAAAAATTCAAAAAGTGGAATTTACTATCATTCATTTTTTGCTGAGATATCTTTATGAAGGGCAGCACCAAGGACAGTTGCAGAGAAACACACCAAACACGGTTCACAAACAGCATTGCCCTGCACACAGTTCCTCCAAGCTGTAAGTCAGCCATGGCCAGAACAACCTCAGCTGCTGTAGATGTATGCACCATGTAAAGGGATCTTAAAACTGTGACTGCCCACTGTCTAATTCCCTTATCTTAGGCTGGACACTACACAAGAACTTCACCCTTCCCAGGTTTAAACCACCAATACCCCTCTCTATGCAGTCAATGCATCCTCCCCAGCGCAGGAGCATCCACATATCAGCAACAACTTTACACCTCCACACATCAGGCTTTTCCCATGTCCCACTTGTGCTACAAATGCGCTTTTGGTCTTACAGGTCTCCACACTTGAACTGTGTTAATATAAACCAGACTTTGCTACAAAGGCAAAGCAGATTAATGGAAATAAAACTTTCAATGTTCAGCTATGGCATGCATGCTAACAGTGATTGGTAACCATTGCATCTCTGTGAACCAAGTGATCTGACCTTGGTGCTGTGGTGAGGAGAGCAGCCATCAGCACAACTCCTGCCTTAGGTTCCTTGAGACACCATAGCAAGCATTCATTTCCAGAGAACAGGAGCTTCTGATTATCTAAGCAGAGCTGAGCACTAAAGCATAGGAATAAGGTGACAAAACCCTGAAAGGCAGGGGAGCTCAGCACCTCAAAGCTGTCCCTGTTTGGCTCAGCATCACTAGGTTTGACAATCCAGTGACAGAACTGGCTGAGAATCATGATACAGCTGTCTGTCCCTTTTTTTTAATGATTCATAGCATGTACCTGGAAATTAAACTCTCCCACCTTTTCTCCTTGGCAGGTATTAGGGAGACCCCCAAGAGACTGATTCTCCAGAGAGGTGCATGGTCACCCATGAAATTTGCCTTCTCTTGTGAGGGGACATCGAAAGGATGTGGCTTGCAGCTGGGATATGAAAAGGATATTCTTTAACACAGGAAGGAAAACATGACAGCTGGAACAAGCCTTCTCTCAGCCTCCTCCTAGGGTTATGCCCAGGCCCAAGTCCAAGCTGCAGCAGACTTGCTATTTCACAGTGAGAGACCAGTAGGAGGATGCAAAGGTCTGATCATAGGGACACAGATGGCCAACCATGGTCCTCTGTGTTTCAGAAAAGACTAAGACATAATAAAAGAGTCGCTGTCTGCCACCCTGCAGACGAATTTTGCTTGTGGTGTGAACTGTCTGCCTGAGTGCTGTGGAACAGATCACTCAAGGTTAAATCGGATTAAACTGTTACAGCTCCACTTTCCCACGTGTGGTTTAAATTTAAATGCTATAAATTTCATGGTGAGTTATTAAAACCTTCTTGGCAAGGAGAACTCATCTCTGAAAGAAAAAAATTTCCTCCAAGTCTGCAAACCCACAGGGAGGCCTTAAGTCAAGTTAACGGTGAAATTTCCAAGTGGAAGGGAAGGAAAAGTTGAGGTGTTTAATCAGTAACGTGTAGGAGCAGGAGCTCTGTGGAGCTCCTGGCTCCACTCTGCCATGACAGCTGCTCACCAGGTTTTCATGGTCAGCACATTGGTCCCACGTGTCATGCCCAGCAGCACAGACTTCTGAAGCAGAAGCCAAGCACCATGCCGTATGGTGCATTTGGAGGCAGCAGGACCTTCTGGGCTGGATGTGTGGAAAATTTTGTAATTAGTTGTCAGCATAAATTAACAACCAAGCAGTATGGAAGGCCTTGAAATGTCATTCTTCCAATAAGTCCCATCTTACAGTTTCTCCTGGTGTCACCCAGCCACATGGTGATCACTGCATGGGTTGGGTGCAAAATGTGACACTGAGTTTCAGTAGAAGCCATGCAAAAATGACCATAAACATCACACAGAGGGATGACCAGTTCTGCATGGATACTGTTCCTCAACAGGCCAGGGAAGTCCTCCAAGAGTCTTTCCTTATTGCTCCCTGAACCTACTAACAAAAGCCATAAGGCAGACCACCAGCAAATGCAGTAAAAGAAAAACAATCGGAGAACTGTAAGGAAAAAAGGGCAAGACCAAGCATTTGTGGCAGGGCAGAAGAAAGCAGAGGCTTCTCCTTCCCTCTTCCCCAAGGGAGAACATTAAACATCAGCCTTGGCAAAAAGAGATCAGCAGACACTCACTTATTCTCCAGGCTCAACGTGAAGCTTCAGAGGCCTGAACTGCAAAATGTTCAGAGCGGGTTTCTGTTCTCAGCTGTCAGGGCTCAGCAGGAGCAGCACCGACCTGGCTGTCCTGCTCTGCGCACATCCAAACCCTGCCTCCTACACCCGGCTGTCAGAGCAGATGTTCACAAGCTGCTCAGGTCTTTTTGGTAGCTGAGCATTTTTTCCATCCCAAAGCCTCCAGGTTGTCCCCACATCAGCCCAGGTGGGCACTACGCACTTCTGTGACAATGTGAAGTGCAAAGCCCCCTGCCTGCCCCTGTCCAAGGCCGGAGATGAGGCAGCTCCTGGTGCCAGGCCCTGGGGACTGAAGAGCCATGACTTCAAGCTCGGAGTCTGGGCTGAACAACCTCAAAAACCCAATTCAAGACTTTTGGGACTGGGAAGACACTCATCTTCTCCAGCTGTAATTCCGCAGCAATTTGGAGACCAGTCTTACCAGACTCCTTCATGCATCTTCCATCAAACACCACAGACAGCGCAGGGGACACGGTGCTGGGACCCAAGCCGATGGAGGGGCTCCTGCCGCGGCTGGGTGGGTTCGGAGGTGCCGGCTGGGCCCAGCCGAGGCCCAGTTCCTGGAGCCGGACACCGGCATATGGTAGCTGTGGGTATTTATGGAACACCTGTCCAGCCTCCGCCTCTGGATTCGCCTATCAGGAAAACAGGTTGTGTGTGGTGGGTTTTTTTGTTATTTCCTAAGAGCGGAGGTTAATTGGGCTGTACCTACAGCCCAAGCTACAGTACTTCGGAACCCTTTTAACCCTCGGCTGCTGCCCCAGCTGCGCAGCTCCGGCAGCCAGGCCGCTCCCCTCGCCCCGGCACCGACACTGCTCCCGGCGGCCGCACGGTGTCACACCGAGACCGGACCTGACCGCTGCTGCAGCCCGGGGCTGCTGCTGCCTGCCCGGGGCTGACCGCCCGCCCGCCCGCCCGCTGCCCCCAGGCACTGAGCAGCCATCGCCATCTCCGGGGCTGACAGAGCCGGGGCGGGCAGCGGGGCGATGTGGAGGTGACAGCAGGGGCTGAGCAGAGGGTACAAGCGCCCAGCAGCGTTTTATCCCCAAAGGATTTTACTAATTAAAACCTGAATGGCAGTTTTTATGCCCTCCCCCCAAAGGTCTCGGGGGCTTCGTGCTGCACCTCATTGCCTCTGATGGGTTCAAGGGCAGTGAAACTCACATGGGGGTTCCCTGATGAGCAGCGAAGCCTGGCAGAGTTGGGGCTTCCTGCGGAGGCATCATGCGGGGAGCAGAGGCCGCCCAGGTCACCTTTTTGTCACCTCCCAAACCCTGCAAGCACAGCGTGCAGGCAGCCACACTAGGAATGAGGGGATGGTATGATCCCAGTTAATGTGGGAGAGGTTTCAGGACTAAACTAGTGGAATTTGACCCAAACGTTGTCCTTAATGTTGGCATAGGGAGGCTTCAATGCTCCTGCAGAGAAGGGAAGGAGTTGGTAGTCACCCCCCCTATGAACTCAGCTTCCACACAGCTCCAGCACTTGACCTAGAAGTATAATTGAGTCCACACAGCCAAGCCCTGGTGTAGTGACTGCAGATAAAGCAGGCTCGTTGTGAGAGCACTACTGGGCCATTACGGGAGGAGAAATTAACGACTTGGCAAGAAGACTTGGAAAGAATTTTAAATATGAAATGTTTTGTTTTGGTGGAAGATGACTCAGGGATGCCAAGCCAGGCCTTAAAAATAGTCAAGGGCCCCAATACAGAAATTACAAAAGCAAAAGCCTGGTAGCTGTGATGTAAGAGCAGTTGGTGATGCTCTAGAACACAGGACAGGGGGCTATTGGTGGAGGTGGGAAGGAGGGGAATGTTGTAGCTCATGGCAGACTTGGACTCATGAAGATCCTGAGAGCAGCGTGGAGCAGTCACACACCCAAAGCACCTGAGGACAGCAAGGAGCTACTGTGGGAGGCACAGATCACAGCAGCACAGACACCCACTCCTGTGAGTACAAGGCTACCAGAGCCAGAAGCCAGCAGCTCTGGTTCCCAGGCATCCCCAAGAGAAGCCCATGCTGACACAGGCACCTCCTGCTCTCAACGAATGTAGGAAACATTTAGCATGGATTAAGACATTTAGCATGCTTAAGCCATTTTATGAATATCACAAACATAAATAAGTATCCCTGCAGAGCCTTGCAGAGCCATCAGCACTGGACCCCAGCAGCACAGAGGGCAGCAATGAAGGTACCATTTGGCAAGAATCAATTTCCTCAGGCAGCAAACACTGTAACAGCATCTGAACCTTGAGGGGAGACTGGAAAGCCTCCAGGAGCAGCACACCAGGCTGAAGGTTTTATCACACCATGCTGGTATCCTCCATGGCTTCTGTGCTGTTTATACTCAGAAGAAGCACTTTCATAATTGCTTGATTTGGGACTAAAGACTTTTCTGTTTAAAACCATACTAGTATTATTTGATGACTGGTACTTGTTTGCACTACGAAATGAGATTACAAGAATTATTTTTTGCAAGAATGGAAATTTCAGATTTTTAAATGTGAACAGTACTTTTCTCTCTTTTCTTACTGCAGCAAGTAGAAAAAAAGATGAAACATACAATAAAGACAACAGCTACTCCCTATCTCCCTCCACCTGCCAAGAATTAGTATTTTTGTTAACACAGGGTAGAGAAGAACAGTATAGAAATGGTGGATCTGCTGCACTTGAGTGGACTTTTCTCCAAGATGCTCGAAAATACCCTCAATGCAACAGGTAAGACAACACCACACAATCATCCTTGAATTTGATTTTAGCAAAACAATGGGAAAAATCTACCTTGGGCTAACCAGTCCTCAACTTCTCCAGGGCTCAGCTGCTCCTGCTGCCCCACTAGGTCCCAGGTCTCTGACTCAGAGCTGTGCCACCTGTGGTTTGTGCTTTTCCATGAGCAAGGCTGGCTCTCTACTTGGGTATTTTTAGTGAGTGCCATCAAGAGTCTCTTCCTGAGACCTAAACTCTCCTTTCTTTGTATCAGCCTGATTTTTGGTTTCTTTCCTGCAGCAATTACGTGGCCCTTGTTCCAGTGTAAGTTGCATTGAAGCAGCATGTAAATACAAGTTGAAATCCAAAAACCTCAGTGTTTCACAGCATAAGTTTTTGAGAGAGACATCAGTCACAGTTGTCTGTCTTTAAGAAAGAAAACCAGCCATGTTTCAAACACTGCCTATGGGAAAGAAATAAGGAAGTATTCTCCCTGAGACCTGGTTTAAATTCTAAGTCCAATATTATTCCTTTAAAGAGAAAAAAAAAGCTAAAAGACAGCAATTAGAATGGGAGGAGCAAACATGATGAAGAAAACCTCCTTTCAGGTGTGAAGTTGGGCAAGGTTTGCCTGCTTTGTTCTCCAAGCAAGGCCAATGTCCTGCCCTGAAACAAACTCCAAAAGCATGGGAATCAGTAGCTATGCAATTGGTCACTGAACTGAATGCATGGCAACCTTATAGTCTGTTCCAATACACTTGGACCAAATTAGTTGAACTACTTGAATGGAACTTCTTTACATGGGGACTGTAGCAGATTTCCTTCTTAAAATAAAAAGTAATTTTACACAGATTATATACAGTCACCAGCTAAAACTTTTCATTTTTATTCCCCACTAAAGAAACCACCCATCCCGATTACCTCTTCAGTACCTACAGGAAATCTTATCCTATACAAAAGCTGACAGTTCAGAGATAAACAGCCAGGACTTCTGAAGTACTTTGGCTTCACTTTTGTCTGCTCAATCTCAAGTGTTTGAGGCAAGGGATCACATAAATACATTTATGAACATGCAAGTGATTCTTTTCCAGTTTATATCTTCAATTATTAATTTCCAGCTTCCTGCAGATAAGCAGAAATTAATTTTAAAAAGCAAAAGAAAACAACCCCAAACCAGCAGGCTTTACTGCAGCATAATAAATAGAAAAACTACTAGTGAAGCAACAGTTACAAATGGTCAGAAAAAATAATTATCAACTGCCTCTAAATTTCATCTCAGAGGTTCCACAAATACAAACAAAGCACAGTACAAATCCTTCCACAATAAAGCCAGGACCATCCTACTGCCTTGAATGTTCCTGACAGGCAGCTTCTTACAACCAAGGATCTCTGCCAGGGACAGCCCAAGGTAGAGCCCCAGCCCCTAAAGGATGACTTTCTCCAAACTGTCCAAAAGAAGCTGAGGTATGTCAATGTCACTTTCAGACAGACCTTTTCAAAACCATGGGCATTTTCAATACTGTTTTACAGGACATAATCAGAGAGAAGTTATCAGTACAAATGTAATTACAGCTTGTTTTCAAAGAGACCAATTATGTCATTAAAACATCATCTTCACACTTCCAGATTTGCTGTAACAAGTCTCTTCTTCATCATTCTGGCCTAATATTTTGCCTTTTTTTTGGTTTAAGACCAAAGAAAAGGCAGCTAAATGAAGAAGTGATTCTCCTGGCAGAATCTATAATTTACTAACAGCTATTAAAACCTGGGATTTAGGATCCATCCTTTCCCCTCTACAAAGTAAAGGAATACTGCAGGACTTCAAACACTTTGGTGCAAGGCCTATGGCAGCTCAGGCAGCCAGGAAGGACCTGTGCTGCAAGATGCTCTTGGAGGTACAAAGACACTAAATGAAGGTTTGAAATGAGCCTGTGCCAGGGAATTTGAAGGGCAAAATCCGGAAGCAAAAGGGATTAAAGCTCCTTGAATTGTCTAATATTGCCCTAATATTTCAGTCTGGAAGATACCTTAGGAGGCTACAAAAGACCTCTGGTTTATACACAGGAGAAACTGAAAGCTGGGTGATGGGATGGGGTAAAGGGTGAATGAGGGGAAAACAAAATAGCTAAAGAACCTCCAAAAATTTCAGAAGGATACCCAGTTGTCTTCCAGACAAGCAACATAAATAAAGCATTATTCAATGAAACCTTACCATCAAAAAACAGAATTCACAGCAAGCATCTGACTCTGCTGAATAAATCTTCATTACAAATAAAGATGTTTGAGCAATCACCATCCCTCTGACGAAGCAGAAGGCAGAGCCTCTGTGCCTGCCTGTGTGGGAACAGAGTGCTTCGGTCTTGGAATTCGGTGGAGAGATGCTATCAGGTTGCCATGGAAACGGGAGGATCCAGACCCAGCAGCTTTGACTCTGCATAGACTGACAGCGAGTTCAGCTGGGGACGAGACACTGAGAAGGCTGGTGGTTTCCTCCAGCTCCCAGGCAGGACTGTGATGGAGCTGCATTGCATTTGAAGTTTTCCTACAAAAGCTTCACAAAGCTTTCCTCCTTTTTTTTTTTTTTTTCTTCCCCCCTCCCCCCTTATAAATACCCTTGGTTCAGGGGGAAGCTGCCAGGCAGGAGGGTTCAAAACCAAGGGAATTGCTGCCCCTTTAACAGTGTTGCTCTTACCTTATTATCCAGTATCACTTCCATTGTGGTATCCCCGAAAGGAAAACTGCTGTGTGGAACATATTGTGGTTTGGAGAAAAGAGATCCCCTTTTCCTCTCAAAACCCTGCAGTGATGCAAATTTCATTTCAAAAGTCCCTTTAGGATAAATTCTACAGCTAATCTTCTACTCTGTTTGCACATAAATATTACATATGTTAATTCAAATGCAATTTTAAACTTGTGTGCAGACTTTCCATTAATTTTTCCTGTTGTTGCACCACCGAAACAGAGCTCCTGATGTCACTGACCTGTAACATGGTTTTTCTTCAGTGAAATGGCATCTCAGTCCTCTGGAAACTAATTCTCACACACCCTACAACAGTTACATCCCAAAAGGAGCAGAACAAATCAGCACTGGGCACTTATGCTTTGTAAGAGTAACAGTGCAGGAGGATCCAAGAAGCATTATTTTCATTGCAGATCTGTAGCCCCCACAGAAAAGGTTATTTGGATTTGACATGGGCAGATCAAGAAAAAGTTGTTTGGATCTGATATGAGCAGATCAAATATACCTCATGTGCCAAGTGACCATAAAGACATTTTGGGAAGGGAAATTTTCAGCTGGTGACAGGAGATAGCCCAAGGCAACACTAAGTGAGAGGATAGTACCTCCAGCTCTAATTTACCAGCCCTGCAGTTTGGGCAACTTCCATTTTCACATCTAAACTCATTTCTTTCATGTTCTTTGTGAAGTGGGAGAGATGTAAGGTCAGTTTGTGTGACAGGCTGGCAGCTGTCACTCCATGTCAACAGACCGCGAAATGAAAGAGCAATCCAGCACATGGAAGTAGAAAGTCCTGACACTTTAATTATCTGAAGAGATTACAAGATGAAAGTCTTCCTTGAGGCAAATGTATATTAGTATTGATATAGTCATTGTGCTTTTCAGTAAGAGAAATAGGAGTCTGTATTTACATAAGAAACTATAGTGTCTGAGATCTTTAAATATCATATTTATGGAAATGATTCTGAATTACAGCATTTACAAAATAAACAAGCTTGAATAAATATTCAGTCCATTAAATAAGATTTTTCTTTTAACAGAAGCAACTTTTTGTGCATATTTATTTCACAATTGAAGTTTGTTGTATCTTTTCATCCTATAAAAGAAGCATTAATTTTTTTCTTTCTAAAAATAAAACTGCAATAATCATTGCAATGTGAAGCCTGAGATATAAGCCTGAATAAGTATCATTGCTTGCACCACATTACCCACCTCCCACCACTTGCCCAGCCCCATGCCTTTCCAAACTCTGGTGAATGCCAACACTCCAACCTCCGTTGGAAGGATTTCAGGGAAATAAGAATAACAAAAATATAAATAAAGTGAGGACAACACATCATAGCTGACATTGTTTACAAAGAGCATCATAAGGCTTGTGAATAACATATAAACTAAGTGAAACTGTTTCATCTGATTCAAAATGACAGTAGTACTGATCTGTTGTACCCTTCTATGGCTCATTAACACTGAATATTAACCTCTTAAATGGAATATCACCCCAAAAATAAAAACCCAAGCAACAGTGGCCAGTTATGCTTTATCATTCTGAATGATGACCCTTTGTGAGCACAACACTGCAAACAACTTCCTGATCCTTTTTTGTATTTATACTTTGAAAGACAGTGTGTAACACTGCAAGGAAAGGGGATGCAGCAAAGAGCTCTTGATCTGGTTCCCTCTGTAACCACAGCACACACCATCTTGCTTTTCATGTAGCTAACTCAAAGGATGTCCAAATGTCTTTGAAACCTCAGTGCTCAGGGAGCTCTTACTGCAAATACTTTGGTGCAAGATCATAGCATGAATCCATGTGAGTTTTACTTCTTTCCTCTCCATGTGAAGATAAAGTAAATCCCTGTCGTTTCAAATAAATACAAATTTCTTCTGAGTTGTTAGCATGAGTGAAGTAACAGTATGCAGTATTTTACAGTTACTTTGCCAAACATGGATGACAATGTGTTGCACATTCTGTAGGAACTTTTCAATAGATCAATAGGTATTTGTCTTTAAAAAATAATATTTAAAAACTCAGTATGGGAAAAAAAATGTCACACCTACTGAATTTGGCTGCTTAACTCTTTCAAAAATATGTATATTAATATTAATTTATTCATTTGGTAACCATTTCCTCTAGATTTATGTTTTAAATGCTGATATAGAAACCAAAGTGTAAATGATGTAGAGTATAAGTACTTCCAAAACTCAGAAATACAGAACTGGAAACTGTAAAACTTAATTTTTAGAAGACAACTTGGAGTTATTGCTCTGCTTGGTAAATGAAAGGCAACAGAAATATACTGCTTCAGGACCTTCAGTGCTTTCTACATGATGCACAGAAAAAATCTGCCTTTGTAAATACCGAATATGGATTTGAAATACTTTGCTTTATTTAATCTTAGGTGGGAAAAATCTAGAAATGGGAAAGTTAAACCTCAGCAGGAGGGAGAACACAGACATCCACAGCCATGCTGGTATTCCAGTGAGCACAGAAGTGTCTGAGCTTTGGGACTGATTTACTGGGATGGATTCGTTAACCAGCTACTCAGTTCCTAGCGCGCAAGATAAGCAGCAACCCTTGCTCAATTCTCTGAGCCCTATTTCCTTCCACACAGTGCACTTGTTCTGCATATGGCATCGTAACATTAATGTTATAAATTTATGGAAGACTGTACTGTAGCCTTAGAACTACAGACGCTTCATACTTCCCTTTAGCAGCTTAGGAAAATGCAATAAAAACTGTCTGTACCAAAATTTATAATAATGGATGTCAAAGCCTATGTGCCCTCACAGGGTCCCTCTTTCAAGTTAATTCTTGGCTTGGGTCAAATATATCAGTCCATGTAAGACTCCAGAAGACACACCAGTAGTTTAATAAGTCAGATACCAGCTTTGTCACTATAGAAAGGAGTGACGTGGAACATGTAGCAGTGAGTGCAAACACGGACAGGCTTCATCTGACCATAACGAGGTAATGGAGCAGAGTGAGAGGAACAGCGGGAACAGAAGATCTGAAAAACAAGAGGGAGAGTTCACTTTGAATAACTGGACTGGATCAAAGTGATTTCAAGGGAAGGAAGAGATAATAACACATGCTGGACTCCTCCGTATCTGAAACACCACTCTCAGTGTAGCTACTGAAAGCCCTCTGCAGGCAATTCATAGCACAGTGACCAAACCATCTGACTGTGTTGAGCCCAAGCACTGACAAGAGCCAAGGCAGGCTCACAGGGGAAGGCAGCTACACCAGAAATAAAAAGAATCATCTCTTTCACTGGCTTCAAAAAAAGACTAGAGAAATACTTGTGAAAAACACTTCAACTCCTAATCCTGCAAATCCACTTTAAAGCTAAAATGGCTTCTCTAACCTCTGTAACTCATACAGCAGCAAGCAAAACTGGACTGCAGATTTCTGGCTTTCCAAGGCAAGTGGCTACCTTTTTCTCCCTTGCTCCCTCTTCCTCCCCCACAAACCTGCAAAGCCCTACACACCAGGGTCCCCCTGTACAGGCTTCAAAAGAAAACAAAAGGACACAGTGTCCCCACAGCTGAGCTGTGAATCACCCCTCACAGGGAAGGCTGCTGGGGCACATTAAAGCTTAGCACAATAGTCCAGAGTGACTCCGGATCTGGGGAGTTTGTGGCAGGATCTCAGTGGAGAGTTCTGCTTTTTAGCAGACAAATGCTTATTGCTGTATAAAAGTCAAAACCCTCACCCCTGACACTTTCTAAATGCAAGCTGAGCAGTTGATAGCCGATACATACAAAAGCACTTGTGATCTGAAAACTCCAGCCAAGTGTGTGCACTTTGCTGTGCAGATGAGTTCTTCTGGCACACATAAATCTGCTGTTGGGCACACAGTTTCCCACATGTTTGACTGAGACATTCATTACCTTGCCACAGCTCCGACAGTGATGCTTCCTGCGAATAACTGTGAAAGGAGCCTTGCATGCAGTGCAGTAGCTGCAGACTTCATCTGGAACCCAGTCAGGAGGATCTGTCAGAAACACAGCAACAAAATGGAACATAAATCAAAAGGGAATAAAAACAAACATGCAATTACTAGATCCTCCAGGGAGCAGGGAGAATAAAATATAACAGCAGCTGCTCTCATCTGAGTTTTTCAAGGTGCTTTGCAAACAGGCAGCCAGGTGAGGTTAGGATACCTGAGAGGGCTCAACTCCCCCCTTCTCTCCCAGGCTCCCACTGTTGGGCACAGCACAGGGAGCACTGAAACAGCAGCTCTGAAATAAAAATGAAACTTATTCTGTTCAAGTGAAAGGGGCAGGAAAAAGGAGATAAGCAGACTAAAATATGAAGAGACTATTAAAGCAGAGCTGGAACACAGGTGTTTTTGTCAGTACAACCAGCCACCAAAACAAGGTTAGAGCTGAGATGATTCTGCACCTCTCCAGCCCTCCCAACAAAGGCTGACTGCCTCTGCAATGAGGCAACCAGCTCCACAGGTAATAAACGTGGAACCTGATTACTGTCTGCTAAGCTGTTGGGACTCTTACAGGAAGTCACCAGTAACTGCAACAAAACCACAAAATCAAATGCACGAGTTTTTGCAGAGAAAGGATTTGACAATTATCCCTAACAGCACGTTTCAGTTCATGTATCCTGCGAGCTCTCTCATAACCTCTCATAAAAGCCAAGCAGGGAAACAATTTGTTTTTGGCAAAGCAGAAGGTATTAGGGTCACTGCTGCAGAGCTGCTTCTGCTAGCGACAGGCTGACATGACTCTCTGAGAATCTAAAATTACGAGCACAGAAATGATGTAGCTAATTGCTTAATTAAGATGTTAAAAATCTAATGAAGGGCAAAGCAAGTTCTGTCCAGAAGGAAGCCATGGACACAGTGAATATGAACTGCTGGATGTATTTACCCAAGTTCCCCACATGCTCCTTCTCTCAGAATATTATTTACAATGTGCAACCCATGCAATTGCTGATTTATAAACCTCACAAGCAAAATCCCTGCCTCAAGGAGCATATTATCAAACACCAAAATAGATGGTGCAGTTAATGCAGAGGTCAAGAGGGCTATAGCTACAGGCACAAAGAAAATAATTAAATGAAAAATCCACTGTATTCTTTACATATAACTATGACCAGTTTTCATGTGCCTGTCACATAACACTTGTCAAATTAAAAGGAAAAAGGATATAGCATTCAATGTAGAAAAGCAGATTAGTAAGACAAAAGAGAACTTTTATGGGCTTCTCTAAGCTATTTTGCAAGTTATAATAGTTTAAGGAAGCAATCTTTCATTTAATGAACAAACCGGTCTAATAAGTCACAACTACAGGGATAGCAACCAACACCAAAGTCTCTGTGCAGAGAAATGACCAATGGAATGAAAAAGGATTGGCACAAGGAAGCCTTCAGCTCATCCCTGGGAACAGTTCACCAAAAAAATGAACACAGAGCTGGCAGAAGCAGTTTTGGGAAGATTCATTACCTGTTTTTTATCAACTGCATTATAATGTGGGCTACCATATTCATTTTAATGTTCACAGGAAAGCACCAAAACACAGGCCATTCTTATACAAACCACAGCATGGCAATATAATATAAATATATAATATAAATCACAACTTCTACAGAATAATCACTCCTTCCCTTAGACCATGATTACTCCAGACACATTCCAAGCCACCACAACCCCACCACAAAGGCTCTGGAGCTCACTGGCTGAAAGCAAGGTTCTTATCAGGTGTTTAACATTTGGGTTATGGTTTGTTTGTGCTTTTTAGTTTGGTTTTGTTTTCACTTTTAAGTGCAATGTTGAGAAAGTTATTTTTAACTGACCTCATATGCATTTAATTGTCTCCAGTGCTAGATAAAAAGAAAATATGCAACCCCCTCCCTGAAAACCAGCAAATTTATTTTGATAAATAACTACCTCATAAACTTGTGATAGTCATATAACCCATATTTCATGGTTACAGGATTACTTGACTGCCAGATGAATTCCTCTGTGAACTTCTTTTATAACTTCATAAATAAATTTAGTGGTATATGTATAGAAACAGTATAACCCTCTCTCTAGAATGTTTTTCACACTAGAAGGAATCTCTTTACCTCCATGTTGGTGTCATGTCAGCTGATTCTCTAGATTAATGCACCAGCAGAGTTAAAGGGCAGATTTCCCCCCCAGACATTGACTCAACAAGAGCAGGGCCCTTGGGGGGGCTATGGGGCAGCCCTATGCCCCAGTGCTGCTGGGCTGCTGTGCCCTCCCAACATCCCAGTGCCTGTCCCTGTGCTCAGCTGCACTGCAGCACACCCCCGAATAGTAACACTTGGTTATGTAATGGCTTTTAACACTCCAAACGCTGTACAAACATCATCTGCTTTAATCCTCATCACCCAGTTACAGTCAGTAAATCTGGGAGTGGAGAAATCAGGAGAAAAATGTCTTGCTCCCAGGCGCAGCCCTGAAATAACATTAGAAACAAGGAACCCAGGGCCACTAGGTCTATGCCTTTGCTTCCAGTTTTGGCTGAAAAAGCCCCTATACGGAGTACAAACACAGAGCCTTCATTTTAAGAGCACACACTTCCTGGGATTCAAACATAATCCCAGACTGGAGCCAAAGTGCTTGCACTGTCAGGAAGGATGAAGCCCCAAATGCCTCTGTCTCTCCAAGGCTGTGCAAGCCCTGGTGGCAATGGGATCAGCACCCCAGGTCCCCTTTGCAAGCCTCATCTCAGCCTTGGGAGCAGCCTTTCTGATTTACCTACATTACCAATTGAGTCATCAGGCTTTTTATAGAACAGGTTTTTGAAATATTCTCTGAAGAGCAGTTTCATGAGGGGATAAAGCTTTGTTATGAGGAATAGGGTGAGCTAGACAAATTAAACCCCTAGCATTAGCCTGAAGATGTTGCTGGAAGCAGGGCAGCATCACTGCACCTCTAGGCTTTTTATGTGGTAGTCCTTCTTTGGGCTATCCTGCTCCATTAGCTCTGCAGGCAGCAGAAAATGGAGACATCCAGTCCCTAAAGCACTATCTGCCCGTGCTGCAGGGATTTGTATAAGGAATGGAGGGAAAAAATTTGTTTGTGGGCTAATTGGCCCACTGCTTTATCATGCAATGAGAGTTAAAAGAATTCTGTTGGGAAACAGATGAAGACCACAGCACAAACATCAAAGAGGAGGAGGAAGGGAGGGAAGGGATTAACAAGACAGAAGAACTCCAAAATGTATTTCTGTAAGCAAACATTAAAAGCCTGTACAGAAAAAAAGGCAGAGAAAGGAACAGAAACAAGTATTTAAATGAGCAAGAAACAAATCTAGAGAAAAGGCACAAGATAAAATTAAGTAGTGTGAAGACTGAAAAAGACATTTTAAATAGAGAAACAGTACTCCTAATTCTTAGGTATTCAAAACTATTGCATTACAATCTCACATAAACCATGACAACTTACAGGGTTTTGTTCACATTGTGGCTTTTAGAATTCACCTTTACATGTCTGCAACTTTGTGAGCTAAAAGTTTTGCGTTCTAAAAAAAGGTAAAAATCTCACATAAACCTAAGATCCTGGGGCTCTAAGAAAGACACAATCATGATAGAAATCATAGACACTGTAAAAAATGACAAAAAGCACATGCAAAGTAATTTTGCTTATAAGCATATATATATATGTATATATATTTGCTTACACTTACAGAAGTCCCATCTAATCTTACAAAAACAAGGAGGAAATCTCAGTGTCCCAGAACACAAGGAGAGGAGAGTCTGGTCCCAGATCCACCAACAGTGTTGATTCAAACAAGCTTAGACCAGAGAGTTCATTCAGTGGTGTGGATACAGAAGAGACTGTGTTGGAGGGTAGGGTAGGGAAATACTCCCTAAAGCTGCCAGAGCTTGCAGAATGCCTAATTTAGCAAATCTATATTCTGGTAGAAAACAAATTAGTAAACATGCACACCATGACTCCCTGATGAACAGCAGCTGTGGAACTGTAAGCTTGTGGTGGTGTTTGCATTATGGACAAACAATTCCAAGAACAGACCTAATCTGCATCTTTTTTTATCAAATATTCCTAAAGCAGAACTTAAACTGAAAGTTTACTGAACTGATATGTATTAGATTTTAGAGCACCTCATCCATAACCCTGATTATGCTTTTACCAAACTAATCCTCAGAGGGCTGTTCCTACAGCAGCCTGTGGAACTTACACCACTGCAGCCCCCAAAGTGTGTTATCCCCACAGCTGAACAAAAGGTCAGATGGACTTGCTGCTGCTCTTCTGACCAAAGCAGGAGTTGTAAAATCTCACAGTTTTAAGTATGGAAACTAGACTAAGGTGACATGACTTTACCCCTCACTTCAACTGCCACAGTAAGAAAGCTCCTTTACACACAATTTTCCACATATCATTCTGGGCCATCTCTGACTTGATATAAGATTCCCAGCAGGCAGTTGTGCCAAAGTCATTTTGACTCTTGCTCAGCAGATTCAGTATTGATTACAACTGGTATGAAATTTTTCAATAAAAAGAAATTTTCTGCTTCATCAATATTATTTGATGAAAATTTCAGAGGTGAGTGAGAAAACAGAGGTACAGACTTATTTGCTGCAGGGACAGCTCCTGTCAGTTTTCTTGGATTGGAGCTTTTATGCAAATCTAGAAAGCTTTCACCAAAGCATGGAGCTTTGCAGACTTGGCCTCAAGCCTCTGCTTGATCCCACACAACCTTGAATGATCATCTCCTACATTCTGTACAGGTACATGATCAGCAACTCATTCTTTGGGTGAAAGAATTATTTACATAAATGGAACAACTGAGTCAAATCACTGGATACCACTGCAATATGGTTCAAATTTTCATGTTAAGTCAGATGTACCAGGGGCTTGGTTCTTTAATGTAACCATTACTAGGAAAGTCTCTCTCTGTAGGAGCTACCAACATCATCAAAAGCAAGTAGATCTACAATACTACATGCCAGAAGAACACATGTGGTTTTAGGACAAGAAAAAAAAATTAAAATCTAATAAAAAATCCCAGTTATGTGACTGTGGAGCTAAACAAGCCTGTCCTTTACTGTACTTACAGGATATTTTCTCAACAAAGTCTCAAGCGCCACACTGTGACAGAGAGGGATAGTCTTTGGAAAGGTAAAAGGCTCAGAACAAGTTCTTAAATCCTAAATTAGATCAAATTACTACAACACAATGTAAAAACTGTACAAAATCCTGCAATTTTACATACATCAATAAATACGCTCAGCTGATACAAAACATTGCCTCAATATGGAAAACTTGATGTTAGATTCTTCTCTCACACAGCCTAAGGCAGAGCTGCTGAATAAGGAAAAAGGAAAAAGTTCTGTGGACAGAGTATGTTTGGCCACTGAACTGTGCAACAATTTAACTTCCTTCATTGTTGCAGGTCATCATTATAAATAATAGAATAGATAGAGGCAGGAGGACAAAAGAAAAACTGAAGCATTCAGCTAGTGTTGACAGCTAATTCTACAGTAGGATGGGTGTGTTTTCTCAACCTTGTGACTTCTTATTGCAACAAGAACAGGAGCTCGAGCCTTGGGACCATAAATTACTGAATTGTGCTCAAGCTGCTGGTTGGAGGGCAGTGAGGACTTAGAGCCAGGCAAAAGTGGGTGGGGTGGAGCATTAAGAGGTGGAAAAGGATCAAGGAGAAATTGTGTGTTGTCATGCAGCAAACAGATGCTAACACCATTTGGCAGAGTTCTTTGTTCTGGCAGCCACAGCAAATCCATCATGGCTTGGAGTTATAACTTGGTGGCAGTGAGCAAGGCAGTTCTGTAGGGATGCTGGAGTAATATGGAGTGAGATGAATGTATGGTTGCAGAGAGTGCTGAGATGCTACAGCAAATATTTTCATGGAGCACCAACAGTTTCATAAAACTTTCTGGTTTTCCTTGAGAAAACCTTCTTATTTCATGCTTATCTCTAGAGAAGTGTAACTCACTTCCTTAGCCAGCCTGTAGCTTCATGACATTCACAATCAGAAATACTCACCTTCCTTCAACAGCAACTGATTAACTTTCCTGAGTAATAAATTAACCCAAAATACACATATGGTCCAAACTCAGATTTGCCAAAGGTAACTATTAAAATCATCAAGCTCACAAGGATAAAAATAATGCTCCCAACTATGGTGAGCAGGGACCCATATTTGATCACATTTACAGAATGATAAAGAATATATAAAAATCCTTATCAAAGCAAACAAAAAAACCAAGTCACTCTGTGCCTGTGGGTATGTGTATGTATACACACACACACACATATATATATACACAGAAACATATATGGGTAGCTGTTATCTAATAATAAGCACGTTTTGTCTTGGGGCTGGAAAGAAGATCAGAGGCACATAAATGGCAGAAAGACATCAAACTGTTACTTCCCTGATATTCTGGGTTTTTTTAAAGCTACAGTACATGCTAAGAATGACTCAGCTCTTTCCCAGCAGAGAAACATTTGTATTAGATAAATTAAGAGTAACCTTCTTATATATTCAATAGTGGAGATTGCTTTAGTTTGTCTGTGATCCATGCTGCCCACTCTTAGTTCCATGCAAACTTCTTGATCAGCTTATTACCCAGCAGTGGTTTGTCCTAAGCTGGATCTCAGGAAATTCCCAATAACTTTCTCCCCTTGCTGTTGAAGAGCTCATTAGGAGCCAGGGAGAAAGGCAGCACCACAGAAGGTCTCAGGACACAGACCCCTTCTGCTTTTCCTGCAATTTGGAGCAAGCACCACGGTAGCAAAGAGCCCAACCTGCTTCAATCTGAGCAGCTGCCACTATAATTTGCTTTCAGATTACACACAGAACTTTGACCCCACTGGCCATCTTCACCACACAACCAGGGCATGAAATTTTACTGTATTTAAAATTCATTTATGGAATATCAAATATAGTCATCTTGTATTCTAGGAAAATATAAATAGATTTGATTTATATTACCTCCCTATAAAAACACAGTGCTTTTCATACTCTAGGAAGTACAAATACATATGCTTCCTCAAAAAAAGTCCTAGAGCATTAGGACAGCAAAGATCAACACATACACTATAGACTCATCAGTACCTTTGAAAATGCTTTTGTTTTGGAATGACAGTCTGTAGTCTGTTTTATTTCAACCTTCAGCAGGTCACAGGATTTAACTCCTCTACCCTTGCCAATGTCATCTGGCTCATAATAAACATTCATATTTGTTTTATGACCCAGACCAGCTGGTGGGTTTTATATAGAGTAAGAATGAGAAATCTGACAAAAACAAGTGATTCATCTTCATAATCTGAGAAGAGGCTGGAGCCTTCACTAGAATCTTAAAACTATTCCTGTATTAGTTCAGGTTGCTGTGCTTGCTTACTTTTTTTTTTTTATTACCATTGATTAGATGCAATTTTGAATACTCTGTACTTTCAGTAAGAGGGATTTGTTTCATAATTGGAAAAGCTTTCCTGGCAGGTTGCTTGCTGGACTTTCTCAATTTGATACACACTCATGTTCTGTCACAATGACAGAAGGAAGGAGCTACTGATGCACTCATTTGCTTTAAATTGCTTTCACTTTCAGTTGGAATCATAAAGAGTGACCTGAAATGATGTACAAAAAAGGGTATAATTAATTTTGGTGCAGTGCTGTCAACAGACTGGTGCAATGTTCTTAGACTTTGCACTGAATCCATTCACAGTGATAGCTGTGGGGTCCTCCTGTTGGTGACCTCAGGTCCAGATTTGGCCTGGAGGATAAACCCACCTTGCTGCAAGAAGTAGGGCACAATGGTCATACAGCAGAGGTTGTCCTAATAATCTTCCACCTGCACCCAAACATTACTCAAAGTCACAGGCTGTTGCTTTCACAGTGGCCAGTAAAAATGAGGTAAATGGGGAGGTGGTGTGAGGGGGAAAAGGAACGTGGCTGCTGAGGTTAAAACACTGCTCTAAGTGTATATGTACTGCTATGCCTCATGCTGGATGCTTAGGGGTGGCAAAAACATCTATCCCATTAGCTGTCACTGCATCCCTGAGTGGAGAAAAGTCTGTACAGCTCTGTCAGCAATGACTTTGTGACCTGAAGGGAGAGGGGACTGGAATGTATAGGAGGAGAGAGGGACAGAATGGGTGTTTCTACAGGTCCTGCAAATTCAACAAATTATTCCACTTCAGATGCCCCTTTTTGTAAACCATTTGTAGCTCTGGTTTGGAAGGTAGAACTTATCCCCAGCATCCTTGTTTCTTGTGTTACAGAAAGCTCCTGCCCCTCAGGACGTCTGAAAGCCAAGTAACAGCAGATGATGCAATTTAGTTTACATGGTCAAAGGAGCTATACTGATTTGTGTGAGTAGTTACTTACAGCATAACCACTTATACACAAGTGAAGATTATCTCTTGGTTAGGACAACCCTTACTGGATGAATAAGAAGCCCTGAGAAAATCTGCAAGGAGATTGCCTCAAAATACCCAAGCCTTGTCAGTGAGCAAGCATGAGTACCCAGGGCAGAGTACCTGGAGGAGCACTGGCAACGGGCTCTCTTCAGAGGACAGTTAGCATCATAAAACACAGTGCCAAGACAGCACCTATTTATTCAAAAAGGTCTTGGTTACCCCGTAAGGCTCCATTTTCCATCACACATGCATATGTGAAACACTTGCTAGTTTGGAATAAAGGTGCAGGCAGGGATCTATTTTTTCTGTAGTTATCTGCTTATGCTGTTAATACTACAGGTTGGGTTTTACCATTTGCTTAGGGCAGGCACAGAACTGAGTCATGTTGCCTGGGTCTTGTAGAGGCCCTTGAAACAGTGAAGATCTCCCCTTACTGCAATCCTACAAAGCCATAAAATCACCTAAGCATCCAGACTGTTATCCTCTCTTTCAATAAATAACATCCCAAGCCCTCAGCTGTCCCACAAACATAACCTCCCCTGTGCCAACAGAATACACCACAAAAAGCTGAGGAACCTTAAAAGATGAGTAACAGGCCAGGGAAGTGAAGTGACTGTGCCACAACAAAATGTACATCCACTGTGAGAAGATTCTTCAGCATCCTGCAGTTCAGACAAAATCACTGACAGCATCAGGGATTGATTTGAAACAAAAAAATACGAACCAAAATGGTAGAGAGTGAATAATCTCTTGCATTCTTTTCCAATAGAGCCTATACATGGTAAGGATTTTGCTTCAAGATTTGCTCTTTATTGCCCCTTATGTGACACACTGAATTATGGTGCAATAGAAAAATCAATTAAAATGACTACTGAATAGTTCTCTATCTGCCACCAAATCATCTTCCTCCAGAAGAGAGAACATTTCTATAGTGCATTATACATGAATTAGCCCTGCTGTTCTAAATAAATAGATTTGAAATCTGAAGCCTGCAGCTTCAGAAGGGTGAGGAAGCAAACTAAGGGGTTTTTATAAGAACAAAATAACATAGAAAAGGTGGTATTACTCTAAAAGCTAATCTTTAAGAGATGCTTCCTCCCTCCTGCACACCTCTCCACGCTATGATTTCTGATCTTTATAACAAATTACATGAAGTAACATTTCTGTTGGTTATTCCCCCTTGCACACAAGCTAAGACATATACTGCTTATCTCTTAGTTCTCAGTCATCATGCATGCAAAAACTCTCACAAGAAGAACAGAACTGTATGTGGACAAATAGATAACAACAGATCAAAGTTTTAAAGCACAGAGAAATTACAGCACAACTGGATTTCTGGGAATCTTAGATACAGTTTCATAGCTGATCGTTGTCTTGTATGTCTCACTGGGCCAGAGAGACACCACCTCTGATAACTGGGCTCCTGGTGTGCTGAAACCACCACTTAGCCCTCACGATCAAAGCCAATTGCTTTCTTGTTTGCTTCATCTCATACTTCTCATTTCTTTTTTTTTTTAATTCTCTGACTGCAAATGCTCTGATATCTTTTAATCCATTTTTTATATTGTGTTTACCATCTGAGGGTTACAGCCCACGACTGACTCCTAAGCATTTTGACAACAGCTCAGGTTAAAAAAAAGAGAAAAATTCCACAACTTTTTGAGCTCTTATATGAAGAAATAAGCTCAGTTTATCATCTGACTTTGTCTCTAAATCATACTATGACAATACTTTATGGTAATTTTCCAGGGTTAAACTTTGAGTTTTCTTCTCATTTTAATGATTATCTTCTATACATCAGTGTTGTCTCGTTTGAATTCTGAGAAAAAAAAAAAAGTACCTTCAAAGTCCCCATCTCTGGCTTTTGCTGCAAGTTCAGAGGATGATATACTTTCTTGACATAAAGCACAGTCTTCCAACGCTGCATTCCTTAAACCCTGATTAACTGTAAAACAAACCAAAAAGTTCTTGAAGTTATAATTTCCAATTTTCACTTCAAATACTCATGTTAGGACATCCAGGATGAGATTACAATAGCCTCTATATGTACCTTCCTATACATCTTGCTTTTTCTTTACCCTAACACAAACACTGACTTAAAAGTCTCCTCTATTCTTTGGAATGACAACAGAAATGAAAGATCCTGTTATTACAAGACATACAGTCCTCTTACTCCTAACAGTTGAGCTGCATCCTGTATTTTATTTCCCAGTTTTTCTCTTGCATGCTTTGCAAGTAGATTGAGAACAACCAGAGAGTTGCATCTTAGGTACAATCACATAAATCAAAGCAAAACTTTAATCCTCAAGTCCTTAACTTCTACTCTCTCATTTTGCTTATGCTTACTTTTATCAATACCTTTTTAAAATATGATTGCTCATCCATTAGCAATGTTTCCAACCAAATACTGACTACCATATCTATCCAAGCAATAATTCTTTACAGATCCATTTCCTTTATTACTGCTAAGTGAATGTTTGGGAGGGCTTTGATCCTCTCCTTGGCAATTCTGTCTAATCCCTTTTTCTCTTGCCAATATAAAAACAGTCTCTTCTCATATCAAGACACACTGTCACCACAAAAATGTTGTAGAAGTGTCAACCAAACGTAAGAGAGGACTGCAATGCATATTGTGTGTTGTTGCACTGCAGAAATGGGTTTGACTGGAGGCTTTTCTGCTAAATTTAACCAACTTTAACAGCGTTCCATGAAAATCATCAATGCTTTTAAAATGAAACTGGAAGAAATGGAAAGCAAATGTTTTCTATCATGAGGAAGGGGAAAAAAAAAGACAGATCCAATCACCTTCTGATGAGAACAGTTCCAACCATAACAAAGGACAAAAAATGGTAATTGTGGTCTTGCTGGGATGATATGGTTATCTTAGATTGGTTAACAGATATGCCTCTTTGAGAAAGAAATAATCAAAATGGTGTCAGAGAAAAAAAATCACTTGAATTGGCTCATTATCTAGTTTTGGATCCATTACCTTAATTACCTAGAAGTGGCTGTTTTTATATATTGAAGCCAAATGCAACATTCTGCAATTTCTACAAGACAGCTCAGATTTCAGCCTTTTCCTGAGCATTCTCATCTTGAAGTCTGCTCTTTCTACAGAGCTATATAAACAGCAAAAATTAGAGGTACATGTCTGGATAAATTAAAATGTGTTCAGCATGAAATAATACCAGAAGAAAAAAGCAATCCAGTAAGTCCAACCCCTGCATACATTATGCTATGACCATATGAGCTACAAACACTGTTCTGTTATACACAGGAATATGGAAGTGAGCAGACACTCTGAAAGTTTTAACTCTTTCAACATTTGCCTCAAGACAGACTCATTGTAGCTATACTTTCAGAAACTTCCTCCTTTTTACAGTCTATTTCCATGTCCTTTTTAAAAACTTGAGTGAAATCACTGTACAAAGTGCTGACAAAAAATTAACAAAATGTTAAGGAAATTCCTGTCAAATAGTTCATGGATCCCTGTGGATCTGCCAGCAGAAATTCACTACAGAAAACAAATGTCTGAATATCTTACCTTTCTTCTGTTTTTCTTTGTCTTCTGTTTCAGGTTTTGTTGCCATAACTTCAAATAAGGTCTTTAAGATACTTCTCAGATCACTGGCATAGTTTGTCTGCAGCTGGTCAGCAACACCTAGGAGTTTGAGAAAATGTGTAAACAATTAGACTATTACACCACCCTTAAAAAAAGCATTTAAATTCGTCTGTTGCTAGCAGTAATAACCTCATATTTATTTTTGAGGGTGCAACTTGCTCATGTCAGCAATAATATTTGAAAATGTAATTAAAATTATTTCCTACAATGTCCAAGTCACATTCTGGCCTCTGTTACCTGCAATTTGATACATAATTTCTTTGTTCTTTGGCAGGAAACACCAAGAGATTCCTTTTTCACCAAAATAAGACTGCTACATGAAACTTCCTCCCTTGAAGACACAGAGCATCACCAAGAAAGAGAAAATGCTTTGAAGTCAAACCAGCTCAAGCTCGTGATCACATACCTTGATGTACACCAAAGATGATAATAATAATTAAAAAAAAGGGTTAAAAGATTTGACATTCGGAACAGAAGTCTCCTCTCCTACCTGAGATACAGACAAAAAGGCGGTGAATAAGATCATTACTGCCATGAAATCTGGATCTGATCTTTTCCCGGGTGGCAATTTTGGCAGCTTGCAAAGCGAGCTGGATTTCCTCCTGATCAATGTCATCAGATGAACAAGAACTTGTCATTAAACTGCTGTAGGAGAAAAAAAAAAAAAGTACAGAAAGTCATGTAAATCTTCATTCAGTTGCTCAGGATACTCAGCAAATCCTAAAGAATTTATGACTCAGGACAGACTCTATAGCAAATTGGAACTAATTGCTGTAAATCCTTGTTGAAGTTAATCAACACGCAATCAATCACCATCACGTCAGATTTTTCACTCTGTGGCATAGCTGTGAAAACTGAAGCAGAAGGTAATTTCTGTATTTTATTGCATTTTCCTTGGCTATTACAAAGTGCTGTGCCATTTTTCAAATTAATTTCTTCTAAAAGCTCAGCCCTGGGACTGTAATGCCACAAAAAATCTGAAGGGGGAATATTAACTTAAAAATAAGGTCAGTTCTGATGCCAACTTAGAAAATTATTAGTGTAGAAGCTACTTAGAAAAAAAAAAGATTGCTGAATTATTTTACCGCAAAATAGTGAGACTGGAATCTCTGGATAAATACACAAAAAGAAAAGAAAGGTGATAAAGTATAATTTACACTGGAGAGAGGTAGAGTCCTCTTATATACCTAGGTGTAGAAATTGCTGAAATGTCAAACTATTTTAACAGAGCAGCTCATCAGTTCCAAAGAGATTAAAATGTGCCATCAAATGCCTACTAGAGATTTAAATTTTGTTTTAAAAACCAGATGCACAGTTGTCAGCCATTTCCACCCCAGCCTTCTTTATGGAAAAGAAGCTTGAACAATCTGAGACTACTGCAGGGAAGCTTTGGAGGTAACTCAATTTCTTCAAATACCAGGAATTACCTAAAGTATTTATAAATCAAGATGTATTTTCTTTTAAAAGGAAGTATTTAGGGAAAATGTAGCAGTTTGCCAATGGGAAACCCCTTTATTGGGCATAGAGTGCAGATGTCATTATGTTGGAGTCCTAATGATTCACTGTGTTGACCAAGACTCTTACTCTACTGCATTAAGAGACAGAGGAGCACTAAACTATTTTCTCCACATAATGGAAAGAAGTCAACCTCACCAACAATTACAAAAAAATTGAGTATATTACTTATAATCATACTTTGGCTGTCCAAACCTCCAGCACTCTCTACTATCCAGACAGCCACTATGTAACTAAAAGTTAGTTAACCACTGCTTAAATAGAATGTATAATGAAGAAAGAAGTTTCTAACATATTCCAAGTTAAATCTGGTCCTATTAGGTGCTGAAGTATTCAACACCAAGCAGATCCCATCCTTGAGGCAGGAATAGTTACTGCAGGTAATGTAGCACAGAGGTTACATTTATAACTATTTATAAAAAAAATTGTGGGATATAGTTCTGAAATTCCATCTGCAAGCTACAGAGGCAATCCTTTAAAATGTAAAGATGAATTTATTAGCCACACAGAAGTCCTAGTAAAAAAAAACTGGAAAAAAACCCAGCACCCCAAACAACAACCCTGGAGATGAGTTATTGACAGAAATATCAATGGAAAATGTGTAGCCTGAGTACCTTAACTGGCTTCCCATTCCTTCAAATACAGAGTAAAGAGCAGGCTTTCAAGAGATCCATTTTGTTCATGTTATCAACTGCTATTAACAAAAGCAAATTCTTGTAAAAAGATACTAGTTTTATGTTTACAGTTCCCTGAGCACCATGGGGCTTACTAAAGATGCTGAGAACTGAGTAAACATCCTCTTTCAATTTTTCTTTTACTTTCCCATTGGGGATATTTGAGATATATAGGTAGGTAAATACAGATATATAAAGTTAGCCTGTCAGTGAGGATGTGTAGAGATCTGCATTTAAGACAATGAAAAGGTCATGTAAGAATGGGGCTTATGAAGGAGTAAACTGGAAGGTACCAGGTAAGAGCCATGGAGCAATCCCTGATTTGCAGTGGTATGTGGCAGGTGATTGCCTGTTTGCACATATGCTCACACACAGAGATAAAGCAATTTATCTGCCCCAAAGCACAGCTGAATAAGGTCTGCTATTTTTTTCTTGTTTTTAAAATAATTGATCTTATGGCAATACACACATTTGCACTATAAATTGCTCCCCAAGGCAAGCATGGATCATATGGCAAAGATAAATGCAGTCTGGATGTAATTTTATGATCCCAGTACGATGATGTCTTTAAAATTCCTACTAAGCAAAAAGCCCTTACTGCAGGAAAAGCAAGGATGCTGAGTCAAGGATGAATCTTCCCTTGAAATCACGGTTGAAAAAAATATTTCAAAGTAAGGTGTTAAGTGGGTAGGGACCTGTGAAGATTGCTTTACAAGAATATAAACTACTTAGTCCCTTCCCATTTTGCAGAGAGGAGGAAAGGCTCATTCCACAATTCTGACCAAGCTCTGACCAATTTTAATAACAGAGCTTGTCTTTCCAAGTCTTGTCCAGCTGGAAGAAATGCAGCTTTACCTACTACCTAATTCATCCAAGCAAGATGGTTTCATCTACTTCTGTTCCAGGCTGTTTCGTGTTAGATTTTGATGTGTGTCACAAAGACTGATCATATCCCACACAAAGCTGCCTACAACTTTTAGGATAAAAAGTCCCTAGCACAGAGCACAAATTGCTTCAGCACTGTTGAATGGAAAGTCAGCATGGATGCCTTCTCCCATTTATAACATATACATCCAGCACAGTCATGTGTAAAGGAAAATATCCATACACAAGAGGTTCAGAAAAAAGGGTATTTTCTTTTCAGGATTCCTTACACCATGAGAAAGAAAAAAAGTGAATGTTTCAGAATAATTTAAAACTGAACCTAAGAAACACTATGGAGTTTTTATATATATTTATATACAATTACTGTACTGTAACCAACAGGATCGAATCAGAATGAACTAATGACTAGTCAAAGAATGACTACAGGCTATTTTTTATCCTCAAAAAATAGTAACAAGTTCTTGACTTTAAAATATATCTTGCTGTTGAAGAATGTACCCAGAAAATACCCAGTACTGTGGAGGAATGAAAAAATACTATAAGACAGCAATTGTCTCAGATAAACAGACAAAGAGCTTTTCTTGAAACAGGGTATTCCAAACAGCATTGGGTGCATTTACGCAAATATTAAAGATTCTCTTGATTTTTAAAAACTGATATTAAAGGAAATAACCTAAATTTAGATCTACAGAGTTCAGCTTACCATTTTTGCAAATTGTTCTTTCAAACAAGTTACTTTTTTAGTTCTAAATGTATGGAATGCCATTCCTACTTAGCTTTTCTAACATAAAATATAGGCCAAAATTCTTAACCAATAATAAATATGTAGGAAGCATTTCATAAATGTCAGAGTACTCCCAGGTCTGGAATGTTTCACTGCTGATATCTGCAGACTCAGGTATCACTGAAGAATATCAACAGCCATACTAAGTAGCTAAAGACAAGTCCTCATTTTCTCAACTTTTTGGCTGAAGGGAACTCTGCTTACCCAAAGAATTACGTTAAGAAGAGATAAAACCAAATCAGCATGGAATTCCCCTTGTGAAATCTTTATCTTATAAACAATGCTTATCATGTACTTATTTTTCATATTTCACAAACATTGCAAAGTTAACATGTCTGAAGGCAAACATCAAGAAATAAGATGTTATGTAAAAGGCTGATTCCAAGTAGTAAATCTGTTTAGAAGTTACAAAGGAACAAAAACCCTCTGGCAGATAGAATGGATTAAGTTTTTTACCTACTTTGGCTAGCAGTTTTAAAACTGCTCTTCATTTGTCATGTTTGAAGGGTAACAAGAGTCTTTCAGCACTTCAAAGATGTATCTATAGTTTCTGGGTGTCAAAGCTTGACTGGGAAATTTAATCAAATATGTACAAGTAAACAAAATCCAATAATACAATTGTACATAATATCATCTTTTCCCCATGGAACCAGTCACCGTTACAGATTTTATGATTCTTTTTGCTTTACAGATTCGGTGATTGTATTATTTTAAGTTCCAAGGGACACTTAATAGCCAGGTTAAGCAGTAATTTCCATACAATGTAAAACAGAACTGTGGAAGTAGAAGATTCTGACTCTTTCACAAGTGTTCAGTCACTTTAAGTAACCACCTGTGGTACCAATGGCCTTGTGCTGAAGTTATTGGTCATTGACATTCATCCAAGAACAGCAAATAAAGTTTGCTGAATAAAGTCAACTTAGAGTAAGATGGTACAAATATAAATATTTTACGTTTGTGCTCAAAAAATAGTCAGTAATAGTAGAAATCTCTGACCACTCAAATGTTTCCTTCCAACTTTGTCTAGAAGTATTTGGACCATTAAACCTTAAGCATGCTCTGAACTGGAATGCAGAATGTATGAGACCGTCTCAAAGAATTTCTCATTACTCACAAACTCTCAGAGGATCTTAAAAATGTATTATATATACAGCATTGGCAGACAAAAAGAATTTTCAAGGTCACTGTATCAAATACATGAATACAAAGAAATCAAATTACTTACCAGGTTTTCAGAACAATAAAAAAAATGTTCTTAAAAAGTGGTTTGGTTTTTCTAGACAACTTAGATGGTTACTACTCACAAATGAGTAATGCCACCGTATCTATTCTACTATAAATGATGCAACTATGTAACCACATTTAATAGGAAAGTAAGAGAACCCTCTAAGTCTCTGGTTTCAGACAAGGTCTTTGATTACAACTAATTTTCAGGTGCAGATTTCAGAAGATTTTCAGTGGTGCCTTTAAACTGAGAGTTCCATCAAGTCAAACTTATCTCAACAAAACATAAGAGCAAAACACTTGGAAGTTCTATGAACAAAACTACAAATGTTTTCTAGTAAAGTGTTAGCAGATAATTCAGAGGCTACCATTCCACCATTTGTGTTACAGAAATACTTGTGACACCAGTGATTCCTGTTTGCTTGCTCAAAACATCCAGAAAATGCACATGAATAGGTAGAAGTAGCATGCAGCAACAAAAGAGGTTACCAGTTCCTGTCATAGTTTGAATTCAAAGCCCATGAATCTATTTATGGCACATTTAAAATCCATGTACTAAATTATACTATTCCCATGCAGAAGTTTACTCACTTTGCAAAATCAGAGTGATAAATTTTGATATAAAGTTGCTCTCCAGCAAAATTTCATACACACTATAAAGACGCAGGTGAGATGCATTCTACAGGAAGGAAATGCCATGATTTTGCAATACGTTTTCCATGATTTCACACATTCCTATTTACACAAAAGGACACTGCAACTATAAACCATGCTGTGGTCCAATTCTCAAATACCAATTACAGTTCATTAAAAAATTGATGACAGACTGACTACAAATTATAAAGCAGTACAGTTCCTTGAACTTAAATGACATCTGTTAATTTGCACCAGTTGGCCATTATGAATCTCTCATGTCCATTACTCAAAATGCCACAAGTTTTGAATAGCTAAGATAAAGTAATATACATATATAGCTATATCATGTTCATGAATTTTAATATATACATATGTGCTTCAAATATTCTAGCTCTTATTTTTCAAAAAAACATTATCGTGACCTCTCTGGCTTTCATTTTTATTCATACAGAATTTAGGACCATGGACATCTTGCTCTATGTACAATTCAACCTACAATATTTAAGGTTATTTTTTCTCCCATTTGAATTTTTTTCATACTTCCAGTAAATAAAAAAAGCCTTTTATATTATTGTCTGCACACAATTATAAAACTACTTCAGTAATTGGTACATCTATCTCACTGATACTTGTCTAGGCTGTAAATGGGAATGGCACCACTAACTTGTCAGCATAACTTTCCCAAACTTATTCTTACTTTTATACTTCACATCCCTGTTCTCAACTCTCAGTTCCAATATGGAAAAAAAAACAAAATAAAAGAAAAAACCGAACAGCAAGAAAAATACCCCAACAACTGCTGTGAAGGCCATCTAAAAAATCAGAGAGTAATTTTGGAAAAACAAAAGTTGGATACATGAGGAATGAGAGGAGGAAATGACAGGGGTTTGGTAAAGACAAGTATGATGCCATATCAGCTTCTTGCAGTATGCTTGGCATTTCATTTTGGATTATCTCACAGTAAACAGCAGGTTAAAAACCCTTTGGTTTCTAACAGGTATTCATATGGTTGGATTCATAAACTAGTATTCATATGGCTAGTGGAAAAACTATGAAATTAATGGCTCTTACTATTAAAGTGAAAGGAGGTCACTTAAAGACTCCATTTTAAAGTCACTTAAAACAAATCCAGAACATGTCTTAATACTAGGGTAATAGCATACAGTTATTTAGCTAAGAACTGTTAGGAATCATCCCAAAGGCTCCATTTAAAACAAATTTTAAAAGGCTTTAATTCAGAACTTTATTTTTTGACCTAACCCTAACATTTTACTAAGTTAAGAGTTTTTGTAGGCAATCCCGTAAGTATTTTCCCTCCATTTAAAAAGGCTAAAGAGAGGGAAACAGACACACCCTAGAACAACTCCTAAGTATTCCCAAGGCTTCAAAACTTTGTCATGAGAAACTAATACCACAACCACATGTAAATCCCTGTCAGGAACCACGAGTGGACTTGACTACACTATGGTATTATCACATGTACCAGCTCCACACATGACAGGACATGTGCTAGAAGCCCCATCTACTGTCAACCTTTTGAATTCCACCATGGGGAAATTATTTTTCATTTTCTGCAGGATTTACAGAAGCCCCTTTGAAGCATCTTTTGACCTGCAGAGGTGGGCAACCTGAGGGCAGCTGATTAAAACAAGTGATGTGGCTAATAGGTGGCTACCTGTCCTAAGTGTTATCTTCAATCAGGAAAAAATCCTGAGCATTGAAGGCTCCTGAATTTGAGATCAACAGCAGCAACTTCTGCTTCACATGCCAGCAACTTCTGCAGCTGCCCACTTGGCTGGAAAAACATCTGGAATCCTTCCCCAGCTCTTCAAACCTCAACCTGCAGCTCATTCTCATTGTATTTACCAAGCTGAAGCTTTCAAAACCAGCAGCTGCTGAAGCAGCAGGTTGCCAAATGGACCCACCATAAGAAACTCCATCTAGTCAAAAGACTTACTCAAACTCATCCCCAGTCTGGATTGAGATTTCAGAAGAATGCAAAGAATTTGCATATTTATTTCACATATCTCAAATGAGAATTAAACTAAACATTGTCAGCACAGAATTCCTCAGCTCTCTCCCAAAGTTGTTTTGTTTTGGGTTTTTTTCCATTGTAAATAAAACCTCTGTAAGAGTGATTTGCAAGAGCAAATAACTTGGAGCATTAGTAATCAACAGAGCTGCTTGATAACCAAATGTAATGCAAAATACTGTTCTTCTATTAATTTAAACTGAAAAGGGGATAAAGCCTGAAAGATAAGGATATTGTAAAATTTAACAAAAAATAGAGCAAAAAAAAAAGAATATTAGACTCTGTTCTACTAAGATTTTCTGAATTCCATCATGGCTTTTTTTTTGACACTTCCTTATAATCGAACACCCATTTAAAGCTATCAAAAGTTCACTCATACTGCAAAATGACACATGAGATTAAAGCACAGAAATATTTAAATTTCAAAAATAATCCTGAACTAGAACCACTCAGAGTGAAAAACAGAAGTACTATAGCACTTATGAAGAAATGGTGTGCAGTATCATCTCTGGTATTGGATACAAGGATAGAAATACATCACTCCCAGCATTTACTCCTTATCCAGAACTTGACACAGGGCACACAAAACCTGGGTATCTGATGCAGGATACAAATACTTCCAAAGGCAAAGACTCATTTAATACAGCAATTCAGCAATGTCCTCTCCAATACATAAGCAACTGTATGGCATAATAGAAAGTGAATTATTTAGCATCCAGTTCCAACAGATACTCACTGAATTGCAACTCCTGTGTGTGACAGAAACAGCACTGAAAAGCATTTTCAAGTAAGAGGAAATCTCTGGGAGAGGGAAAGTTATTTGCACAATGTTTTCATATTGCCTCCCTCAGTTTCCTCAAAAAATAATGCCAAGCAGCCAGCTGAAGCATTAGGGCATCCTAGGGCCTAGAAGATCTTGCAGGAATTTGCTATCTGGCCACGGAAATCAAAGCTGAGAAAAGCTAATTAAAGTATTAGGTGGAGCCGTAAATTTTTAATTAGAAAAGAAAGCTTTCTCTTCATAGTTCAACCTCAATGACACTGGAAGTGAGGAAATTCTCTCTTTTCCTCCAATATAATTGTGGTTTTAAAATGTAGCTTAGCTTTAGGCATTCCCAAAAACTCTGCAAAAACTGCAGGTGCTATAGTGATATTAATGAATTACACAATCTCAAAACTTCCCAACATGCTACTCTAAGGGGTTTTCTTTGGAATTTGAAAGAAAAAAAAGTAAAATAATTTCTGAAAGCTGGTATTTTTCGTTCTATTACTAGCACAAGGAATACCACATGACACACAAGCACAGATTTTTTAAACATCATTAAAACAAGCATGATTATAAATATGGTCAAATAACTAAAAATAAAAATTACAAGTGAGCTATGCAGAAACAAGAACATAAACCCATTGTAATCACTTTTGTAGTCTCCACCCAGATGCCACCTGGAACTCAGCCCCCAGCTGGCACAGTTCAGGATGTCTACCAGTTCTGCTAGAACAAACTTAATGCCTCTGCCACTGGTGCCAGTCAGCTTAAAATATCGCCCTATTTAACCTGATTTAACACAGGGAGGAAGATATTTTTTATTTCACTTACTTCAACTACACTGGATAATTTAGCTACACTAAAATATGAAGTTTATCATTTTAATAGGGAAAGACCAAAAGAGCTTCAAACAATTAAATTTTCACCTTCCCACTGTAACAAGCACTTGTCAACAAGTAGTTCACAATCTGCCTGGGTTCTTCCTTGAGAAAACAAAAACTGCATAATACTGCATCAGTTGTTACTGAAGACAAAGGTATACAGATAATATACCCCAAAATACCTTGTGGAATGTCCTAAAAAGGGTACACTATAGATTAGAAAATGATGCACCATTAGGAGATTTTTTAAATTTTTTTGTCTTGTGGGGTAAAGAAGAAGATAGGCATGAAACACATCAAGAAGAATCCTGGTGATGAAAAACGAGGCATCTGCTTCAGCCACATATGTCTGGCTGACTAAAATCATAAGCAAAAGCTGACAGACTTCATTAATGCTGACTTCTTTGTTTTGCTGGTAGTGCTGAGCTGGTTGTTGGTGCAAGGAGGGATTTAGCATCAAAGCAAGAAGATTGTATGGAGCAGCCTGTTAATGACTGCATTAATGTGCTTATTAATTGCCCTCACTGCTTGACTGGCAGAGCTGTACAAACCAGCACAGGCTCACAGTGCCTGAACCAGGCACAAACACTTTGCAGTTCAAAATCACTAGGCAGGATTAGCAGCCATTCTTGATGGTATTTTGGTTTGCTAAAGGTATAAACCCCTTTCTGTACACATAACACCTCTCACTGAGCTCTTTATTTCCATGATTCCAGCAAAGTATGTGTACAGCCACAATCACCAGAGGGGTTCCAAGGAATGTTTATCAGTATGGTGATAGGTGAAATATAAATAAATATAAATAAATATAAATATAAATATAAATATAAATATAAATATAAATATAAATATAAATATAAATATAAATATATGATGGCTGTGAGCAGCCTTTCATGAAGAAGAGCTCTACAGAAAAAAAAAAGGGGAAAAATCTGCAGTAATGCACTGATCAAAACAATAATGACAGTACCAAACACTAATGCAGAATTAATCAGTCAGTTTGCACAGCTTAAACAAATATAACATGATCAGGTTACCAATGGTTTAACTACAGGAGAGGAGATCTGAAGATCCAGCTGGTCATGCAGAGTGTGACACAGCAGTTAAAATACATCATTAACTTCTTGTTGTCCTCCACACTCTCATCTACATGATCCCCAGAATACCTGTGATCTTTTTATTACAACTTGTGTGAATGTAATTTGCACTGCAGCTTTGACAGCACAGATTAATGTATAGCTTTGGACCATGGGTTGAAAGGACTGAATTCTCCAAGTATAATTCCCAGTCCTGCTCAATGACCAGGTTATTTTTCCTTCTTGCATTGTCTTGAAAGCATTGAGCTCCCCTAATGAAAAAGCAGAGTATAAAACCTGGTTTTGTAAAAAAATATCCCACCACAAGAATTTGGCTTGGCTTGGCCTGGAAGGCAAATCAGAAACTAGCTCATGGGTCACTCTCAGGGAGTGGTGATCAATGGCTTTTACTCAGGTCGGCAGCCTGTCACAGGTGGGAACCCACAGGGATTAATCCTCCACTTCACACTGCTTAACATCTTCCAAAATCATCCCAACATCTGAACAATGGGATTGACAACACCATCACCAAGTTTGCTGATGATGTGAAACAGGGTAGCACGGTGGACACATCAGAGGAGGAAACCACCTTACAGACAGCCCAGGCCAGGCTGGAAGAGTGAGCTGGGAAGAAAAGGATGGACAGAGACAAGAGGAAAGTCCTGACAACACAACCAAAAAGGATGGGGAACAGCCTTGCTGAGAGGGACCTGGCAGTGGTGCTGGTCAGCAGTGAGCTACTGCAGCAACAGAGGCAAAACAGACCTTGGGTTTCATCCACAGGAGCATTACTAGCAGAGAAAACAGATGTGGACCATCCCAACATACTAAACACTTGTCAGGCTACAGCTAGAGTTCTGTGTCCAGTGCTGGTGTCCACAATTCAAGGAAGACATAGAGAAACTGCAGAGGGTACAAAGAAGGGCCATGAAGATGATGGAGAATGTGTCCTACAAGAAGAGACCAAAGGAGCTCAGTCTTTCCTTACTGCAGAAGAGAGGGCTCAGGAGGACCTCAAAAACAGTATTACAGTTTGCAAAGGGTAGCTACAGAGAGGATGGAAGCTCTCTCTTCACAAGGAGCCACATGAAGAAGACAAGAGGTTTCATCTTGATGGAAGAAATAAATATTCTACACTAAGGAAAATCAGCTACTGGAAAAACCTCCTCAAGGCTGTGGACCTGTCCTCATCACTGGAGTTTTTTCAAGGTCCAACTGGACACAATGCTAGAAAAATCTCATCCAAGCTCCCTTTCCCATGACAGATTGGGCCAGATGATATTCTGAGGTCCCTTCAAACCTGAGCTATTCTATGGCACTATGAACTAACTGGCAAGGTAGCTTCAAACAGCCTCCTGCAAAACATCCTCCATTTCTTAGGTAGGTAAGTAAAATTTCACCTCATTTATGAACAGGTAACCTTCCTTGCTTTGTTTCACATGTGTGTTTATACTAACAGAGTAGTTAGCACTATCCTTCAACTGTATCCAAATACAGATACTCTAAGAGAAATAACCAGGTAAATATCCCACTTGATAGCAGACTATTGCTGTTTTGGCATAGACTTGTGTGTCTCAACACATTTCAGATACTTCCTTTTACAGACTGTAAATGCATAGGCTAAAAATTCACCACCAATCTTTGCAAATGCCCAGAACTGTAGAAAAATATATCACAGAAAACCAATGTCTCAGTGATAATGCCATATCTAAAATAGAAAAATGGCTGCTGACCAGGGAAGGCATCAATTATACCATTAAGGATAGTTTTAAAAGTTATTATTTACATTTATGGTTGTAATTTATTAGCTTATTATAAACTTAAAATGAAGAACTAGATTTTAGCATGTACCCTAGGCTACCCTAAGAAGGCAAAGGCTTGAAATCATCTAATTGTACCTACCTTGCTCTTCTGTTGCCTCACTTATTTTTTTCCTCCTAATTGTAAAATTAACATTTTTCTTACCATTTTCTATCTCCAGTCTTTCAAAGAACTCAGGTTAATTCTTAGCTTTAAGTTTATCAAATCATCATCTTCTGAAGCCTAAGAATAAGGCTTCATTTCAGTTTCCACTCAAATTAATGGCTGTACCAGGATCTTGCCCAATAATTCTCATGCATGTTGAAAGCTGACAAATGTCTGCATTTTTTTTTAAACTATGGATTTTATTACTTCCAGCAATGAAATGGATAAGATTCCAGCAGTGTATGTTACTAGCTGTCTATTTACAATTCAGTAATTTATAGTTACATTGTTCTATATTGTTCTAAAAATTACATTTATGAAAAAAAAAAATTAAAAAGGAATAAATGGACGGATTGTTTACTGGAGCTAATGGACCAATTGCCACTTCCCTGCTGTTATTATAAACTTCAATTTTTTTTCTCAATTCAGTAGAGTCTTTAAAAAGAAAGTTGACTTCTGATATGTGCACCTCAACCCTGGAGACTGCTTAATGAACATTTTGCAAAAAATAATCTAAGCTGGGCTGAACATTTAACCTTTTGACCATCAGACCTCTGAAAGTGGAAGCAGGAACCTTCTGCACACACTGGGTACCAATAATTTACTGTGGGAAAAAAACACTTAGAAAGTTCTCTGTACTTTGTTTTTTTTTCTATTTTTTCAATTTGTGCTCTAGAAACCTCAAGCAAGGTTTTAAATGGCTTTCAAATTACTATGTGAGTACAGTCAGTAGTCAAAGTATGCAATCATAGTTCTGATTTAGGACTAAAAGTCTTGGGCCCAGATTACAACAAATTATACACTTAACTGAGGTTTCCACTTTCCCCCATTGACTCAACAGGGAAACTACAGCAGCAGAACTAATTCTGGTGTATCAGTTTGATGGCTAAAATTAGGTGGGATGAATATAGCTCAAAAATTACACAGCACTGGCTGCTGCTGAAAAAAGTCTAAGGCAGCAAATCATAGGCTGATTTGAAGCAGACAAGTTTAACAGGTTCCAGATGGTTCCTACAATCCTGAACAGCTTTTTCCTCCCAGTTAAACCAAAACAGCAAACAATGACCCATGGGCTGGATGATGCTCTGGGGTACAAAGAGTGGCATTTTTCCTCCCAGCTCTCCATTTGCAAGACAATAAATATATTCATATATAGAATTCCATATATACAACACTTCATTGTTTCAAATGCATTCAGCCTATGGTATTTAATACACTAGCAGTAAATTCAAATAGTGGTGCTATTCTGGCTGAGCTGGTTTTGCCACCAAAGCAGAACTGTTTGAAAGCACTTGACTATGTCCAAAACACATTGTAATCTTACAGCCTATCCTTTCAGCATATCCTAAAGAAATCAACAAGGAATTAATATTTCTGCTTTTGTAACATTTTTCTGCCCTCAACTTCATTCCTTTATTATTGTCATTGTGTGTTCTGAGTAAAACTTTGCATAAGAGTTTTGACTTTTCAGTCTCAGAAGATGAGAACACAAACCAGTATTCTTACAAATTTTGGCCAGCAGCACTGTGGAACTTAAATTGCTGTTAACTGGAATACTCACCTCAATTTATTACCACATTTTAGTATGGAAAAAAAATAAAAAATGTAGAAAGAGCATGTTCTAGAAAACCAAGATCTAAGACACGTGTTTGGTACTTTTCAAGCTAAAACACCTGAAGTCTGTTAAAAATGATATATGGACAAATCAAAGGGAGATCACAGGCATTTATAATTCATTGCTGTATCCATTAAACTTTTCCAGAAGTAGCTCCTTCTCAAATGCAACAACACTGAAGAAAACTGCTAGAAATTAGAAAAAGCACCTGCTCTTCAAAAGGAGAAATATTCAGAAGTGTTGCTGTCACTTGACTGTTGATTGGATGAAAATTTTTAACCAAGCATAACCCAATAGCATTTGTCAAATCTGACTGAAGTGATGTTATTACCTCAGAGCGTATATGCTGGAGAGACTACAGGTAGTGACAGAAACACTCTCATAGTCACTGCTGGAGATGGAGCTGAGGGGGGAATCACGTAAGCCATCCTGAGAACTGGAAAAACATATGGAAACAAAATGAACTGCTGAAGCAAACAGAGGTAAAAAACAAAGCACTGTGAAAACTCATCGTTTTGTCACGGTTTATACAGAAATAAGCGGAAACTGGCAGGGCTTGCTCTTCAGGAAATTATACAAACCTATTCTGTTTTCTTCCCAAAAAGAACAGATAATTGAGGAAAGTCAGCAGGCACACAGAGAAATCTGCAACTGAAATCATGTCATACAATTAAGACACTCTGGAAAGAATCAAGGATCTTATATTTTCATAAGATGTGGAGGGAACAGCGTGCCCATGCTGCTAATTATGGTTTAATGCTATAACAAAGACATAAAAAAACCCTTGGAATTCATTAAGTCGCTGCATGTTTCAGGCCAAGACAGCCTCATCAATAAATTCCAAGAACTTCTGAAATCATATGGTAAGTCTGATCTGGTTTTCCTTACAACTGGAAAGAAAAACTGAGAAAGCAAAAAGCTGTCTTCAGTCCAGGAGATGACCATGATACCCCTACCCCTAAACTTGCTTGGTCCTGCCATACCCATACCTCAAATTTTGTGCTTTAAACCAACCAGATGAGCAGGAAGAAGCAGTCCCAGGGAACAAAACACCAACACTCCAGTAGAGAAAATCCACTAGCTACTAATTAACAGGATACGAATAATTTAAATGAACGGTACAAAACTTGTCCCTTGCATCCCTGGGCTAATGAAAAGCCATTAAATAACACATTTCAGATCTTATATTGTCAACATACTAGGATTAGAAGATTAAAAATAGTTTTATAAGCACTAGAGAACTACTTGGAAAGGCCAATTTTTTGCTTCAGTAACAATTTGCTTCTCCACTTCTGGAAATTCCACAAGCTGAAAAAAAAAATAAGTATACTATATAAGAAAATATGTGATCTTGACCATGGGTATCAAAGCTGTACTGGCTCTAGGCAGTGTAAAAGAATCATCTGAGTTTGCAAATATTCAGTCAAAAGAAATATTTAGACAATGCAGAGAGAAACCTAAGAAATATCTTTAGATAAGAAATGTAATTATATAGCTAGGGATTATTTTATCTTCTCCACAATTACTAGCAAGTTTTTTTAATGTTCTTTTGATTTGCAAGCCTATTCAGGCTACATATTCAAACCAGCTACGCTGCAAATTCTTTTCTTCTACCAGATTTACTACTGCACCTACTTTTGCAGAAAGAAATATAGAAGAATTCTTAAGGGGAATTCTTCAAAGCAGTGTATGGAAGGTATGTACTCTAATCCCACTAAGAAATAATAGGATTTGTTTGCATACCTCCCACTAATGGCTTGGAAAACGTTCCCTTCATGTTCCTTGTTTCTGATTGCCAATTTGAAAATAAATCCCAAGTGTACTATGCTTTCGTTGAAAGGAGAGCCATCACAACTGGAAAATAATTTTATCAGACTTGAACACAAATCTATTTAACTTTCATTTGTTTTATATAATTTCCCTTGCTAATTCTGCTCATTATGAAGAGATGCATGCATTTAAACAAAGGCTTAGTCTTTTATAGTTCATCACCTTTGCCCAACCAATATTACAATATGGTCATGCTACTAAAATGTACTTTCACTATCTGTTTTATGACAGCTAAATGATATTAAAAAACCATTAGCATGTGATTTCACAGCATGATTGAGCAAGAGAAGCTGTCTTGCAAAGATGAAACGTATCATTCAGAATAAAGTCTTTGAGCAGCAGAACTGGGAAACAAGAGCACACTCAGCATCTTCTTTTATTCTCTCTTCCTCACCATCCATTTCCAGATTTTTACAGTGATTTTTTCCAAATCCTGCCAGCTCATTCGGGCAGTAACACTTGTGAAGGATGTGATGTTTGCTGTCCTGCAGTGCCTTCTGTGAAGCTCTGCCTGATATATTTGAAAACAAAAATTTTGATTTTGAAATTAAATCTTAAGGGTTAATAATTTTTATTGTCAACATTGTTCCAAAAGTCACTGAATCACTTTTTGTCCTGAACATTATGGAATAGATAGCCCAGGCTGGAAGGCAAAGTGATAAAGAAGGCACAAAGTGTTAGACCTTGATAGTAAGGAAATCTGGCAAGTAGCATCAGAATATGGCACAAGACCAGCCTTACCAGATTACTGAAGAACACAATACTGTTGTTATTTCATGGACATCTCTCCGATAAGATGACAAACCTCACCTCATACCCTTTTCTCTATTTTTTTTCCCTTATTTGAATCCTCTAACAAGTCCCTATTAGCATGACTTCTTCTCATCAGTTCTACCATCTTTTCTCTTTTTAAGCCTTGTTTGAACACTGCTTGGCATTTTGAAGTGCTTCTTAAACACCTTCATTTTCCACTATTCCATATTTTACTTGGTGCACAAACCTGGCCATGCTGAGGCATCCACTGATTTTAGGGTTAGATACCCATCTGGTCAGTCATAATTTGGCTTTGATATACTTGACACAAACCATGCTCACAGAGGTTAGTTTGCTATAGTAAAGGAGATGCAGTTTTGATAGTTTCCAAGTTAAACGTTTTTCTCACTCCTGGGTACCCATACAGATTATATATTTCTACCAGAAAAAATATTTATTATTTACAACATGTATATTCAGGCTATAACTCCTGAGAGAAGAAAGTCTGCATTTATTTAGTACCAAGAAATGGGAATCCAATAATGGTAACTCTGCTTTATACCTTCTCAGTGTTGTGCTAAATAGCATTTTTTCCTCTTATAAACAGCAATAAGAAAAAAAGTCTCCTGACATACTGCATTCTCAGTACACACAGATTTAGGATACTTCTTTGCAGAATTTTCTTCTCACTAGTATCTGCCTGCAGAATCACTCAGCTTTTCTAAGCTGCTGGTAGATCCTGAGGTGAGTTGTCCTGCTTTTCCCAACTCAAGGGTTCCTGTTATCAGGGAACCCTTTCTTCCCACACCAGCCCACAGGCAACCTGAACTTTGCTACACCTGATGCTCACTTCAAACCAATGTTGTGTTGGACTGGGATTCATAGGACTGGTTAAACTGTGTCAAGTGATCAAAGTTTCATTTGTGAGGTCTTAAATGCCTACAGTGCTATTTTTAAAATTACATTTTAGCAGGGGATAAAACTACCAGCCATGCTTATCAAAGTAGAATACTTCAGCACTTCTGAGAAAAACACAAAGATTTTAGGCAACAGACCAAAGTGACATGGATGATATGGCTGCCTCTTTTCATGGAGTACTGGCAGACTGAACTAACAAGTGACTTTTTAAAAGCTGTTTGCCATTTTTTGTAACTATTCTAAGTTAAAAATAAAAAAAAGAACACAAAAAACCCAAATAAGTTGAAAGCCACATTCATTCTGGCTTGTAGGTTCTTCTCCACTGGCATATGCCTCAAGCATCTTACATTGAATTAAACCTTTAATTGTTTTAGGGGATGGTTTCTTCATGAATTTTGTTACTTAAGTTCCAGTTACATTCCATGGTACATTAGTTAATTAGCACAGATCTCTGCCTCACACTACCTAAGACCTAACTAAAGCCTCATCTGTCAGCTACACCAATCCACTCAAATATGTGGATTTTAAAACTTTTACTCACTATACTCATTTCAGGAATCTGTATATTGAGAGTTAATACAGTTCACTGTTGCTGAATTTGGTATATGGATCTGGTAAAAGGGAAACTGGCATAAAAGCCTGACATTTTATCTGCATGCTAGGGCTTCATAATAGCAGTCACACAAAACTGAATACCACAAAAAATTCCCATTCAACAGACAGGGTCAAACACGGTCACTTTTGAGACCTGTAGTGCTAAAAAGAAGGGGAGGAGAAACTGAAAAAATATATTTATACTTAATGAGAATTTGATCAGTTGCACAAAGAAATGAAACAATACCAGAAGAATTTAAACAACAGTCAAATAAAGAATTGCTTAAGGCAAGTTTTGTAGTTGAAAGTGATAATTTGCTTCCAAACAACTACTATTTCTTTCTTGCTGCTAAGAATTTTTCTCTACTCCTGAGGAGCTAACTAAAAGACTAATAGAGGACACTAAGCTGACTTTTTTGTGTTAATGTGAACATACATATCTGTCCATTAATTTTTCTGGGAAAAGTAAGTTTTTACTACACACACAGTGTGATGGGAATATTATAGGGAAAGCATGAATTAGACCTTTAAGTTAATTTCCACTGCAGTATCAACCAATCCAGTTTTGAGCAGCACTTAAGAAGCACTTAAAAGAATCAAATGCTATGAAGTAAGACATGCTAGAAAGGTAATCTGTGTGTGTTTTTTTAAATGCCTTTTTCATGCCTTTAAACAGTGGAAGGACTTATCTTAAAGTTGCTGAATTGAAAATGCATGCTACATATTGCTAAGGAGTGAAAAAAATAATGCAGGCAGTAAAATCAAAATTAGAAATCAACTGTATACAACAAATGTTCATCTTTTTACACAGGCATTCTAGTATGCTGACAATTTTTAAAAAAATATATTACAATAGAGGTTATTGTACTATATAAACATCTTACATTACACACAATTTTTGAGTACAGAATTGCAACACTAAGAAATGGGACAACTTGAATAGCAAGCTGGGGAAGAATAAATTATTCATGTTATTCTAGAATTGCAATACAGATCATCAAACAGCAAAACTTGCTCTTCCAAATAGCCAAACACGTTCACTACGTTCACTCATCCTCCTTACACTACAAAAGTATATGGCAAAACATTCTATTTTTTAAAGCCCTCACAAATAAATGCCAACAGAGCCAGCATCTAACAGCCAAGGGACACAGCTACAGCTTGCAGAAAGTGTGAATATCACATATTCCTATAAATTTTAGCTCCTTTTGCAGGTTCTCAGGTGCACTGTAAGAGGCTTCATCAAGAGAACAATCACCAAATAAACTGAGCTCAAGCCAAGTGGCAAAAGAAGTGTATAATTTAAGCTAGACATAGCAGACCTGCAAGGGAAAGGAAAAAAACTAAGCTTAAGAACAGTCTAAGATTAGAAGTGTTGCAAGGTCAGCACTTAGGGTAAATGAACACACAACAGTACCAGGTGTTTAAAACACAGAAGCAGCAGCAGTGTGTGACAAGATGAATCAAGATGCTAAACTTCATGAAACATGTACAAGAAAATGCAGTCTTACAAGGACTCTTCGGCTCTGAAAAGAACAGAAAGCCAAGTATTTATAAAACACCAAAATAAACATGATCTTCACTCTTCATAATTTTCATTAGAAAAATTAGAGTACTGTGACAGAATGAGTATTTTAAAAATCTGTATAACATGCTTGAAAAACAAGCAATACTAGATAGAGACAAAGTGCTTGGTTTTGGTGTTAACTTGTGGCTTTTTTTACTGCAAAACACCTAATGCTGCTTTGTCATAGTCTTATCATCTTCTGTACTATTCTTAGACTATTTCCCCCCTTTAAGAGTTTGGTTTGCTACATGAAAGGCTTTACTTACCACATTGCCCTTGAAGCAGATCAGATACTGACAACATCTTTGCTAACTCTTTTCTCATATTTGCATCTCATTAATGCTGCTGCCCAAGAATCTCCATGCCCTTTTTATTTAATGTCTTCATTATTTGCTTGCATCTTAGAGAATGACATAACATGAGCTACGACTTAAAACAGAAAGTATTAAAGGCACATTAATATCTAAATCTTCAGTGAAAGAGTGTTTAAAATGTATTTTAAACTCCACTGAATATTGAGGCTAGATAGAGAAGCCTGAAAACAGCTGCTTTTACTTAGAAGCTTAGTAACAGTCAACCTGCCTTGATCATTGAAATTATACCTGTAAATAATCCACTGCATTGTAGAAGAATTGATTTTCTAAAAGAAATGGTTTGTGTCATAACATACATATTTGACAGCTGCTTGAATCAGGCAAAGGAAAGAAAATTTTCTTCCCCTAGTTGGTGCCTTACAGTAACTAGAAAGTAAATAGGTTTATCAGTGTGATGAATGAGCACATCCTGCAGCTATTTCATGTATATTAGATTACTTATTGTTCTGGCTAATGGGTCCATCATTCTGAAAATACTCTTCTGTCTCCAACATTTTCCCCATGGTGAAGCTGGCATTCAGAAGCAAGTAACAGGGAGCAGAGGCAGAAGCCTGATGTGATCTTCCAGTTTAAAAATACCACTGAAAAGCAGGGATTAGTCACCACCCAGGCAGCATGAGTAAGAAAAGGTCAACAAAGTTTTGTTTTCTTTCTGAAGTCTCTCTTTTACCAATAACATGACTAGTGATTCAGAGGCAAGATCCAAATCTATAAATAGACAGATAGATATGAAAACACACAATTTTTTAAACGTAGTTCTTGGTAGATCCCTAGCATCAGTATATTCTGTGAGACATTGAGAAGTTGATAACATCAGAAATTTCCAAAGGAGCAGTAATCTAGTAACAAAATATTCCCATCCCTATGTCTCTACTTCTGCAAACATTGAATATTTGCCAAGTAAGAACAGATGCACAGTAGTCTCAATAACTAGAGAGGACTAGATGTGACCAAAGTAAGAAGATGGTGAAAACAGAAAAAAATCCACTGTTCTTTAACAAAATATTTAAAAATATTCACCTAAAAGTTTTAGGGGAGCACAAGAATGAATCATATTAATTAACAATCTCTCATTTCAAACTAGTTCCATGAGCTCATACCAAGCAGCTTTGCAAACTACATTCAAAGCTCACATAGGCAGAGAGAAATGGGAAAATCTGCCCAGGAGGAAGTTACACAACTTCTGCAGAGGTGAACTCTTGAGAGCTTTCAGAAGAGGTCAAGAAGCTTGTGAAGAATTGTGATTGTGCTGGCAGCCTCTGGATTTACCAATAGGTTCTTCAAAATACCTCAGCTGAAGGCCTTCAAGAAAACTCAGGAGCTACAGCATAAGAGGAAGGGTCCCAAAATTGATAAATAATTTTTAGTAATAAATAGGGATGAACTGTGAAATGACCACTTCTGAGCAGAGAAGGATTTCTCTGCTAAAGGTCCTTAGGGCCCTGTGGGTCTACAAAAATGGGAAGAGCAAAGAGGTCCGAAAGGTCACAAATTATTTAGGGGAATATCATCAAGAGCAGACTGAAGAGCTGCACAGGATCTAAAAGTCTGAAAAAAAAAGAAGTAATGAAATGGCAAAATGAGATTGAAGTGGTAAACAAAGGGAGAGAGATTTTTGTGTCAGATACAGAATGAGGGATTTTGAGCTCATAAGCTTGATCTTGGGGCTTTTGTAGACAACTTCAAAAACATCAGCTCACCACTTGGCCAAAATTGCAAGTGTTGGAAGCCATAGGAAAAATAACTATGCAAGTGTGCAAACCTATGGTTTGCTCAAATCTTGAGTAGTTGTGATTCACTTATCACTAAGAGGAAACAGTACAACTGAAAAAACTTCAGAGCAAGACAAAAGGGCTGATCAAAGCTATGTCCAACTTCAAGACAACTTCTGATCAAGAAGGCTTTTCCAAACTGAAAAAAGAACTATCTAGGCACAATGTGACTGAGGTATCAAAAAGTCAGAACTGGTGTGGAGAGGTCAGGCAGGAACTAGGAGCCATTCAATGAAGCTGTTAAGGTCCAGAGCAAATAAAGACACAGAGGGACACAGACCTATGGAACTCTGTAGAAGGACAATTCTCATACAGTTTTAACACAGTATTTATGAAGGATGGACAAGTACGTGGAGAAGATTTTATTACATCCACAAACCATAGCAAGCTGGAAAAGAAACATATTTCACAGACTTGTTCTCACAAATTTCACTTAATATCCTGCTGAAGGCAAAAATTAGTAGACAAATTGTCTGAGCATTGTAAATGATGTATGATTTATCAGTACACTAATTAAACATACAGTAATTACTTTTAAGCAATATTCCATTTGAAGCATTTCGAAAGCATGAAAGAGAATTATGTACTACTTCTTAAAATTAAGTCCATTCAGAAACCTTGTTGTAAGGCCTTGAATACAATCAATTTTGTAAGCTTATGGTTGCAATACTCAGAATAATGTTGATGATAAAATTAACATCTCAAAAGTCAAGCTCTGTGCATGGCAAGTTTTGGTTTACGTGTAAGAGGAAATTATTCCAGCACAAAGAACCCTTGATTTTATTTCCACAGCCAATAAAATATTTTATAATTCAATTGGTACATTATTAAATAAATGCTTATTTCTGCAGGTTTTATACTGTGGTGATGCTTCATGGTTTGAGCTACCCCCAGTTATGGTGTATATCCAGAACTCTACACACACGTAACAGAGATCCTGTACCACACACACGATCCCTGCAGCACTGAAACAGGAAGGCACAAAGGAAGAAAGCTGCCACAGAAATACAGAAAACAACAGTGAATTCTATTTGATGTCTTCCCTCTGCTTTATGGTGTTAATACTTCAGGGAAACTGGGGACATTACTCACCATGAAAAAAGGTTATTCTCTAAACAGTAAAACCAAGTGAAGTCTGGTTTCCTCCTGATGTGTACATGACACTTTCTTTAACACCACTAATGTCATGGTCTCTCCCCATTACCTGATTCCTTATTGTTATTAGATATGTAAACCCTTAATCCATGGACTTTATTCTTCTATCCACTTTGGCTGAAAAGGTCCATAGGTTTAAAAGCTGCTTCTGCACTCTATTAGGCTCTTTCAGCACACAGACATTCACACATACACTCATGCCCACAGGCAACATGATTAGATCAACCCTGTTCTCTCAAATGAAGCTAACATAAAATGTGTTTAGATCCCAATTTAATTCCATACACTGTTGCAGAAGTTAACTTTTTAGTATCTGTCAGACACTCCTTTCCTTCAAAGCATCAGAGTACAGTGGTAATGACCCAGGTATTGTTTAGCAGCAATGAACTTTTTTATATTGAACAGGTAAGCTCAGTGTATTTGATTTCAATGATAAAGAGACATTATAAAATTTACAAAATTAAAATTCAGGTGTTCTCTGAACGCTTTCCGAAATAGCTGATGAAGTACAATAAAAAGCCACTTGCATTAAAAAAACTTCTATTAAAAATTCCTTAATCCTGCAACACACTTTTCTTTAAAATCTCGTTAATTATATATCTGTCAGTGAAGTACAAGGCTATAGGAATTTATTTATATGCAAATTACTACCAAAACATCAAGTTACTCTTACCTTGAACTAGATCTTGACTTGACATCTTCCTTTGATGTCCTTTCACTATTAGCATCTTCACCATTGTCCAGTTTTTTCTCACACTGTTGTTTTCGCTTCTCCCAGATTTTCTGCTGATTTGAGATGCTTTCTGCTTCTCCTTGTGAGTCATTTTCTGCTCCTACCTGTGAACCTGAGGAGTGTGCCAGGCACTTAGAGGAGACTGGCAGTTTTTGCTCTTCTCTGCCAAAGTCTCTTTCTGCTAACAAAGCAGAAGTTTCAGGTTTTAATGTTTCCTGTGCAGGGACTGAATTGTCCAAGTTATCTACATGGTCCATTTCCTTTGACTTCACTAATGTGTATGAGGCATTTACAATACCTCCTGCAGAATGTTTAGTCTTAAGACCTTCAACACTGTCCTCCCTGCTGTCTTCACAGCTGCCACAACATACACAGGAATTAATTAGACAGTTTGTGGCAGCCATACTGAGTTTATGGGATTCATCCTCCTCCTCATTTGCTAATGGATTAGTAGAACCAGGAACACAACTAATAGCCGCTTCTGGAGTTGTTACTGGGGATTCTGAGCTAGAGGGAGATTTAGGATTGAATATTACAGTAGCAGATATTTTCATTCCCCCTGTCCTGTGAGCTATCACCTCTGCCATTTCTGCATCATCAGCAGAGGCATCCCAGCCATTGAGGTATAACTGTGAGTCTGGACCTTCTAAGCAGCTGCATGAGTTCTGAACTGAAATGCCAGACATCTGTCTGCTATCTTCAATATTGTTATTATTGCTTAAGTCACTCTCAGCATCTTTTAAAAGCAAAGTTTCCTCTGTCTCGTGGCCATTCTCATACAGCAAAGCGTCTCTATATTGCAGGTTCTGTTTTGAATCGTGGCAAGGGTTATTCACCCAAGCAAAAGTATCACCTACTGAATCCAACCCAGCAAGAGCTTCTCCTGCTCCATCTAGGTCATCCATAAAAAACACTCTGTCTTCTTCATCTGTTAAATTGTCAAGATGTTGTCTTATTGGTGAAGCTTCTGTGCTAGAACTATTTCTCAGGCTAGGTCTGTGAGGAGACTGACAGATGCTCGGAGGGGAAAGCAGAGAAGACATTTCATCTCCAACTCTGTGTACCATCCTGTTCAGCTGTTCCAGCTCCTGTTCATCATACTGCATAGAACAAGCCAGCTCAGCCTCCGTGTTTTCAGCGTTTGCTGAACGCTCCTTTGCAGGGAAAGTCGCAGCAATGCCAGGTGCAATGACAGAGGGGACTTCAGGGTCTGCTCTGACAGGGAAATCCACATCCTGAGAGATGCAGAGGTTACGCTCCAGAGTGTGCAGCTCATCCTCAGTTAAGGTCTGGAGTAGATCCCTGAAAAAGAACACACACATGGCTTGCAGTTGCAGGAGGCAACTTTTTTAAAAAAGCTCTTACTGTAACTACAGAAACCCAGATGGAAGCACAGAGCACTTTCAGCTGTGCAACTCAAGGTGCATCTGGCATTCATAATCAGAACCCATGATTGCTGATGCCTGATTTTGAGATTACTCAGGCAAATTCAGGGACCAAATTATTTTCACCTTCTCAACGAAGCCCCAAAATAAATCAAAACACATCTAGAGATAGATCTTCCCCCCCACCTACTTACAGAGAAAGTATTACCCACAATTAGATATATTTTGTAATTTTAATTTTTAATTAAATAATTTGACTTTTATTAGCTAACCAATTTGCCATCCTCAGTACTAAATTCTGAAAACTTCTCTGCAAAAGAGTGCCACAGAATTTTCACACCATCATGTTGTCAGACAAATTAATTCATTAAATAGTAATATTGCTTATGCAACACTGAAGTCTTGGAAGCCTGTTCACTAAAACAGGGATTGAAAACTGTCTCCCACCTCAGGCACATCACTCAGTCACCTCAGGGAGTTCAGTTTCTGCATGATGTTAAGAATCAGGCAGGCCTAGTAGCAAACATTTAGGTATTTACTTAACTGTTTTCTAGAGACATGCAGTATCTCCAATGTTAAGTGTCCTCAATATTGCAGTTTAGGACTACAAGCAGCTAAAAATAAATTGTTACTTGAGGCTGTTATGTTCAAGTGCTTTGTAACTTGAAAACAAATCCACAGACAGAATTTCAAGTCTGAATCAGTTTACGCTATGCTTCTCAATGAGAAATGGAATATCAAAATATCCTCTGTCAACATTTTCAAGAAAAGTAAGTATATTTTAGCAAAAATTAATGTATGGGAAAAGCAAGACCAGCTATGAGTCTGTTATTTCTCCTGTGTTTAGAATCCATTGGCTAGCAGGTAACATACAGCTGGTATAAAGTTGAAGATAACAGTAACGATAACAACAATAAGAATAATATGATACACATTAAAATAATTCAATTAAAGGAGTAACTTTAGTCTAAACAAGTGAACTTAAAAAAATTCAAAGAACCTTTCAGCATCTCATAGCTTGATTCCCAGTCACTGGCTTGTAATTTGTTAACTTGGCAACCGATTTTTTTTAAAAGCATCATTACTAAAAGATCAAATTACAAAAAAAAATTTTACAAATATCTGGCTTGCATATCAGCTATTCTACAATTTTAAAAAATATAACCATTTAGAGAAGAATGCTTAAAATCAAAGTATAGAACACACATTGTTATGATTTTGTACATTCCATATAATTACCATCTTCATTTTCTTTAAAAAAGTCATGCTTTGACGTATGAGTTTTATGACCTTGAAAAAAATCCTAAGCCTACAGAATAGTAGTTCTTATAAGTTGTTCTCATAAGAACAACTGTTCCCCTTTCCCTTGTTTCCACACTCTGTAATAGAGAATAGATTCCAAAAGTTTTCATTTTTTCCAGTTATAAGGGAACAGGCAATCTGTGACAGTCACTTACCTAATAAAGCTATAAACCAGCATTGCTAGCAGTCACACCAGAACATTTTAGAGGACCTATGCATTCCTTTCTGTTGTCTAAATGTATATAATACCATCTTATTACTCAGATCTTTAATTTAAACAGTGATCTGTGTTTGTAGGATATTATGCAATTTAAAAATCACCATAAAAACAAACTGATAAAGAATGGCTTAAGTTTTAAGGTCAACATAAAAATATCTGCATTATTATTGTTTATTTCTAAAAGAATTATGTATAAGCATACAACAACACTGATTGCCATGAGGCCTTATATTATGAATTTTCAGTTTGTCACTTTTATAGAATTGCTGTGATGTAGGATTTTATAAGCAGAAAGTAACATGGGATTTTAGAAACAGTTGGGTTTTTAATTTAAAGAAAAACACCAACAAGCAAAGTAAGCACACAAACACAACAGTGCAAGGTTAAAGATAGTACCCTCACCTATATAAAGATATTAAAAACATATTTCTGAGGCAGGACAGAGTCCATCAAGTAGAAAACCTGTCTCTGACAAAAGATTGTAAGGAAGAGAAGAACAGCACAAGCACATGGTGAACTTGGCTGAGAGCATCCTACAGCATCTCCAGAATGCTCCAGCTGGAGCATTCCAGCAGCTCAGGGATTTCTGAACCAAGGTGAAATCCTCAAGTTCAGTAATCCCCAGTGACCTTTTCTTGCATAGATAAAACGTGTTTATCAGGAGCTGATCAAGTCAACCCCTTAAACACAGCTACACTTCTCCATACACCGCAGCCACCTGCTCTGCCCAAAACCCAAGGTAAGAATTAGCAGCTCTACAAATACTATAGCAGCTACATTGAAAGGAATTTGCTTTCCTGCAAAGCTCATCAGCATATCTGGGAATGAAATGCACCCAAGGAAAATCTAAGATTCAATCTTGTGACTTTCAGCATCTAGTCTGGGGCTTTATTGTCTCCAGAACACCACATGGCAGCATCCAGGATTCCGGGATGTCTGGGTACCCAGAGCTGCTCTGCTGCTTGTCTGGAGATGCTGAGAAGAGGCTGATTGCTCAGACCTATCCAATACAGGCTTCACACATTCACTGCAAATAAGTGCTGGAAATACCTATTTATTTTATGGTGTCTAGCTTCATTGACTTGAATAATGAACTGCTTGTTTCTGTCAATAACAGCACTTCAAAATTTAAGAAGAACTGTCTGCAATCTTGAGGATAAGTTAATGAAGTTTGATTAAAAAATAAAATCAATGAAATCAGCTGACAGCCCTGGTGTATTTTTTGGTGAATCAGATCCTAGTAAGAGCTGCTATGCATAATCATTTGGATTACATGTGGTAGTCAACCAACCTTGCTATTGCAATAGAGAAATAATCATGACTTAAATTACAAGGAAATAGGCCAATTTTCTTGAGTCAAACACCAGAAATTTTGCTATTCACAAATACAGCTAGCTCTGGAAGAGGTTTGGAGAGTTACCTTCACTTCTCTGCTTAAAAGCCCCCAAATAACTACATTCACTAGTCTATTTAGTACAAGTTTCCTTGTGACAAATGTTTTATCAAGAGTTATGATCTTCATAAACTGTGTATTAAATAATACAGGATTCATGCCAACATTGGGAACATGGCATGTTTTAAAATGCCTGTGTAGACTCTGAGGACAAAATTAATGCCCACCAGTGTATGGAAAGAAATGTTACATCTCACTACTGAAAGTTTAAAAGTTGTAGCTATGTCCACAGCCAATTTCCTTTCTGCGGAAGCATCTGTAACTCCTCGCAGGATCCAAGCAAGTGCTGTCTTCAGATGGAAAAAATAATTTCTTCCTCTGCTTTTATTATTCAGAAGCTGTAGGGAAAGAGAGCTTTTGCAGTCCACCCCGGCAGCAGCAGATATCTTCATTCTCACAAAGGCTTTAGAAAACACTGAATTAAAAAAAGGCATGTGGTGGGGTTTCACCTACTTTTACTCTTTTCATCACAGGAAGGCAATCTAGCCTTGAAAACACATTTTTTTTTGCCAGTGGCCCTACACACTGGCAGAAAAACAAAGCAAGTTCTGAAGATGTATTCTGCTTGCTACTCTGCCTATTGCAAAACCAATAAACATACTTTACTCCACTGCCAATACCCAGAGTGCAGAAATCACTTCCTCAGACACCTAAGGCCAGATGTCCATTTAAAGACAAACTGAACAGAGGGGCTGGGCCACAGAACCCCAGTGCACTTATCCAGGACATCCTCCAGCCCTCCTTCATTAGCTTTGCTCCTATTCTGACTACAACGTTACAGCATCTGTTTTCAGAAAACACCATTTCTGTTATTGCCAGCCTGCGTTCATCCTCCAAACAGAGCACAAGCTCTGTCTTTATGGAGCTGGCACCGTAACAACAGGATGCATGGCTTGGGACTGCTGCACCCTCCTGTTTCTGCAGTGCTGAGAAGTCCACAGATCTGCTCTGATACATCAATGTTGAGAAACCAACACTGATATAAAATAAATAACACTGGTACTTCTTTACCATAAAAGCCTTAAACCAACTCAAAATTTTAAACACATCAACCCTGGAAAAACTCACCACTTTTCCCCCAGTCACTGTGCACCCTCTAAAATTATGCAGGTTTCACAAGCCCTCCCACATTCTTTAACACACTGACAGCAGGTAAAATACACTTGATATCTAGTCAATGATGCAGAAAGGTTTCAATGTGCTTAAAATGTTATGGATCCTCTGATTCTGCACCACTTGATCTGTAATCTGCCTAATTCCACAGCACCAAAATCCACAGGGACCTTGCCATCAATCGTAATGGTTCAGAGCCAAGCACCACACAACCAGAGGGCCCTGAAAAAAGGGCAGAATTAAAGAACATTGCAAAATCCCAACTTTGCTCACCTCTGAAAATCTCTGTATAGCAGCCTCAAATGCATATATCAAAGTTATTCACGTCTCAGTTTAAAAGTAATAGAGATAACACTACTATAATAGTTATGCATTGGTAGATATATCAAATACATCTTATTTTTATAGATAAAATAAAAATCAACACAGACACCTTTCTTAAGTATTAAATAGATAACACAGTCAAAGTCATCATTTGCTGTTCAGCCTTACTATAATCTAAAAAGAACTTCAAGTGCTTTTGCTCAGAGAATCTCCACGGTCTCTATTGTTTTCAAAATTGCCAGCCACCAAAAGGACACCAAAAATTCTCCTAGCTAACAGAGATTTTTCTCAACTAGTTCTGATGTAACTATGCAGATCCAAATAAATACAATCCTTACCATTGCCTTTAACAGGAAGGATGTTTTAAAACATTAGAGTTAAAAATCAGTTGCAACCATACAAAATTATCAGCAGCACATCTGGTGTTACTCAATGAATTAAAACTATTTAGTTGATAAAAACTTATAATACTTTACAGAGAACTTCACATGGATGTGACCATACTCAGCAGCAAGGTGATGTTTTATATTCTTACCACAGGCACACAATTACAACACAAGATGCAACTATACTAACATCAGACTACTTCAATCTACTTGAAACTCCCCTTTTTGCTGGGGACAAGCTCAAACACAACATTCCATCTTCCCTGACAGGTTTATGTGAACATTTTCACTAAGTAGGAACTGCAGCCAGATGAGCTGAAAAGCCAAACTCTGATAACAAAAAAACCTCATAAAATGTAGCTTGGGTAGTTTTAATAGTAATTATCCTACATGAACTGCACACTTATTTGTATCTCACAGTTAGATTCGGTCAATGTATTTTTCATTCAAGAATATTACTGAACGACCTTTATGAGGTCAATTATTTCAAATATTCAGGTACCTTGACATTCCTTCAATCCAGAGAATGCCAGAGATAAAATTTCACATTATGTCTGAATTTACTCTGATAGGTGATATCTCACTAAGAACACTGCAGACTTTGTTAGACCACTGAAATAATATTTAATGGTCACTTGAAACAACAAATATAGTGACTCTTAAAGTATATTAGAACTTCTAAATCTGAAAGTATTTTCATTTTTTTTGAAGATTGCATTGAAAATTGTAGTTATTGAACAAACAAGCATTCTGATATGTTCTCAACCCAAGCATTAAGTTCAGAGCAACTGAAAATTAAATGGACTAAGCAATAAACTGACTACATTGATTTTCCTTTTCTGTGTTGTGAAATGTTAGGAGTAAGCAGAAAGTACAGATTATGAGAAGTATTTTAGCTTTTAAAAGGTTCTTTTGGCTTTAGTCAGCCAGTGGAATGATGGTGAAAATTTCTACCATGGCCACATTCTGAGAATAAAGTATTTTAATGTAAACTTCATGGACTTTTTAAGCTTTAGTAGCTTTAAAATTCTTTCCATTTAACTTTAGCTCTGTTCCTCAACACGCTGTTGTTCTTTAATCAGTGTTTTATAAAACCATTATCATTCAAAAAAACCCCAAATCCACTGATGTCTCAATTGAGATTTCAATAAGATTATTACTAATGTGTAAAAAAAAAATCAAACTATCTAGACAGAGATACTGGGAAATCTTCAAGGGACATGGAAGGATGTGGTCTGGATATTGATAAAAGCTTAGTTCAGAGATAGGCTCCTCTCTGAACCATCCCTGACAGAGCTTGCATCCTCCCCCAGGGAATGCATCACCTTCAAGGGTGAGAGGAGATTACCTGGGACAAACTCAACTATATGAAAATTAATCTTTTCTCAAATGGTCATCATGACATAAAGATGAAGTGATAAACAGGCGAAAATCAGACACAGGCAAGAAAAGTTTCTGCTAATTTGCCTGCAGAGATTTTTAGGAACAAAAGTTGTAGCTGATATATAAATCTGAATTTTAAGGTAAGAGTAGGACTTAGAAAGTAGGATTTAGAAAACCTTTTCTTTGGACATCCAGACAAGAGACCTTAGGGGTGAATATAAAAACTGAATATAGAGATCCTTTAAAGATAGAGCTTGATTTTTCCATTGTAACAGATCAGTCTTCTAAACATGTCAACTAAGCAAAAAAAAAAAAATCAGTGCTCTTCATATTTAAGTAGAGCCAAAGTTCACATCTCTAATTGTTACCAGGATGCAAGCACTGTGAAAAGAGGTATATATAAAATGATCCATCCAACAAAAACAGATCCATGATATGAAAAACTGATAGTCAGTTCTATTAGATTAAGAATTATCTGAGTATTGCATCATAACGTACTGAGAAAATGCAGTAAGCCCAGTTGAACAGCAACCTTGATGTTAATTAGAAACAGAAATCCCCCAAATAAATTGCAACTTCAGTATTTCAAGCATCACCCAATCATAAGGAAATTCTGAAATTCAATAAAATTATATTCAGAAAAAAAAGCTATCAAAAAGACATGTAAAGTTCAGAAGACTCATGAAATGGACTTCATTTTGTTATTTCATGGGTATATCAGGCAGATAAGAGGAAAATGCAGCAAATGGGTAACATAACAAATACTTTTCTATACATTTCTGTGTTCTTTTTTAGACATCTTATTTTCACTTTATTACAGAACAAGTTACAACCACCTTTTATTACTTGCCTTATTTTTCTTAGCAGAGTGTGAAAAGGTCTGAAGAGTTCAGACATATCTTCAGGTTTATGGTCCAAGTTTAATGGTCCCTCTGAGTACACGACAAGGCCACTGTAGTTCAAACACATGCATAAGCACACAAAAAAATGAAAATTACATTACAGAGAGCAAGTACTGAACAAGGAGTCAGAAAAGCAATTGGACGTAACCATTAAAACTACACCCAAGTTACCTGTTGTTATCTTATTTTTGCCTTATTCATCCACAGTTAGAATTAAATGCTATTTAAAGAGCTTTTCCTCCCTGAGCCCCTCAAAGCAGGGGAGAAAAAGAAATGGAAGCATAAGAGGAAGAACATACATTTACTTCATTGTTGTGGTTGATCCATAAAAAAACCAAACCATGAGAAACCAAGTAAGTTGGGGAAAGCTGACTTGAGATTGCAAATGGCTTTTCATTTCTAGTCTAAATTTCTAGGCAAGGAAGTTGTGGTAAAAAAACCCCACATTTTGTAAATTCCAAAAACCACATTTGAATAACAGGGTGCTTCTAAATCAACTCAACACTTACAGAAATTTTCTGGAAACAGGTCAGTTCATGATCCTGAAAGCCGCTGTATACTTCTGTACAGATAACAGTTCCTCCTGACTGAATCACTACAGCCTAAACCTGTCTGGGTGTCAGGGATTAAACAAAGTTCACCATTAAGATTAAAACTTCTTCACCACTATCTGCTGCATCACACTGCGTGGTGAGTGTGGATTCCATCCACATCAGGCACCACTCTGCTTAAAAATGTTTAATCCTCTGCCCACTGCATGAAAAACGTACATTTCTCTAAGGCGAATGGATTATGCTCTCTCACACTTGAGATTACTCAGATCTTTTATCCTTTCCTGCCTTTACCTTGGCTAACTGAAATCTGCCTGTATCTCAAAGCTATTTTCCAACATTCCAATTACATGTTGCTTCAGAGTATTGTAGCTGTTCTGCATCCAGACCATTCAGGACTAACAAGACTACTGATGGCTTTTGCTCACCAGCTCAGGCAGCCTAGCACGACCACCAAAAGCTCTCCGAGACAGCAGCAAAGCTGTACATGAATCCCACTGAAGTATTAAAAAGGGATCACTTACACCCTTTTTATTATCTGGGAAATACTGCTTTTTTTCTGCTTATAAACCCAGAGTCTGGCTCATGGTACTGCGGACAGTACTGTGGTCTCCTATCAGCTAGATGATGGCCATCCAAAAGTTCAGAATTGTCAGAGTCCACAAAATCTGACTACTAAACTTGACCATTTTTGCTTTGGAGACTGGGGTTTTCAGGGCAGAAGCACAGAAACGGGGAAAGTGGAGAGAGAGAAAAAAAAAAATTCCTTCTTTTATGAGTCAACCTTTTTTCTTTTTTTGTGAGTCAAGACAAATTATCCTGTTTCCAAGGTTACATAATTTTTTCTAAGCTTTCTGAGCTTCAACAAGCAGGTTGTCACAAAGTGATGTTGCTATTGCTGACTCATGTACTAATGTTCTGCCTAAAATACATTACTTCATTGATGAGTATAAGCTTGAAGCTGCTCTCACCAAACTCCTAACTGCTGCAAAATCACTACTCCCTTGATTTCCAGCTATAGTTCACTTGCCCCAGAGCTTAACTCTGTTAAGAAGAGAAAATCAAGAAATTAAAAAAACACAAGAGGGCTAGATCACTACAGAAGAAGATTATGAAATAGGCTGTGATCTTTTAAAGAGTTCTGAAGTTTAAATATAATTGTAACATAGAAAGAATTAAAAACCTGAAAAAGGTGTCCTAAAATTTCCTGCTGAGTTTGAAGTTCACTCTAAACAACATACAGTGTATAATGGGTACATTAAGCTGATATCTGAAGGAAAACCTTAGACAAAAATGACACAACAGTATTCCTTAAGCCTTTGCTATTGGAAGACCAAGGACGTCCAGCACTTCTTGCTTCAGACCCATCTTTCTCATTAAGCCACAACAAAGCAACAGCAACTTCAGGGGTTTCACCTGTCCTGTGTTTCAAGACTTCTCCTTTCACAGCCCAAATAAAAAGTTTGCATTTCTACCAGACATTACTGTATCTAGATAGTCTAGGGTTTTTCTGTGGAACTTCACATGATTTCTATTGAAATCACTGGATATTATGAAGCAGTTCAATTATTTTCTCCCTCTCTTCTTTGCAGTTTGGGATCTGGTGTGTTTGCCAGTGAGCCCTTGGTTTCCCTGTCACTCGTGATATATTCTTCTTCATTGGATCTTCCAGCAGCTTCAAACTGAGCTCTCATATTCGTGTTGTCTTTTGATAATCAGATTATTGCTGTTATTATTTTTAGAATGACAGTTACAGACAATATCCTATTTAACAGGAACACTGGGCCACAGGGATTTCCTGAGGAGAAGCATACTCCACTCACAAAATGACGTTTCTTATTTCCCTCAATTACAGTACTTATATCAGCTAACTTTAAAACATTCACAATGATAAAATATTAAAAAGATGCTGGCTTTACTCCAGAGAAGCTGCTGTCTTATAAAATCAGGAAGAGTCATTAGGAAAAAAGCATCAGATATGTTCAATATGGCAAAAACTGCACAAAACAAAAGTCTTAATTTGGTTGTCTTGAGTGGTTAATATAGGGCACATATTTACACATTAGTTATAAGTGCTAATACTTCCCCTTGAAGAAGATTAAAGCTTTAACTTACTGGTTACAATACAGTTTGTCACAACAATTCCTTTTGAAGTTAAGAGTCAGTAAAAAACACAGACAATTAATTTTGAATTTTTTTGGTTTCCCTGGATTGTATCCTTAGGTAATATTATTTTTCAGAGATGCACAATACCCCTATTCAAAAAAATATTTCTGACATTCTGTAGACTGATGTTGTTAATTAATTTCTTCGTTTATTTCTGGAAGACAACTGAGCAATGACTCCAGGTTCCTGCCTCCAATTTTTAGAGTTCTGCTTCCTCTATTTTTTTTTCCTCTTGATATTACACATAAAACTGGTAATAGTTTAAAGACAACAACCTTATACCACAACATGTTCCTCTTCTTTTCAGATTCTTTGTAAAGAAAGTGCAAGCAAGCTGAAGTTAAAGAAAATATTCCAAAATTCTGAACAAAGTATTTGACATCTTCAGTAAATATTTAGTGAGGCAGATTGGAGAGTAGTTTAAAAAATTACTTACCATACAATGGCTAATCTTGGAATTGTAAACATTAAAGCCGGTTCATAGTCATCTATCATATCTTGAGTGAGGTATCCAAGCCTTAAGGCTCTAAGCAGAAGAACAAAATTTTTAGTAAGAGATCAAACTCCAAGAAAAAAAATTTCAAATAGGAAAAAATTTGGAAAAACTGTTACAAGACAAAACAAATCAGTAGTTAACACAAGAATATTTCTGTTCTGATCTAAAACACTATTTGTATAACTGCTGAGGTCTCTGTTTTAAAAAATATTAAGGAAAAATAACATCCTTAAACACTTAAAGCTTTTATAGGTATTCAAAACAAAAATAATTTTAATGCTACTTTCCCTTCTTATTTACTATTTCTTGCCAAGTTTAAGCTTGTTACTGAAAACCAATGCTGCTGAAAACAGCAAGAAACATATTTCAAGAAATAGCAGAAAGCACTTAGTTTCATTTTCTAATAGAACTTGCTATATTCCTGTAGGTCAACCCCCTCAGACTAACAAACCAAACTTAAAAAAAAGCAACTCGGTTTGATACAGCAGCTATTACTGAAGTCTGAAGACTCTGGTACTCCCTTCATTGACCTCTAATAACTTTATGTAATAACTTTGACTAATATCTTAGGCAACTCTAAAACTAAAACCTGTTGTATTTAGGCTTTTGACTTGCCTATGTTTTCCAAACTTCTTCATACTTCTTTAATTTCCTCAGAAGTTTTGTAACTTCCTCAAATTTCTTCTCCAATTTGTCTGTATCGGTGCATAAAATAACACTCAAAACTGCAAACTAGTCCCACTCTGACAGGTCCTGAAAAGATTGCAAGTAACTTTTCTTATTCCTTGCCAGTGCTTGTCTTGCCAGTGCTGCTGTTTGTGGACAGCCAAACAACCACAAAGCAATCACTGCTTTGTATTAGCAGCACATGGATCCATCTATGCCTGGACACCCTCAGCTCTTTCCTACAGTCCACAAGCAGATTATCCAGAGCTGGAAATGAAACCATATTTTTCCTCTTACTCGACAAGTATGTGCATATGTAGTACCCTGACTGGCAGAAAGTAAACCCTCCTACTTGTGACTGGGTTGTAATCCTGTCATTTAAAATGCCTGAAACATCCCTGGCTTGGCGTCCCCTGCAGCAATGTGTCCATACTCCTTCATTCCTTAGTGACAGGAACCACACCAGACCCAGGGCCCTTCTTCACAAGTTCTCCTACTATGACAGTAAACCCAACACTTGTTCCAGGCATTGCCTCTGATAATTTCACCCAGACTCTAGCTCACTTGTTTCCTTTCAAGAACCATGTTGCACTGCTCAAAACCTCACTTTCCCATGCTGTTCCTCTCTACTGCCCACCCACTGGGCTCATTACTCTATCACAGGGAAAAGTTGTTTAATGCAGTACATTTCAAACAAATTCACATTTTTCTTAGCACCTTATACTCCTAAAAGAGCTTATGAATTGCTGGATTTTTGGTTTAATATCATTTCTTCATATATACAGAGTTGAGTTCCAGTCCTCTAGGATTTTAAAGAGTTCCAAGTTCTTGTTCCAAGAGTTTCCAAGCTCTTTATGTTAAGATGTTCACAGATGATGTGAAACATATCACTACAGATTCTTGCATAAAACATTTTTAAGTCCTGATGTCTTAAACAGGTTCAGCTACTTTAAATGCTTAATCTTCATTTGCACATTTACAGTTAAGCATACCAACAATATTGGTATTTTTGGATTATTAACTTCCAGGGGTGTATTTTGTCAAGCAAACAGAAGATAGGCTTGTTCAAGGCAAACATTCCTATTCTTAACTTTGTACTTGGACACTTACTAGAAAAGCAAAATACCTGGCATTTCATGATACTTCCTAAAGATTACAGTTAAAAGTATTTCTGCAAATTTCTCAGACTGAAAGTAAACACAGAAACAAAAACCCCAGTACTTAACTCAGATGCTTACCTCTCTACAGTTTCACAGAAAAGTACGATTACCTCTTGCTGTACATAATATTCTTTTGGAGATTTCACAGGTACCATGGCAGATACATAACTACAAAGATTATAAAATAATGTATTACTGGCTTACATCCTCTAACACATCAGATTAAAAATAAAGACAAACCTAGGAAAAATAAATTTAGAAACATAATTTAGAAACATAACCCTTCCTCTATAATTTTGTATTTATTTTGGCAGCAGTCACTACAAAAATGGGACAGTGTCAAACATCTATTAGAAATTAAGCCAATTTACTTGCAGTTTGAGGCAGTGGAACTCAGTAGAAGTTCGTAAACATAATTAGACACATTTAGCAATCAGAATTCCATACTGTTTGGCACAGGGAGGTAGGTCCTAGAAGGATCTTTATTGTTACATCTTCAAGATAGAATAGTTTATTCTGCATTTCCTTAAGAAAAAAAAATCCTCACTAAAATGCTCAATATATCTAGAAAAGTTCTACCTGAAATTCTATTAGTGAAATTGTTACCCAGAAGATAGAATTTAGAAGAATTTAAAAGTTGGCCTTGTTTTTATGTGGAATTACATGCATATTTCCCACGGCAAGAAACTCAGCCTAAATTATCTGGCTTTCTATCTCAATATTACTTAATTATTTGTAGATTACAGGTTACACAGGAAGGGGAACAACTGTTTGCAAAACAATGACAAAGGCAAATGCTGTATCTACAAATTAAGAACAGGTCAGAAACTGCACACACTGTCAAGAAGCAGTTACTGACTATCCCTGGTGTCTGCACACCTCAACCCACATTTTTATCCAATATTTAAATTAAAATGTTGTTCACTGTAGCAGTAGAATGATGACTTTTTGAATCAGAAAAAAACTGCTTACCTGAGTAAAATAATACAAGAGAATAGGAATACTGAAGAAGGGCAAACAGTAATGGGAGACAAGACAGTCTACAGGTTATTCCCAAGGAAAATTTAACCACTATTTAATTCTAAGAATACAGTTCTGCTGAGGGTAAGAATGAGCTTATTATATTAGAATGCTTCTATGATTCTTTCATCTTGTATCCTACTATCAGTATCCTACTTGCAACTATGCTCAGCACGCCCAACATGCAGCAGATGTGCAGAAAGCTGCTTCCAATTCTGCAGCGGAATGCAAGACTGAGTCAGTGTGACCTCTGATGCAATCAGAATCTACTTTTCTCACCCCAGTACCAGTTATTTTTATTTTTGCTATAAACCTCCAAGCCACTTTTCAATCACAAGTTTTAAACCAGTGAGTTCCTGCAGTTAATTATGGCTTTTGTAAAAGCACTTCCTTAATCAGACTTCAATTTGCCTTCTCGAATTCACTGGGCACATCCTGCTTTTATGTCTAAGCACAAGAGATTAAAACCTCACAATCTTTAGACTGTTCGTTATCATACATATTTTTTTAATGTCTCTTATTTGTTGCCTTCCCTCCAACTAAGAAAACATTAAGGGATGATATTTATGGCTTCCTTTTGTATCTTGGAAAACCACCCTCAAATGCCACATGCCAGTACACAAATGGCAGATTATAGTTTAGTTGAAGAGAGCAAATATTGACTGTTAGAAAGCTATTCTGTTTTCTCTTCATTATTGCTACACTGGAAGGGAAAAAATATCTAAAAATACAACAAATTACTGAAGAATGCAAATATCATTATGAAAAAATTACATGTTTTCTCCATTAAAAAAACCATAACAAAACAGCCAGCTTCCAAAAACCATCAAGTCACACCACAGCTGTAACAGCAAAGCCAACGCTCACAATGCATTCACTTCAGATCTTTTACCTTAGTTCAAATTCAGCAAAAAGGACATCAAAATGCTTGAGTGAATCTTTCATTTTTTCTGTGTAGAGGTTCAAATCCCTTAAGGCCTGGTCACGAATGATATTTCTAACTTCCTCTAGGCTTCGGGTCAGATCCTTGGCCAATGGCCTCATGGCCATGCTCTCAATTTCACGATTCATAATAATTGAGCCAGCAGCCAAACACTATGAAATACATGGAGAGAAAATATTAATTTTTACAAAGTTCTCTTAGAGTTAAAAAAACCACAAGATGACTTTGAACAAGGTCAGTACCTAACCCAGATTTGTTGCAAATTATTAAACAAGTGAAAGATTTAATCCAGTCATAAACCCATACATAAAAGGCTGGGGATCAGTTCACTAAGTGAAAAAAGAGAATAGGGAGAAAGAAGTGAAAGAACTTTAAAAATCTCTTCTCAAACGTGTTAGGCATTAAGTATTGGTAGAACACATATATACTCTATGTACACAAGGATTGCTTCATAAGAGGAAAAGAAATCCAGCTAAGGTACCATTCATAGACTGTTTTGACCCAGGCTGAATTCATTTATTTTGAATAAATAGATTTATTCCTCATGAAAAGAACAGAAATTCTCAATCTGTCATGCCTTTTGCAGCAAAACTAGTCACACTGGCTTTAAGAGGTATCCAGCTAGACCAGTATCCTGTTTCCCATGGAAGCTGTGAAGGTATTTTCCAGGAGAGAACATCAAAATCTCAGAGTGATTCTTCCCTTTCGGCATCTAAAGATCAGCTCTTTGATACAGTCTTTGCCACAAGGGGTACACCCAGACACCCTGCAATGACCTCACATGGACACTGAAAGGAGATTTTTACTGTAACACATTCAACTTACTTAAAATCTTGTTATTAAAACCCAGCCAAATAATAAGCTCTGCTGCTGGCTTTATTCCTTTATGAACACATTTGGAAGACAACAAGCACTGATATAAATCATACTTGCAGTAATAATTGAAGTATTTTATTAATTGAAAATTTACAAGCTTGTTCTAGTCCCAGAGTTTGTGGTTTGTGTGGATTTTTTTGTTTTTAAGGGTTTTTTTTAATAGTTTTTAAATCTCCATTTGCAGCTCTGTGTTCCTCCCTTCTCCCCTGCACAGGGGACAGGAGGCATTTCTGGGGGACTTGCAACCTGATGCACTCAGGGCACTCAAAGATCATGTTCTTATCTTTATCACCCTAAGCAACATTTTTTGGGAAAGCAGGGAAAAAGCCAAGTTTTACCTGTTGATAAGTACTCTTAGTCTCACAACTCAGAGTGACTGCACTGACAAAGAGATGTGCATGTACACTGACATCACAGCCTTCCTGACCCCATCAATTTACAGGACTACAGCAGCATTACTTTATATGCCTCTTCATATATGTGAAGACTTCACATATGACTTCATATGACTTACCGTTACTTTATCACATTACTTTCTCCAAAACCAAACAGTGTCTGCAGCCTGCTGATCTGACTGGGAGCCAGAGAAAGTTTGATTTGGAAACAGTAAAAGCATAAGCTTACATAGCACAGACAGTGATTAAAGGGAGACTTTTTTTTCTCCTACGTAACACTGGTTTTCTTGGTAACTCCCTGAAGCATTTTCCTGTGTTTTCCTTGCTGTAAATCCAGTTTGTTAGTCTAAGAAAGACTTGTTTGTAAGATTAAGAAAGGATACTGGGATTCACAGGAATTCATCAGGGATGGCTGCAGAAAGAACTACCCCTTCTCTTTTACTTAACTACCCAAGCAGTACCATTAAACCACCATATCAGACTCAGCATTTTCCTGGAGAGACTGGTGTCACCTGGATGATGGCAGTGACAGTCACATGATAATAAACAACATTCTGCTTTTTCTTTAAATGAGGTCAGGCTTATAGGCACTGGCATATCAAATTTATTCTGTAAATTCTGCCTGGGACTCCCCTGACTCAGGAGAGCCTACAATTAACAACTATCAAATACAGTTTCAGGAACAGAACATATGGAGGTGTATTGGATTGAAAAATATAGGAACTATTGATGCTAAACTGAAGGAAGAATTGATAGAGAGAAGAGTGGATAATAACAGGAGCTGAAGGATTGCTTCAAAGATAGGAGAGGCAAAACTGAAAGCAACAACACAATGTGCTGTTGTGTGAGGTGGGATCCCTAAGGAAAAAGTAGCTCGTGTTTCACAGCCTTTTTCCTGACACTTCATGCTTCCCTTGGTTAAAATAATAAAAGCTTATTTGCTACAAAAATCTCTTGTTCCTACAGGCTGCTGTTGAAGTATGTCTTTGAGATAAAATAGGTAAGAGAAGGACTTCAGTATGTACACAGAAACCATCTTTTTTTTTTAGCATACACAATTGAATAACATGTAACAAATGACAGCTCAATCAAGTTATGTATGTTTAATACGAGTTATAACACAATAAATAAAGTAACAGTAAAATAAATTGACAGTATGCACTTATACTTGCTGAAGATAAACTTTTATCCAGATAAAATTCCATTATATATCTTCGTGTGTTTCTAAGATTTTCAAAGCACAAGATGCAAAATGGTCCATCAGGATAAAAAAAAATAATCAAGCACATTAGTCAGATGATAATTCACAAAAGAAGTTTTTAAGAGGTGGTCATAATGACAGCAAACAAAATAAAGTATGTTGCTGGCCTAACCAATACCAGAACAACAGAGAAAGAATTCCCTTCCACTTTGCACTTAGAGAAAGTTCTCAAAAATGCTTACTTTGCTCTGTAACTATACATACCATTTTCAGAAAACTCTCAAGATGCATTTTAAACCACTAGCCTTATGCTTCCAAAAAAATTATCTATTAACCCGAAGTAACAGAACATGAGAAACTTACTTCTGCTCCAAACCAAAGCTGCCCTGCCAGGTTGTCGTGGCGTATTTCCTCTGGGAACTTCACACAGAAGTCTCGGTTGGCCCGTTCATGTGGAATGCATTCATCCATGATTTGATTTATGATGTTCAAAACATTATCCTGAAGCAAAATATAGGATAGGATATAAACTGTTCCCACATAAATACCGTGAAGTCTTTCCTGAATTTTAATGAATTTATCAGCGAGGCACCGATAAGTAAGATAGAAAATGCAGTATTTAACTCTTACAGTCAAATGCAGAGAGAAAACAAAGATGAGAATATTGCATAGTAAGAAGAGGGGCAAACTTCTGGTTTTGGTGGTTTTCTGAGATTCACTGCACTTAACTGACTGTTTTTAGTAGGACTCCTGATGAAGAGGCATGATTTAAAGAACTTATCACCATGTATCTAAAAAATTCCAGTAATTAAACTAAAAATGTAAGTAAATTAGACTTCTTTCCTCTCACCAGTTATGTTGGGACCACTGAGGCTGAACAGACTGAAACTCATCCCAGCAGGCATCTCCCACCCTGTAGTGTCCCTTGGGTAAGGGCTGGCACAGCTCCTGCCCATCCAGGAGGGAAGGGGACACCCCACAAGTCTTAACAACTACTCTGACCTACACCTGCACCAGGACAAAGATCAAAGACCTATAACCAGATTCTTGATATGCAATAAATAATCTGCCTTCATTTATTTGAAAATGATAATTTCCACATACCCCTGCTGGGAACGTCATGGAATTTGATTAACATAATAAAGGTAGATTCAGAGCATGGGAAAGGCTGAGTGCTTTCATTAAAAATGCTTTGTCTGTCTCATGCTTCTTCCACTATCTACAGAATTCATGTTCTATTTACAATATTTTTCAAAGAAATAAAAACAAATCTGTCTGTATAGAACTGTCTGACAGAATTGCTTTAGGTCTACATTTTATTTTAATGTCTTATTTTCCTCTATATTTAAAAATAATAGAAGACAAGCATTTTGAAGAGCCCTGCCCCTTTCATATGTTCACCACTGAGAAAGAAAAAACCTACTTTAGGAAGGAATAAAAAGATTCACATTTTCTGTCATTTCAGGGCAAACTGCTGTAGCCACAAAATCATCTTAACATTAATGCCATAATCACAGTTGTCTTAATCCAAAATAAATACACAAACCACTGGCAATATTTATTACACATCAGTATAATGTACTTTATGAGCCAGAAATTGAAGCATTTTTACATAAATAGAAGTTTTGCAAATCTATCATGAGGTAATACATTTCATGGCAATAAAGTTGCTAATACACAAAACCACACCCCATAAATTTATAACAAAATAGTCAACTATCTTCTCTAGAAACAAATCTGAAAACCAAATGCTCTGCAGCTCCTCTCTCTTATCACAACACAGACCAGGGCCAGCAGATAGGAGAAGAGAAAAGAAGACAAAGTTGGATCCACCAATATAAAAAATACTTAGTTTTAGGGATGCATCCCTCACTCTCCTGGGCATAGCATACTGCCAGTGTTGGAGAGGCAGGGAGTTGAATTTCCAGAGATGCCCACTGTAGAAACTGAGACAAAAACCAACTCCTAACATTCCCCAGTGCAACTGCAAGAGGCACAGCAGTTGGAATCCTGGAAGAAGACAGAACAGTTCAAAGATGCTGTTTCAGCACCGCCATCCTGAAACACTGGGTAAAGAACAAAGCCAGGCTGCCACCACATCCTCTCTCCAGAATATGATGGAGACAGACAAGGCCATGTGCAAATGGGCATGGCACTTCACAGGGAGAAGAAAGCAAACAAATAGCATGTTCCCTCTTTTCTTTCCTTCCCCTCCTTGCTTCCTCGTATACAGTATACTGCCCACATCATTACTTATCTAGATCTAAATATTTTTCTAGTAGGTCCCATAAGGAAATTAACTCCTAAAGCACTCAGTTCCTACCCGAAGTTATAGAGCAAAGAATTAAACTGAGGATTAAAGCATTTAAACTGTAGAAGGGCACAAGTCACTCAGGATGGATTTCAGATCAATTACAATTGATTTATTTTGTGATCAGGTGCTATTCCTATGGCTCTCACTTTATCACCACAGCAATAGAAGTTGGCACATCAGGATGAAAAAGTCAGACTCCTGATCTTTTAGCACTGGTAAGATACAGTGCTAAAAAGTGATCCTACCAGTTAAATTTTATAAAAGCTGCAGGAAATACACAAAATAGTAAGGCAGGGAACCCTGAGAGAAATTATATTTTAATCTGGTTATATCAGGATTTATTTTACTTGCCACCAAACTTCAGTATTGGAAACTTTTTCAATCTCTTGCCCTTTTTTTTTTTTTAAGCTTTAATGCATTATTTTTCATGTGTAGTCTTCTTCTACAGCATGTACCAGACAGGTTGAATTCCTTTTTTATAATCAACTACATATATATTCAAAACTCCAGATACATCAAAGTTTTATGCAAAGGGAGTAAAGCAACAGGATCATACATGGCCAAACAACTCTTATGTATATTAATTCTGTTTTTCTAATCATTACATCTCTTAAATATTAAGAAGACTCTGTTTAGGCTATCTCAGGAGATAATTCATATAAGCATCATTAAATTTTGTACCTTAGGCACTTAAGTATTGCAACTGAAGGCAATAGGTTATAATAAAAATAATGAAACTAATTTTTCAGTATATAATGCAGTTACAGCCTAAGTGACATTTAATATTCTTTTAATTTCTTCCATATTTTTATATTCTTTAGATGCTTCTCCTCCAGAGCAATCAAGATATCCAAACACATCTTCACCTATGCCAAACTTCCCAATTCAGTTTAAAAAAGAAAGTTATTTGTAATTCATGCAGTATTAGGAAATTACACCATAGGTAATTAGAATTTGTATATATACTTCTCAATGGAGATAAACCACAGCAGATCATTCTCTGGCCTTACTAGAAGTTGTTCAGAAAATTACCTGGCTTCACAAAGGCAGCTGGGCATTCTGGCAAAAAGCTAAATGGCAAAGTCAATTAATGAGATGAGAAACTTTCCCTGCATATTCTATTGGTGATACTGGAAGATTAAGGAAAGAATAGTTAATGAAACTGCTATTAGTGTGAGTTTTCAGTTTCAATATATGTAATTTCCGTAATTGTGATTTCCTACAGGATTTGTTTTATCCTACTAGAGAAACAAAAACCAAGTCTCCATCACATTCCTTCAGTCTTTCATTCCTCCTTATGACACCCAGAGCAGAATAACCTAAATAAGAAATCTGGAATACTTGCTCCCATTATGATTTCAAGTTTCAGCTGCTTTGAAGCTGGAAGGATGCCAGACAATTTAGACAGACTATCCAATGCACTGTAAGCAAATTAGCCTTTTCTTTACAAGAGCTTCAAGAAACATTCAATTTAGTTAATTACAGTATTCTGCTTTGTAAGCTAAGAAGGAATGGGTTTAGAGTCATGGTAGCATTGAGGTTTTGCTCTAATTTAAGGAATAGAAATCAATTAGCTGGAATGGAAGTAGTAAATCTTTCACTTGATCCATCTTTCTACATAAAAGCCTCAGGATTTTAACATATCCTTTGGCTTTATCTATTATCTTCTGGTTCATTTGCATACTGGGATGAGCACAGGTTTCTTTCAGCTGCTGTGTTTAGGCTCTCCAGCAGCACAACAGGCAGCTGCTGCAGAGATTCTGCTTCAATATTTACTCATAGTTTCTCGTTTCCAGGAAAACAGAACTCAGTACTTCATGTAACTGACAGCACTAGAATTTTATTTTGATACAAAAAAGACAGTAAGTGGTAGGGGTATAATGTATGTAGATAGCTACTATGGAGGACAAAAGCTTGGTTTATTTTTGGCAGAACAGTAATTGACCATATACTCAATAGTCAGTGCATAAAGTTAACAGTAATTACCACATCAGCTTTCTGAACAGGTAGAAAAAGAAAAGCCAATAACTTCATTTTACTTGTGCTCTTAAATGTATGTTCAGATCAACAAAAGGCAGACTTATCTATCCTTTTGTACGTATACTTGATAAAATCTATGCTGCTCCTCCATGCCATTTAATTTAACATGACTTCACTGAAGTCTTTCACTAGATATCTTCTGAGGAAAATAACTCCCCATGTTGTTCACTACTCTTTAAATATTCATTTTTTAAATTAGCAGTAAAATCTAGTTAAGATAACACAGTCTCTGATGATATCCTTTGTTTAAATATCCTTCACATTTTTCATTTCTGTTTGTGGCTCAACATGAATTTGAAGACCTCCTTCAGCACCACATTTTTGACAAACAGAAGCAACTGATCAACACAAATAAAGGCCAAACATAAAGGAAGATGTTCTTGTAATTAAAGTAATTAGCTAGTAGTCAGGTTTTTATGGGCTACTCTAATTAACAGAAGAAACTGAAAATCAGGTAACCAGCTCTTCGAAGTAAGTAACAGGATTTCAAAGGACACCCAAAAGTTCTGGCTGCAGAACTCAGCAGGGTCTCTACAGATGTCTGCTTCATCCAGAGATCCCAAGTCATTCCCCAGACAGCACCAAGTTCCACTGCTTTCCCTCCAGCCCAGCCTGCACAGTTACCAAAGGCCATGCTTCCAGTCTCTCTTCCCTGACCAGCTATCTGACTATTTCCCACTGTCAACTTCTAAATGCTCCACTTCCTAAAAGTAACTTCAAATTTCCCTGTGTATGGAGTTTGGATGTACAATCACTAATTAAAGGCAAATTACTGCCCCAGCCCAGCAGCAATGACTGCAGCTGGTGCTGAACTGCTATGTCAAAGCTTCTCTCTTCCTGAGCTGAGCTGCCAGGGCACCCTCAGGGGGGCACTAAACACTTCAGACATCACAGATTTATTAATGGAAATTTTGATCTTACTGCCTGCATATATTCAAAATTTATTATGCATACACAGAATAATTACATCTCCCAAGTGGAGTGATCATTACATATGAAGTGAGCACTGCCATACCAATTTCAATCAAAAGAGATCACAGATGCTTTGAGCACAGTTTCCAATAAAAATGTTTCTTCAACACAGATGTAGTAGTATTTATTTATTGCCTAAAATTACATTGCTCACTAGGCCAGTGTACACTCTTTTGATGAATTACATTTAAATTTAACTTAAATCTGGTCCTAGTGTCTCTAAAACAAAGACTTCTAATGGAATTAATTTCCCTCTTACTACCTGTCTAAATATAGCTCTCAGTAAATAAAGAGAGGAATCCCAATTTACAGGCCTATTTGTAACTAACACCAAACTGACAGACTATATAGAGTGTTTCTGATGATATCATAAGAAAAAAAAGTCTGTTTTACTCCTCCACAGCAAAAAAACATTAACCAATATTAGATAAGACTATCTTTACCAAGATTAACTATAACCAAACTTGAATTAATCGACTGTTCTCAGTACAGAGCTTTTCAGCCAAGCTTCCCTTTATCAGTAAGAGATAACTCAAGAACTGTGTCCACAGTGACTCCAAATGTTAATAAACACTGAGGGTACAGATATGCTCTTACAGCAGCACACACACACTTAGGCCTTTGCTATAAAGGCATTTTAATGTTTGTCTATCTATATTAAGACATTTAAAAATAATCCTGTAAGTATATTGTACATGAACATGACCTTTTCCATAGTTTCATAAGCAATAGAAGAATAAGAAACATTAACTTAGAATAAAGGTATCTTCTACAATAAATATAAAATGGGCTTTGTCCTTCACCAATACCAACCACCACAGTATAGTGACCCTAAAACTTCCCAAAAATGTAATTCAAGATTTTCCAAGCATGAAAATTTCATGTCTGGCATGGAACTGCCAGCACCTCCTTCATCTCTGAAGAGCATCTTTGGGGCAATGAGTCCCCGAGCAGAAGAGAGGTGATGTGACCATGACTTCTACTGCCACTTGTGCTGTTTTCCCCCTGCTGCAGAATGAAAGCATCCTGCATCCCCAACACACATTCACACTGAGCTGGCATGGTACCAGCTTTCCTCCCTCTGGTTCTTTGCTGCAAATTAATTCTCTGACCTGCAGTGCACGGCATTTTCAATTCATTCGACCCACTCTTAGATAACAGGCAGTTTCTCAGAATGACCTATTTGATCCTTATAAGCAAGTGGAAACACTCAGTAAAGTTGTTAACTTGGGAAACTACAACTGAAGATTACAGTACTACACACTGTTACAATCCTTTTTCAAAGAAATAATATCTTACAGTATTCATCATTCCCTATGTAAGGCCAAATAATCAAAAATAAGAAAGAAAATAAAGTTCCTTGTTAGTTTACAGGGTTGCCCTGATGGCCAAAATTATGGGCAACCATTTCATCTTTTCATCATTGCACCAATCATTCTGTAGTGAAAACTAATACAAGTGACCAAAAGTTTCCTAATGAAGAAAAGTTGTTAAGGAGAAAGTTTTTTTAAAGATACAATTATTTTCTTTTCTAATTAAAAAACTTACAGTTGCAAATTTGTTTTCTACTTATACTATTCCACTGATCACTTAAAACTTCAAGGGAGAAATGGTATAAAATCTGCAGTTGTAGCCTGAGTCCCAACAGAAAAAAAACCAGCTTTTCAAACGCTTACAGGCTATTTATTGTATTCAGTACAATTATATTTAAGAGTTTTTTCTCTTTTCACAGTGCTTTTAAGTACAGTAAAAGCATATGAAAGGCTTGACAAGCCTGTGTGTTTTTTTAAAAAACATGAGAAGCTTTCCCTTGGTTCAACACCCAAACAGCAAGCAGGTACCTGACTCCAACTGTGTGAAGGCAGCACAGAGAAAGCATCTGTAGGAGCAATGCAACTCACACACAAGTAATCATTGCTATGAGTAAGGAAATATCAATCATCAAACTATTGAACTGGAGATTAAACTCTTCAGAAAAAAAACCTTACGAGATCTAATATAATAGATACAGCAGAAATGTGCATTGTCTGGAATTTAAGGTTAATCTTGATAACTTGATTTAAGTAAAAATAGTTTTCTTCTCAGTTTCACTTTCTTTTCTAATCTGGCACTGTCCCCACTTCAAACTGGCAGAGATTGTACAAAAGCATAATTTTCTTTCAACAACTCAACTGTCCCATCCTTCTGGCATGAATTTCTGACTTCTCTATATCTGCATCAAGTCTTTTAAATACAGACCTTATTACAATCTCTCTAAAGCCCAGAAGCTCTGTTATATTTGGGGAAAAGACCCACAAACAGGTAAAATTCAGAAAACAAGCATGATTTCTTCCTCACAGAGATCAATGAGTAACCCCCAAGCATTCCTATACAACTGAATGGGCTGGAAAGGATCTGTGTTTGGTCTCCACTGCTTCCCTTTAGTTAAACAGTCTCCTTGTATCCTACAGCTTCTAAAATTTGGGAACACAAAGGTTTCTTTCAGTCAGCTGCTTCCCTTTATCCCAGTAATTACCTTTCTGTCTCCACCATTGACCTCTGCTAAGCTAATTAATACAATGTCTCAAGGGTTGCAAATTAAGGAGGCAGAAAGATTTGGACATTACTTCAGCTAAAAGTACTCCTGGCTCAATCCAGGCTGTTTATAACCTTTGTATCAATTAGCCAAATAACAGCAGGAATAGACTCTTGCCAACCTCTAACCAATCATTACATTTCAGGATCCAGTGGGGAGTTCCTCACAGCTTTAGTCTAACTTCTCTTGTTTAATGAGATCTATTTCTGCCTAATTATATGATAAAATGTTGTTCAATGGACAGATGCAATCAAACAAAAATATCCCACCTCTGAACTACCTCATTGTTGACACTGATCATGGTACATACTCCCCATTTGCTCTTGTCAAGAATGTTAATCAATACAATTAGTATTTCTTAGATAACTTACTGCCAACCCACTATGACACCTCAGTTGTCCTATGAGCTATTTAACAGCTTTTCACTGATACCTTCTTCATCAAGTGATGCTTATTTATGCTGACTTTCTTTTTAGAAATTGCTTTCTCTTCAACAGGGATACAATTCAGGTAAAACACAGAATAAAAGTGTAATTTTTTTTTTTTTTCCTAGAGACTCCTTGCTCTCATACCACTTATATTTATCAGTTAATAGGACACATCTTCAGATAAGTTTCTATTACAAATAAAAAGCTAGTTTTCAAGGATGGAATAAGGCCATTTTGCAATGTGTTAGGCAGCGAGAGCAACTTAAGAAGCCAGCCACTTTTCTCAACTTTCCGCATCCCCAGGCTGTCACATCAGCACTCAGCTTACTTAGACAAGGGGCATATGTAGCTGATTCCAGTGCACTGATCCACAGTAACCCCAGGTCATTTTGCAGTCAAGGTTCACAGAATGACTGCAAAACATGCACCAGTACAGCTCAAACTGTGGTTTCCACCAGTACAGCTCAAGCTGTGGTTTCCTATAAGTCTAAAGCCAAGCAGAGCCAGTAAGCTGGCTCTGGATAAGGATCTATAGGCCTGCCACTTCCTCTCCACTTTTTTGCTGACATTCCTCTAGCTGTCAGCATTTTCATCCCATCCTGCACCCACATGCACAACATGACCCAACCAAAGCCTCCTCTACAACCAGGCTCCCAGGTGATCCCACCCACAATTTCTCTGTTCCCTGCCTGCTGACACAGAAGCTGAGCAGGGCAGGGCAAGACCGGGCACAAAGAAAAAGGAATGGCAGAGAGTCAGAAGGGACAGAGAAAGCTGCCCCTTAGGATGGCAGCACAGTCTCAAATCAGCTTAAGCTACTGAGGAAGCTTTGAGAGGATGCCATGCTGAACAAGAATTTGGAATAGAAAACCTTAAATTGACAGTGCCAATGGACCATGGAATAACATCTAAAGACCATGGAATTACACCTTATGTGTGACTACACCAATACCTGTTTGTGCAGATTTTCTTATAAAGTCACAGTTTCTTTATTTTGTTTGCCCATCCTCAACCACTTGTTCAAGCAATAAAGCTCAGTTGTAGTGAAACTAAAATGTTTTATAACATTTCTACCAGTTGCTCAAGGGCTTGCCTGAAACAAAGCAATCCACAGGAACAACTGCTAAAGTTGTCATAGGACTCTGACCAAAATCACTCAAATTTACATAAGTGTTTTCTTTCTGAAATCACTGTATGTATTTCCATTAATAGACTATTAAAACCTAGCAGCATGAATCCACAGCACCAGTATTTAAAAAGCGTTTACCTGCTAGGAGAGAAAACACTTTGCCTTAAAAAAACAATGGAAATTTTTATTTCACTAAACACAGGGTTTATTGAAACAGTTATACTGAAGATCTGCAGCTGTAGACAGAAGACAAAGAAAGGCCAGAGTGGTATAACACAGTTAATAAAGACTAATACTCAACAACACTTCAACCCAAAACTGCAGAGCCTGAATATTTGGAGACATCTATTCTAACACAGTGTTCAGCCCTGAACTAGCAGTATATTTTAATTGTATATTCTGCTATCTGTGTATCTTAAATGAGTGATTTAAGGATTTTTTTTTTTTAAATTACATAAAGAAAATGGTGCTTTCCTTCTTGAGGAATGCCCTCAGTTTTATTTTCTCCAAAAAAAAAAAATATTGTACTTCTAGACTCATTTGCATTGTAGAGTAAGTCAGACAGCCATACATATGTTAATTAGACATACTGAGAGAACTCTTCGTATTCCAGCTACAGGGTTAAATTAATTTCCAGTCAAATTTGCAAAATCTTATGGAGAACCATATTACAAATGAAAAACAGTGCTAACACTGAGGCCAGAGGTTTGTTTGGAAATGGAGAGACATATTTTAATCCCTGTTACCATGCAAGTCAAAAGTAAAATAACTCTGCCAGCCTGCTAGAATTAATCCTTATAATTTTATGAGGCAACATTAAATCTAATGAGAAGAACAAAAAAAGAGAAACAAAAGCCCCACACCTTCTGACAGCATCAGAACAATAGTAAAGAAAAAATTACCAGAGCTTACATCAGAGAGATAAGTGGCCTCAATAGCACAAATCAATTCAACAAGCTTTGCAGCCTGAAGATGATCACCTCTACATTAATTACTGAGCTCTTTTATTATGAGCTCTGTGTAAGTGGAACAACAGCAACATTTGCTTAAGTAATCTTCATGCACAGAATCCTTGAGAACTGAAAATGCATTCCTAGGGCAAACCCAAGAATTTGTACTGGGTCCATGCTACAGTAGTATGAAAAGCACTATGGTTCTTAAATTAAATTCTGGGTTTTTTTCCTGAACTATAGAACAGGGAGTAGTATTGGCATATAAAAGAAGTCAGCTTCATTTGCTTCACAGAGGGAAGAACCAAATAAGTCAGAGTAACACTGCTGCTGCTCATCTCAACATTACTTTTAAAAGAAGTGCTGAAAAAAATGCCATTACTCTGTAGAAACTTTAAATCCACATGGAGAGAGTAGGTGGCATAAAGGTAAGCAAAAAGGCGGAACATTTTTAACCAATGCAGAACACTTTCTGCATAATTCATTTCACACAATTATTTATTTTCCAAAGCCTTTGAAATGGACAAGTTTTTGTGCACAAGTGTTATAACAAACCCTACAACACGATGCCTGCACTGACATTGAAGTTTTCCTTATGACAAGCTCTTTTCATATTGACCATTTCAAACTTCTTTGAAGCAATTAAGATGGCAATACATGTATAATTCTTTCAAATATGAACAATTTTATCTGTCTTAAAGTCAGCATTTTTTCCCCAAGATGATCATGCTGAAATGACCTAACACAATTTCTTTCCAAAGCAGAAGTTTTATTCAGTACAGTTGCTGTATCTTTACACCACAAAAGGACCTTGGAATTATGATTGAAGTATTTAAACTTCTCCATCTGTCTGTCTGATTACAAAGTTACCATGGCTGATCAAGCTAGCCTAATGGGTAAGAATTTCTCTTACTATCACCTTGAACTCCAGACATTCAATTACTGTAGTGTTAATTATATACCAACATTAACAATAGGGCACTCTGGAATTAATATATTCTCTCAAATTCAAAAATACTTCTAATCCCTCCTTCTAATATGTAGAAGTCCTTGTTGCTCTTAATGCATCAAATATATGTAGATATATATGAAGCCATGCACCTAAAGGCTTCCTTTTGTTAAATGAAAACTTACTTAGGACAACTTAGGACATGTGAGAAAAGAGGGCTGCACAATATTTCACAGAATAGTCTTTATAATAATCCATTATTCATATGTGAAACATATTTCTATTTGATTACATATAGACACAATCTTACAGTACTGCTATATTCCTTCAAAACAGATGAAATAGTTTATGATTTATGAATTACTTCACATAGAAAAAGCCAGCCTTTATTTTACCTTCCACATATGCTAAGGTCACAGCTAAAATTCAATTCCACTGCTAAGAAATGTCTTTAAAAAAATAATTTCCCTTCTTTTCTCTCTTATGATAGACTTAAAGAAAAATTAATGAAAGAAAGGGGTTTTTTTTAATACACGACTAAGTGAAAAGGTTTCTAACAGATGAAAATAGACTTGCTATCACAAAATAAATAATGTGTGTATTGCTATGATGCTACCATGTCCATATGGAGGAAATGAGGTAAATAGCAGCATATTTAAGTCATGACATTACATAAACAATTCAGAGACGGATACTAGAATTTGTCCTCCTTGGTGTCAGTAAAGAAAAACTTTTTAAAAGGCAAAGTATAGCAGAGCTGACAGCAATCCTCTGATGGAAGAATACGGAAGAACTATAAAACCCCTGACAGTCAGACATGACACATTACATTACTTTGTACAGAGTTTAATTTGGGACAGTCGTATACTTTACAAATGTTGAGAAAAGTCAAGTTTTAAAATTATTTGGCTTCACTGGTTTTATTTAGCCTTCAAATGCTCTTGGAATTACACCAACACATCTCACATCTAACACTCAATCATGATACCAATATGTCCATTTTTCTAAATATACAGAGTATGATCTAGGACAGATAAAAATGGATTATGAAAAGGACCATCATCTAACATTTGATTTTAAAAGGTGAGGAGATTTAATCTCAGAAATTAATAGCCTTCTATAGGCAGGTTCCCTTCCACAAAGAAGAATATACTGTATTTTTTATTGTGAAAAAAACTGACATTTGGACAAAACAAAAAAACCAAAAAAGATTTCTATTCTAATTGAAGCCCAGCTAAAATATTAATCTTACTCCTCTGTTACCACCTCATGTTTTAAATGGATGACATCTTCCACTAAAGACATTTTTTCCATAGAAGTTTGCATGTGATGAATGCAGTCACTGAGAGGAAATTGTGCAGCATATTCTCTCATCACAGTTCCCTCAAAACCAATGTGTGGCTTTCCCAGCATGCACTAATTTAATCAAATCCCTTTTTTGACTAATAAAAAATAATTGTTCTGTATCCAAAGATAACTTTCTTTTTCATGATTTAGCAACTTGCCAATCTAGCCTGTTTCACCCTTGTGCATTATTGATTGCCACCTGTACTGTCTTTCCATGCTACATCAACTTCTATTTCTTTTAAAATATATTAACAAAATTCAGAAGTCACACTCTGAAGAGCCTTCCCATTTCCCACTATAGAGAAATCCATACATGCCCTGACACTGCAGCAGTCATGGTTCTTTACCCAGGAATTTTTATAGGGCATTTTACAAAGCTTTCAACAACTTCAGCATTATATGTGGTGGTCCTTCTGGCTTTCTTTCCCTTTTTTCTTTTTAAATTTAAGAAAAAAAGAAATCTAGGTATCTGCCCATGTTCATGCTACAAGCTGAGGTGAAAGGCAACTGGACTGGTTCCCATGGATCAGGCAGAAGTTGGTAACCATCTCCTAATCATCTCCCATCATTAAACATAAACCAGTGCTTCAACAGGATACTGTGGTATCAGAGGAAGAGCTTTCCCTAATTTTGGATTTGTCTTATCCATATATCTGCAACTTCACATAGTAAATAATGTTTTTAAGCTCTTAAGACATGCAAAAAGAACATTCCAAAGAGTAAAATTTTCATGGTTTTAATTCAAATTTTGATTCAGTGGGGCCAAGTGCAAGCTCCTGGATCTGTGCCAGACAAATCCTCAACATCAATACAGGCTGAGGGGTGAGCAGATTGTGAGCAGCCCTGTAGAGAAGAACTTGGGGGTACTTGTGGGTGAAAAACTGGACAAGAGCTGCTAATATGTGCTTGCAGCCCAGAAAGCCAAACACATCCTGGGCTGCATCAAAAGCAGCATGGCCAGTGGGGAAAGGGAGGTTCTTCCCCACTACTGTGGGTACTGTGTTCAGTTCTGGAGTCCTCAGCACAGGGAAGACCTGGACCTGTTGGAACAGAGCCAGTGCAGGGCCATGGAAATGATCAGAGGGATGGAGCATCATCCATACAAGGACAAGCTGAGAGAGCTGGAGTTGTTCAGCTTGTTCAGTTGTTCAGTTGTTCAGGGCTACAGGAAAGCTGAGGAGGGACTTTTTGTAAGGGCATGGAGTGATAGGACAAGGGGGAATGGTTTCCAACCAAAAGAGATTTAGATACTGATATATACTAGGAGGAAATGCTTTATTGTGAGGATGGTGAGCACTGGCATGGGTTGCCCAGGGAAGTTGTGGCTGCTCCCTTCCCTGAAGGGCTCAAGGCCAGTTTGGATGAGGCTTTGAGCAACCTGGTCTGGGGAGAGTTTTCCATGCCCATGGCAGGGGGGTTGGAACTAGATGATCTTTAATGTCCCTTCCAACCTAAACCCTTCTAGGAGTCCACGATTTTAGCATGCCACTTCATTACAAAGGAGATTCCTCAGATGGGCTCCCAGCAGCATTTTACCCTTTACTCACTGTTTTCCACAGCCAGTTTTCACCCTTTCCAGACTCACCAGTAAGCATCTTCAGCCTCTAAGTTCAAACCACTCTAACACATATTCCTTTACACGAAGGGCAAAGCTTTTTTTACATTGACACTTGAATCCCAACTCATCTCGTACTGATGCTTTCAGTTGTTAAACTGAGCAAGAAGAAAGACAGTGCTGAGTCTGGTTGAAACGCAGTATTTTTCATAATATTCACTGTATATTTTATTTTACATTGATACAGAAATTGAGACAGACAAGTGATAACAACACAACACTAAAATAGGCATCAGCATTCTCTGAGGGCTTCCTCAGCAGCATAACTCAGCATGTCACAGATCATGAGGTTCAGATTCATAGGTGTTTGCCTTTCACTGACTGCATGGAGGACTGACCTATGCACAAAATGCCCCACTAAGGCTACATTTGCCTAAACTTACAGCAAATTGAAACTGCTAATAGCTGACTTGAAAATGCTGGACTGCCAAGTGCAGGAATCCAGAAGGTGGTTCCCAAGCAGGGAAATAGCAGGAAAAGGGTGAAGAAGAGCCAGTACAAATATGCTCCCAGTCAACACAGTGCCAGTCACTCCCACCAGTGAGCCAGAAACCCTCATGTTACACAAATACTATAAATTCCCCACTTCACTGCTCTGTGGTGAAGGTAACCCAGGCACTCAAGTCTCCATCTGGCTTCAGGACATTGCTGTGACAGGGACAGCTTCTCTCCTTGTGTACTTTAGCAGATCAGATTACACATTGCTAAGACACAATGTGCAGTTCAAGGAATAATTTGGATAAAACCATGCTGGGAACTGACTCATATGCTATTCTGAGACTCTGCTACCGTTCAAGAGAAGTAATTCCCAGCATCCTGAAACAGCAAGCAAATGTTATGATGCTGAAAATATTTTCCCAATGTAAAGTACTTATGCACAAGTCCAGTGTTTACCTACCCAGTCCTAACAAAATTGAATCATGTTTGGTTTACTCTTTACTCTTAAGCAAAATTAATCAAGTTGTGCATTATGTAACAATAAACCTAATTCAATTTAAAAACCTGGAAAACTTTTTAAAGCAACTCAAGTAACAAGTTTTTAATCACTGTGAAAACAGCGAGGCAAAATAATTTAAAGAATGATCACAAATGCCTGAGTGATTAATTTAAAAGTGCACACAAAGTAGCATTACTTATTAAATTCAATACCATGTGATTTGGGAGCAGCATAGAAAAAGACACATTGTTATACCACTAATACAAAAATACTTCAGTGAATTATTTGTATTACAGGGAAAAAAACCTCTCAGATTAACCAGCACTGATGCAATTATGTGTTCCTTAAAAAAAGTACTTTCCCTCTATTACCATCAATCAAGTTCAACAAACTGAAACATGACATTCTACCCACTCTTTTTTTTTCATTTGAGAGAAAATTACACAGCTTTACATCATGCATCTCTGCACATTTAAGTTATTGCTACTTTTAACAGAAACCAGTAGAGGAAGAAGTGTTTTATTGTGTTGGATAGATATTAATCAGACAATAAATGCAAGACACTATATTAATAGGTTTGTTCTTATAGTACTCTACCACAGACACACAAACACCAAAGCAAAATGAAGGATGTGATTTTTATAATAGGCTACCATAGCTGGAAAAAAGTGTTAATATCACATTAATGTGAATAAAAAGTGAAGCTTTGAAAACCATTATTTTGATTCTTACTCAGATATTTGCTATTCAGCATCATGCTATATAGTCAACTTGTAGCAACTGAAATCCAAGTTGCAAGATCTCTGAAGTTCTGAAGAGCAAATTTACTGTAAAAAGTGCAGTTTTTATAATCAAAATGTACTAAGGCAAAACAGTGCAAGACAATATTCAGAGTTGCAATTTTTTACTAAGGGAACATAAACACTCTTGAAATTCTCTGCATATTCTCCACAATTCAAGGAATGGTTTGGATTGGAACCATCAAGTTCCAACCTGCGTGCCATGGGCAGGGACACCTCCCACCAGACCAGGATGGTCCAAACTCTCTCCAACCTGGCCTTGAACACGTTCAGGGATCTACAGCTTCCCTGGGCAACCTGTGCCAGCATCTCACCACTCTCATAGTAAAGAATTTCTTCCCAATGTCAAACCTCAATCTAACCTCTTCTACTTTAAAACTATCTCTTCAACTTGCCTTGACTAATATTGCTGGTTTTGTCAAGACAGAAAACATTAATTATGTCCAATATAAAACACTACATTCTTTAGGCAGAGTCCTTGTGTACACAGGAAAAAAAAAAGTCTCAGAATTGTGTGATTGTTGTTGCAGGTACCAAAGTTATTGTACAACACAGCTGCTATTCCACTTTCACAGGCACAGCTTTGTGTTACAACCATTTTGACTTCACTACTGGATACTGGTTCTTCATCTTTATACTCCATGATACCATGGGCTAAGACAGATTTTTCCTGTTACCATGCAACATTTCATGAGAAAATACCTAGATTCTGAATCCTTACTAAAATACTGCTCCTTCTCTTGTTTGGCATTTACACAACAAATTCTTAAAAGGAAAACCAAAAAGCACTGCTTTTTACAGAGTACTACAAAATAATAGAAGGCCTAATTAGCAAAGACATTTTTGACATGACATTTGATGATGATCTGACCTATTCTGCAGAACTCCAAAAATTAGAAATTACAGAAATAGCTACAAGAAAAAAATAAAATCATCCCTATCTTTTCTTTCAGCTCTAGCAACAGATTGTTTTAGTAACAGCAATCTGTTTGGCAAATGAAAAGAAGAAATTACCAGGCATCAGAAGGTATTTAAGAATCACAAGGTGGTGAGTCACTATATAGCAAGCCAAGCAAACTGACCAAAGAACTAATGGAGTCTCTATTTCTTACATTCCTACAGGTGAAGCATTCTGAGAAGCTACTTTATGAACTACTACTTTATGAATCATCCTCTCCAGGGATAAAACAACAAACAGGGAGATTATCTTGCAGCATGGTATTGTTCATCTATCCTTTTTATCAGAAAACCTTAACTAAAAACACAGCCTGGAAGGAATTTTCCTAGAAATTCTATGGAATGTCCATTACTAGAGGCTTATAAGAGGAAGTCAGATAAGTATTTGTGAAGAATGATTCAGGTACAGATGATCCATCATACAGACCACTGAAGTCAATGACCTTTCAAGATAACTCTTCTCCAAGTCACTGAATTTTGACTGTTACTAAGCTTCCAGTTTCCATTTTTGATAAAATCTTAAACAGGTTTGTTACATTTTCTCATATGTTTTTCAATTCCTGAATTTCTTTTCTTAATAAATCAAAACACTAAATCAAGTTAGAGTGCTAGACTTAGCTGAATGGGTCTGTGCAGTCTCTGGTTCTTCTCCCTTCAAGTCTCCCTCAAACCATAGTCATAGTTTTCACCAGACCCTCAGTAATCTTGTTCATACAACAGGAACTTAGAAACAAATTCATGCTTTCAAAATAATTTACTGCTAAAAACTTTTCTGTGTGGTTCATAGAATCATAGAATCATAGAATCATAGAATTAGCTGGGTTGGAAGGGACCCCAGAGATCATCTAGTCCAACCCTTGACCCACCGGAGCAGTTGCTAGACCATGGCACTGAGTGCCACATCCAGTCTTTTTTTTAAATGTCTCCAGGGACGGAGAATCCACCACCTCACCGGGCAGTCCATTCCATAGCCTAATCACCCTCTCCGTGAAGAAATTCTTTCTAATATCTAACCTAAACCTCCCCTGGCACAACTTAAGACTGTGTCCTCTTGTCTTGTTGAAGGTCGTCTGTGAAAAGACATTCCTCAGTAGTTCCTCTCATCTTCAAGACTAAGTATATAAAATAGATAATATTCATTCCAAAAAAATCAGCAAAGCAACCAGCTGTCTTTATGAAGTTCTTGTGCTAAAGAAAAGCTATCAGACTCATGTATGAAAGCTGAGCAGCTACAAAAGGCTACTCTATACTGCCTGAAATGTTGAAATATTTCTCAATTTCTAGTAAACTCCATAGGCTAATTTTATATGAAGGAAACCAAGTCTTTAATGTATGTTCTTATATAAAGAAAAGCATCAACACTCTTAAATGAGATGCAGTAGATTTAATTTACAGATAGTGTTTTCAAAAATACACCCTTTAGACTAAGGAAAGACATATATCCACCAAAGGTTCATTTTAAAGAGATTTGACAATAATTAATAAATAGTACACTTAATGTACATTAAAAATGCCCATTAAATCAGGAAGGTGTCATTTTGATTACCTGACAAGAGCGAAACTGGTTGACCAGCAGGGTACATCTCTGAGGGTCTTTCCTTCCATCCAAACTGTCCAATTCTGCTGCCACTTGATTTAGTTCCTCATCAGCATAGTAGAACTGAGCAAGGAGCTGAGGGTCTGTTCTCTGTAGTGAAGAGAAAGACATATAAGATGACATTATGTTAACAGCTAAAAACCCACTTCAGTTGATTCTTTTTATATAAAAGTCAGATAAGGAGTGCAGCAGCATGGAAAAGAATTGAGATATTTATGCACACCTAGAAATTTTCTCTACCTTGAAGAAAAAAAAATCTCTGCATAACAAACTCAGAGCATTACTCAGCTGCTGTTATGTCCGAAACCATCCCAGCATTTTCACTACTGTGGCATAATTATCTGGTGGAGCAAACAACTGAATCACAAGTTTTGTTTCTAAAACAAAAGTAGACTTCAGTTCCAGGCAAAACAAAAAGTTGCTTTCCAAGTTAAAAAAAACCCCAAACCTATAAAGCACCTGGTAAACCCTGCAACATGATGCACAGTGCTATCTGATCACAATTCTCACTTTGAAGATGACAATCAAGTTACAGAAGGGAAAGGTAATGAACAGATGTAGGCCAGACAGATGTAATGACTCCACAACACCAATAATAAAACTGAGATGCTACAGAGAAAAATCTGTGCCACAAAGTCTTTAAGTAGCAAAGAACAAATTCATCACAATGGATTTTTGACCACATTTAAACAAAACAGCAATTAGAGCAGAAAAATAAAGGAATGTATCATCAAAAGTATTCATAATTATTAATAATAAATACCCCATAAAGGGTTTTTTAAAATATTATCAACTAGAAAAGATGATAAAGACTAAGTTGCATAGAAGCAATTATAGATGACTCAAACATCAGGGTAGAGGGGGAGAACAACACAGGGAAGGACTAGGTAAGTAAAAAAAAAAAAAACCATTGTGTAAAAAGAAAACATTGCTTTTATAATTTAAATACTAACAAAACTAGAGAAATCAACAAGAAGCATTTTACATGATAACTAACAAATAGCTACAGGATATATCAGAGGATATAGCTACTGCTATATCAGAGCAAAACATGTACCACCAGAAACAAGTGTTATACGGTCACGAAATGAGCCTATGGCAAAATTTAAAAGACATCCCCACCAAATGAACCAAATAGCAAAACACAAAACACACTGGGAGTATACTGAGGAAGTATATGTTGTGCATCATAACATTTTCTACCTGAAACACAAAACATTTCCACTATTGTAAAAGGATAACACACCAAATTTCTTAAGGGATGGGGACATGAACACATTGGGATCAGAAGTGGTGCTGTTAGCCAGTCACAGGTTTAAAGCACTAACAGAGGTGATAAAGGGATATATTGGAGAGATGAAACTCATGCACCACACTCATGCAGTCCTGCAGCACGAGTTGTTTACACTCACACAAAAAGTTCAGCAGCAATCTGCTGCCAACAGCAACACAGGTTCAGAAGTGGTGAGAGCAATAACTTCCCCCACGGGGATATTTTTGCTTCATTCTTCCAAAAAGTCATCCAACAGAGAGTACCACAATATATTGTTCAAGCCCCTGGATTCCTATCCTCAGAAAAAAATCCTTTTAGGCATTATAACCTGCACAACTGTACAGCCCTGAAAAGGAAGAATAGTGTATTAACACATTTTGAAGAGAAGATTATACATCCTCCACTCTGGACAGGATCAGAGTTACTGCAAGTTACTGCAACTACTTCAAGTACTTTTGTTGCCTCAAGACTCCTGGAAAAAGACAGTCTTACAAACTATTCAAACTACCTCCTCAGTGTTACACACCAAATGGATCCTCAGTAATTTAATGAGACAAAAGTTCTCCCTGAAAACAGAGGCACTGACTCGTGTTCCTAAATGTCTTATTTAATTTAGGGCTATTTTTACACTGCTGTGAGCCATCACACTGTCCAGCAGCTTTCTCCATCACCTGGTCACACCATTCAATGCTGAGGCAAGTCAGAAATTAAACATCTTTTTCAGGCAGCTGAAATGTAGTAAAGAAAGCATTAAGGTTTTTCCTTCTTTAAACATCCACTTTCTACAAAACAAGTCTTTCCAATCACAAGCTTCTTCGTCTTACTCCTTTTGATGTCTTTCATTAAACAGTTTCAGTACCCTAAATGTAAGATGTCAAAAATTTACAGTCTTTAATATCTCCAACTATAGCCTTGACATGAAGATGCTCAGGGACAATTGATAAAAGCTTATGATATACAGTCAGGGAAAACGAAGTTCAAAATAAGAGAGAGCCTATAATTGAATTATTAATTTAGTTTAGTTCTTATGTTTTGCATTTACAAAGTAAGGCTTTGCAAAATAATTTCTTTCAGCACTTCTCTCACCCAATTATTTTATAGTTCAATTTTTACATTTTCCTTCAGCATTCATCTATATTTATTAAAACCTTTCAGGCAAAGCTGTTCACTAAAGACACAGGAATTCTCACATGGAATTGTGGAAAATTGAGTGATGATTTCTAAGCAACTTGCTTGTGCGGTGCAACTAAAATAAGGCAATTTATTAAGACTGGTCCCAGGCAAAACAGGAAAGGCTGAGATATTTGGCTCCCACGTGGCTGATCTTTTAAACTGGAGGAACTGAAGTTTTAACTGAGTTCTCCCAACTGTGGTAATGTTTGGTGCAGATCAGTAGTGTGATCTTTGGCTGGTCAATCATTTGTGGTCCCTGGCAAGCCAAAAGCTGGAATGAAAACCCTAAACCCTTAGGAGGGACCCTTTTAAAGAAAATAACCACACTTTCTAAATTAAATTTGTTCCATTTGGTAGCAGAAAATAAAAGACAGCCACCATGCTCCATACCAAAAATCTCTTGATACAGAAATATGGTTCAATTAATTCCATCTGAATAACTTATTCTTCCTTGGCAGAATACAAAGTATTACTTCCATCCTTAGCTGGGGTAAAATTAATAGAAAAACTTGATTTGAAAGCCACCTAACAGAGAACCTATCACTTTTCCTGGTGGCTTCTTTCAAGAATCAATCACATTTACCATTAAATTAATACATCTAAATTTCTTGTTTCATTTTGCTGGACTTCATCTTCTACATACTGCTCTTGTTTTGCCTTTTTCCCCTAAAAGTACCAAGTACTTATATTACTCCACCTACTTCTGGAATCCAGAGTGCAGCAGCATCTCTGTTGACACAATACTGTCTTCGATGCACTACTGAAGTAGCAGTTGGCACCTGCTGGTTTATAGTTCTCAGCAACCCTACTACAAAGGATTTATCTGAAAGGCCAAACAAAGCATGCAGCCATTCTGCATTCTCAGTCTTAATAGCTGCAGTACCAAAGGACCACCGGTACCCTTTCGGGTCCTTGAAATCACCTCCCTTGAGGTAGTCTATGCCAAGGGATGCATGGAGCAATCTGGACCAGTCACTATTGGGTGTTTATGCCACTTTATTCCAGTGAGGCTCACATCAGCCTTCACAATAGTCAGTTCTTTAGATCCCTCCGTCACTCCAGAAATAGTGATGGGTTGTTCCCTTTCTGATTCGATGGCATTAGCGTGCACTGTGCACCAGTGTCCACCAAGGCTTTATACTTTTGTGGCTTTAATGTGCCAGGCCATCAAATCCACACAATCCAATAAATTCGGTTGTCCCTCTCCTCCACCTGGATGGAGGCAGGGAACCTCTAAGCTTGAGCACTTACAACATTGTCAGTATGTGCATTACTTTGGAGTTTGCATCCCCAGTACTCACACTGATGTACAAGGATCTTGAGTCACCAGCATATTTGAATTGGGTAACTCCACACTGGAGACTTGAGCAGCCTTCTTTTACAAGAACCTCCTTTTTGCCTTCGTCTTACTCACAACTTACATACTTGCTCATCTAGGACAGCAGTAGGTTTCTGGTCCCACTTTTTCATGCCAGTATGAGCCCTGGGAAAGTCCAGGCTGGACTCCTGGAGTCGGCAGCAGTTGGGGAACTGGAATAGCAGGAACACACAGATATGGGGCTGGCACGGATAAGGAACCACAGGCAGACGAATTGGCACGGAATCCTTCCAGGATGCCAGGGTGAAGGAAGGGAAGCAAGGAGGTGCAAGGCAGCCAGAAGCTGGAAGCAGAATCTGGCTTGGCCCTCGTGATGCCTCAAATTTTATACTGAGTGTGACGTATATGGATGGAATACTCTGTTTGGTCAGTTTCTGGTATCTATCTTGTCCGTTCCTCCCCAAAGGAGGGCTGCAGGTGGGACCTCTTTCTTCCTTCTGGAGGATAAGTTTTCCTCAGAGCTGAGCAGTGTCCTTGGCTCTGCATACCAGTCTCTAGCAGTAACTATAAACATCAAGTGTTACCAGTCCTAGAAGCAGACACTGTCTGAGAAACTTGCTGTTAATTTCAGCCAGTGCAACTACTTACAAGAGACTTAGCTAAAAGCAAAAGTACAAGACAGAAAACCACCCTATCAAACAGGACCCTCTTGCCTTCTCACCGCTGTAGGTTGCTCATATGGCTTGAGGATTTTGGAGTAGGATTTTCAGCTGGTTGGTTTGGGATGCTTATGTGTGTTGTTATTGTTTGTACTATAAATCTGCTATCATCCCAACACCCTCTTGAGTGTGTTGAGCTATTCAGGTAGAAGTCTCGTTTACCAATGTTTCTTTACATCTCTCATTTGTCATTCAAAAGGGTTCAGTCCACTAAATGGCCCAGGCTATTCTGTATAGCTTTATTGCCAATGCAATTTTCCATAAAACTGGAGCAGAGCCTCCACAGATTTGAAATTCATGACCCATGTATGAAGTGATAACTTACAATACCAACTTGTATGATACCACACCAAGTATCACCCAGTCAGTACAAAGACAGCAATCAGCAGTTACTTTTTTCCTTTTAAAAAATATTTAGCCATGTCATGTAATACTGCATCAGTCACCTTTTTAAAGATCACTCACTGAATTTTTCTGCTAATGATTTTTAATAATTAGGTACCACTCATTTTGCCAGAGATCAAAATCAGAAGCCAACTTCCTGTCATCCACAAGTTCAGTATAAAACTGTCCATGGAATAAGTTGTATTGAATATTGAACGGGTTACACTTGAGTTTTGTCATTAAATCCTACCAATGAACAGTGACCAGGATTAGGTTAGTTTAGTTTGCTGCATAAATGAATTCTGATTTGATTTTCAAACAGTATTTGTATGACTGAGTGAGAATGTTAAAAGGAAAACATCTTAAGAGACCTGTTAGCCACAGGTTAATAGTTAAGCAACAGGTCTCAGATTACACATTATGTCACAACATTTGAAGCATGCTGTTATCAAATCCAGAAGCTGCCACTAAAAAAATCAACCAACTGAAAGAAATTCTAGCACATTTTCAACACAGACAGAAACAAACAGCCAGACTGATAACTGATACCACAACAAAAGCCAGGGTGCTGAGTGATAAATCTCAAACTATTCTGTAATTCTGGGCTTTATGAACTACTTTGAAAAACCCCATTTCCACAAACAAGGGTGGTTCTTGGGGAGGATTTTCTCCCTTTGAAACAAAACTGCAAGAGTCTTTTGCATGATTTTTAATAACAGCTTTCAAGTATTAATACTACTTTTTTTTTAGCTTATACATAAAATATTCATAATCTCATAAACCTAAGTGACAGCAGCTCATAATTTGAACATTAAAGGAATATTTTCCCAGGTTTCTGTGATCCTTCGTAGGGAAGATATTGCACAGGATTTTTCTTCTACTGACATCATAATAGGAGTGGAGTCCTCACCACCAGCATGAGACAGAAGACATCAGCATCCCAGATGAGCCAAAGAACAGGCAAGAAAACCTACAAATGAGGAATCATAGCTACTGATATAATTATCTTCTGATGCCTGTCAATTATCCTCTGGAAAATTATTATTTTTGAATTGCTGATCTAAAGGCTTCAGAACACTGTTCAACTCCAACCCTGCTTAAAACAAAACCTACGGGCCCGAGATAAAAGGCTCCAGATCTCCCTTGTTCACTGGCACTTTTCCACCACCGAGCATTTAAATCTCTCCCGCATCCTCAGAAACCCTGACTGGATCCCAATGGATAGAAACTACAGAAACTACATGGGAAAACATTAATTATATTCATTTTGGCAATGGTAATTCCACATTGTTTTCTTACAAGGGAACAAAGCAAGCCTACAGCCATCAGGTTAGCTTTTCAAGTCTTTTGCTAATGGTAAAGATGTATTTTTACACAAGTAGTATATTTTAGTACACTTTGGAGCAATTGCATAAAAAAAAAAAAAATTGCATGACAATATTGGGTGATAGTTTATGTGCAAAACTTTCAACTGCTGCAGGTAGCCCATGATGTTACTCTGCTTTAGCCAGGAGGGCCAAACAAACACCAACTGCCTGCTCAGTAATTTTTGTTCTGATACAACTGATGCTACAACTCTAATGGCCAAAGTAAAAAAGTTATAGAGAAAGGTTGTGGCTTTCACATCAATGGATCCATCTTTCATTTACATAGCTTCCTTGATTCTCCCTTTGGCAAGGGAAAAGGATGGTATAAATGTCTGTATTACTGAGGGCCCAGCTGTTCTCAGTTTAAGTCTGTTGTATCTTCAGGGAATGGGAAGAAGCAGTCACATAGCCAAAGAGAATCAACCTGAAACTTCCTGTTCCTGCAATAAACACTGCTGTGATCAGACAGTGCAAAACACAATTACTGCATAGCAAGGAATCAGGAAAAAGGCTTCACAAGTGCAAGCATGTTCCCTTTGAGTGGCAATTTGGAAAAGCTGACATTAAGAACTTGCTCCTATTCTGTAGTGTACAGAAAAAAAAGATGTAAGGGTTTCAGGAAGCAACTCACGTATGAGATGAGAACGTGCTCTGTGTACCAAAGTAGAACTTAAAGGAACCTCTGGAGAACATCTCCCTTCACAGCCCTGCTAGGCAAGTTCACCTAGAAGCAGGTTGGGGTTGTACAGGATGGTGCCAGGGAGGTTTTAGATCTTCAGAAGTGAGACTGCACCAGCTCTCTGGGCAGCCTGTGCCAGGGCTCTGCTTAATCTCCACGTCAAAAGTTCCTCATCAGTTCAATTTCACCTCCTATAAAGCAAATGTACTCACATCCTTCATGTGGACAGGTCCTTTGAATTTTTCACTGATTTCCCAATCCTAATAATAATATACAGGCAGGTGAGCCAGAATTTCTGATAGTTAAATTCAAATGTTAGTTTTTATTAGGAAATATTCCTTCACATTAATGAAATCATAGAATCATAGAATTGGCATGGGTTGGAAGGGACCTCAGAGATCATCGAGTCCAACCCTTGAACCACCGTTGCGGTTGCTAGATATGCACTGAGTGCCACATCCAGAGGAATTCTGCTACTCCAAATACCCAGCTGTTGCAGAGGCCTTTTGGTTTTGCCTTTTTTGTGTTGTCTTGGGGTTTTTTAATCCCCTGGCTACCAGAAGCACTACCCATTAAGGAAAAAAAGGAAAAATTTCCTCAACCTTCAAATAGCAGAATGTAATGAAATCTTAAATTGATGTTACAACATACATGAAAAGAAAAAGGATTCCAAGAGGAATACAATGATGGCAATTGTTCATGAGGATTCATAAAAAACACCCAATGCCAGAGAGGCTACAGCCTGGATAAGCTTGTCAGCTGCTCCAGTGTTTAGCTATAGAATATCATTACAGAGCAAGAAAGACCAGAGGAGCAGGTTGTTAGCAAAATAAAAGACCAGCAGTACCTTAAGCAAAGAAATCAGTGAGAATGACTTACTGAACAAACCTCAGGAGGATGAGTTTTTGCAAGATTATCACACAAACACATTTAAGTGCTTTGTTTTCCCTACAGAATGGCATAATAGGAATCCTCCCAGAAGGAAAATCAGAGTGGTTACACTAAACTAGAGTAGCAAATATCTAAGACTGCCACGCAGTTGGTTTTCACTCATGATGGATTAAGTCACTGTAGAGAGTTTCTATTTTTGAGTGTTCATAATACTAATCTAGAAAAGCATGTGCTAAAATCCATATTTTCTGGGGGAAGTACATAAGCATATGCTGAACACATTACTTCAGCTTTCAGACGTACTTTGATGAGTAAGAGCACCCTGAAGCTGAACCTCAGCTTCCATTTCTAGGAAAGAAGACAGACTTCAGGAAGAGGCCGAGGTTCTGCCGTGGGGATCTTAACATGCTGAGCAGGCATAGGAAATGATGGAGCAACATTTTCTTCCATGTAAAGAGTGGGTAAGCTGCAGTGCTACCTCCATGCCAGCCTGTGGAAGGCTATTCTTAAGAAGCCAAAAATTAAATCCTCCCCAAATCGATTCTACCCTCTCCGTGAAGGTAAATGGTGAGTGATCTCCCTGTCTTTATCTTGACTTGTGCACTTTTTCATCCTAGTTTCTTCCCCTGGCCTGTTGAAAAGGGGAGAGTCTGGCTGGGTGGACACCTGGTGGCCAGCAAAGCTCAACCCACCCCAGTGAACTTGTACAAGACTTGTACAAAAGCCTCCTCCAGCAGCTAATTTCCCTGAGTTTGACCTTAAAACAATCACATTTCACTCTCAGATGCTGCAAGAACACCAAGTTCAAATACAAATGTTACTTAGAAACAGCCAAATTCACCTTTTTGTGGACAAAATCGACAAATCGCTCTTTAAAGGCTTTTATATAGTTTGCTTTGCATTTGTTTCCATTTTTGTATTGAAACTTTACACTGAGAAACTCTTCAAACAACACAGATTCTACAGTGGGATTAGTGATTTGTTACCTATCAAGAAGAAAATAGCCAATTTAGCTGCCTGGGATTTTTGACTGATTACATTCAATTCCACATCTACCACCCTCCTGTAGACAAAGGAGTGCTGTGACACTTGGAAACAGCACCCAACCATTTTTCCTACAATAATGCAAACCCTCCCCCTCTTGCTCCATTTCATCTCTTTCCAAGTTTCTGCATTAGAGGACTTTCTGGTCTGCAAGTTATTTTATAATATGTTTTATACATGTGTCTACATATTCATAAGAATTCTTCCACACGGAGGCAAACAATGCCCTCTTCTTGGACATGTCCTCAGTGTAACTGTCTTTCTGATTATTTGGGTTCCTTAACATTCCAAAAAAAAAAAAAAGAAACAAAAAAAACCCACCAAAACAGAACAAATACAACCAACACAGCAACAACAAAAAAAAACCCAAACCTCAAAAACCCTGCTTTGTGCAGTTTAAGGATTGCTTTGCAGCCTCTTTTTAATTCCATCTGGTTTTAGCATGCATGTAACTAACAGGAATTTTCTTCCTCCCAGGTCTGTAGTCCCAGGATCTGGCTCATGCTCAGCAGAGCTGGTAAATGGGCAGTTTTGCTGTTCAGTACTGACCTGCCTTGAAAGATCTGCCATATACAGCATTTTACTCTGCATCATGAAATAAATGTCTTAGGTAATCAGGGCACAGTCAAAATGGGAAGCCTGACCCAGCAACAAGTTCAAGCCTGCTGACTTGAAACCAGTTACTTATTTCACAGTCTCTCTCAGGTGGTAACAGGCATAGCACATTCATTTGGTTCCTTGGTATTGAAAGCACATCTTTATTTTTCTTTGTCTCAGCAAACTTGCTTATGATGAGTCTGAGGTGTTCTGGATCACATTTTAATAAAAGCACAGTCATCTGTGTTAAGCTGTTCATACATAACCTCATTTGCCTTGTAGGAGGCTTTCAATAAGCTCAGGTTGAAAACCTTGCCAGATGTTCAGGAATTAACTACCTTGGCATCATATCACTGGCACAATCAATCATTGCAACAAAAAGATTTCATCAGAACTTAGTTCCAAAATGCATCTGTTCAATCCCAGTGATGAAAGGAACTATTACTGCCCTCAGCACAGAAACTTTTCCCAGCTTCTGCCTTCTGACAGTAACTTCAAATGAACGTCTACACAAGGAAATATTTTGATCTTATTTCCCCCATTTCAGCTAAATCTTATAAACAAGTAGGTTTCTGAGTGCCATCATCAGTCACACTGCATTTCCTATTCTGTTTTCCAGATAACAGCAAACTTCTGTTGATGTTTATCCTCTGCTTACCCACAGCACTTATCTGCAGAGATGCTTCCATATCTAATAATGAATGGACTTAAGATACAGTCCTCCTTCAGCTGCAGCATTTACCATCATCTCTTTTTGCACAAAGTCCCCACTGCCATGTAAATAAAGGCCTTTCTCAAGCTTTAGGAAACTTTTAGAAACTTCTAGAAACTTCACTGCTTTTAAGGACTTGATACCAAGATTAGTACCCTTTCCCCAAGCATGTCTGAACACAAATACTGGCTTTGAAAATTACCAAGATGAGAAGGGCACCTGGCAGATCAACAGCAGAGGACTTCAAACTCCACTAAAAACTTTTTATAAAGTCTGTCATCAAAAACAACAGGAAATATTCAAGTACACAAAAAAAGCAGATGTATTTGGTGCAAGTCAGTAAACTAACTGGATGACAGTGCCTGGGAGAAGGCTCAACTGTGTCCCTGCTCACTCACCCTGCTGAAATGAAGCATTTTGCCCAATTGGGCATTCCCGAGCTTTTTCAGAAAATATCCTCAAGGTCTGTCCTTGGTGTCCTGTCCCTCTCCTGGGAAACAAATGGGTTTGCACAGCTATTCCTGTTTTCTGTGCTAGCTCAGCACACAGTTTCAATTTGACCACTTCTATTTCTCCTCATCAGCATGCATGTTGAATAAGCTGTAGCAGGCTTCAGCTATTCCCCCTCACACCAGCTCCTTTTAAATCAAGGTGCAGAATGCACAAAAACTCAGTAGAAATTAAATACAAACAGGAATGGTTTTTGTTCTATGTTTTCCTAAAATGGACAGTTCTATATTTATTTATTGAGAGGAAATAGGAAGAAACAAAACGCCCCAAACTCTCCAAGTCAGAACCTATTAGTGATTCATTCAGGGAATCACATTATGGCCAGATTAATTTTTCTCAGACCTGTCTGCTGCCTGTTCAGGTAAATTTAAAAACAAACACACACCACCACAATCATGGTACTACCTGCTTAACAAAGAGATAATTCTTTTCTGACATCTCCAAAACCAGCTTTCAGAAAACCTGTGATGCATACAGCCTATTGCTTATTACTCTCTATTGACCAGCAATATAATTTTCACATTATAACTATAGATGTGCATGTTCTCTCCAGTTACATTTTGCAAAAGTCTCTTTGCCCTGTACTTTTGCTAGCATGCTAAATTACAAAAGAGGCAAAAGGATTAATTGCAGAACTGGTGTTAAAAAGCAAGGAAATGCATTACTATTGGCAATTATATGATTCAAACTAGTTTTTCCATTGTTAATTTTTATAATAGAACCACAAACAATGCTACATTGGAGACACACACACAAAAAAAGAGAAGACTGACCTCTGAAAAATGAAGCAAGCTTAACTAAGGCAACACATGTACAATTCACTTCAACTTCAATGTAGACACCTACTGCAGGTTTTTATCAGCAGACAATAGTAACCTCTCTTCCACCATAACTAAACTTCCTTCTCTACCACCACTGCTCCACACAGGCTCTACTTCCAAGTGAAACTTTGAAATGAATTCTAACTAGGGACCATTCCACAATTAGAAGCAGTCCTGCGATTGTTCCTGCATGTAAAGGGGCAAAGAATTCCAGTGCTTCCATAGCCTTAAGGAAGAACATCTGCTGGAGTAGCTACAACTTAATTTCAATGGCATAACAGGTTAAAAATTTCAATTGGTTTTACTATTGTCACTGCATTTTTCAGAAGATTCAGCTTACCTGCACTCTGGGATCAAATTTATTCATTGCTTTTCAAGATGAGAAACAGTAAATAGTTTTCTCTGAAGAAAATAACCAACATAAAAAACAAAGTCTCAAGCTTCCTGACATTTCTGAAATCAAAGTTCTGAATGATTCCCAGTAGTTTCAAGACTGTTCTGAAAACTGATGACTGTAGCTGTGTCCAGCCTGACTTACACAACAGCTGTCACTCTACCGTCACAGGATCACATTACTTGCCTTAAACATGGGAATTTACTCCAAGGCAGGCAAAAAAACCAGTTACCATTCTCCTACTTCTGTTTTTTCCTGCTTAAGCTTTTCTATTTTTTGTAGCATGCAAAGTAGAGGTCAAAAATTGGAAGTACTTTCCCACTGCAGTTTTTGCTTGAACCAGACAAGTTTCTCTCCAGCCCAATTCACACTTTGTTGTTCCATTCACAGTTCAAAGAGGAGACCTGCACATGTGACCCCTCTAGATTTGCCAGGAGCAGGGCAGTAAAGTTTCCTTCAGAAGGGGAATATTTGGGGCCTTTACAGTTTTGCTCCTTTCAGCACTGGTTACTGCTGCACCAGACCAAGCCACAGTTCTGCTGGAATTTTCAATACTCAGCATACAGAAACTGGGCAAGCCTGCAGACTGCAAATGCCTGCAGAACTTCAGAGCCTGCCAGTGATGATCTACAAAAATATCAAGGCATTAGTGAATAAACCCCCACTTTTAATACGTACAACCCAAGCAACTGCAGAAAAACAAATAAAGGAAATGCATATTTTGCACTTTTGTGGTGATCTGCAAACACACAAAGCAATTAATTGAAAAGCTTTACAGGAAAATGCTTTAGGTTATTCCTCCAAGCACTTAGCTTAGCTACTCAGGCAACAATTTCCTGCTATACTGAATATTTTACTATTTTACAACTTCTAAAGCTGTGCTGCTTTTCTTATCAAAATGTAGGCAAAATACAGCATTCACTTTCGAAGAACATGTATTGGAGAGTGAAGGGGATATTTTTTTAAACTGCAAATATACATTACTATATTGTAACTAATTTTTTGTGTTTGCTATGTTTTGCATGATATAATTTTTATATTGTAATTATCAACAATATACCCGGAAAAGCAGTACAAGTTAGATTAAAATAGAATATAGCCAGCTAAAGGCTCAGTTCAGAAATGCACATTAACTTCAGAGGATGATGTTGCTGCATCTCAAAATTACACTGTGAACACAAACACCATTCAAAATCATGACTAACATCCATAATTACAGTGTGTGTTGAGAAGTTTTTTAATTCATTTACTTTTTTGCTTATTTCTTTGAGAGATAAAGGAAGTCCAGTCCTGGAGATAACAGGGATAAGAACACAGCCTGGATCTGATTAAGTTTGGGGATATGCATGTGTTATGGAGAGGCATCAAAGATTATTTATATTCAGCAAAATCTAATTATGTTTTTGAAATTGACTGATAACACAGCAATTTAAATCAAAGAGGTATTAAACTTCTCTCCAAGCAGCTACTGCTGGCTTGTGTATGTTGCTACCTACAACAGTCTGAGGACAAGGCAGGTCCCATTGCAATGTAAGAATTTTTCTGTAAAAGATAAAGGAAAGGGCACTAACTACAAGGGAGGATGTGTGTGCAACTGCAACAAGATGGTAAAAGTACTGATTGAGTACAACATGATGATTCATTTGTGGGATATGCATTTATTTATTTTTCCATATGTAGCAAAAAAATCTGTTAAAAATTATGACAAAAATTAATTTCCAGGAGGTATACGAGTGCAGATGATTTCAGGAAGACCAGTTGGAGACAATCAGCTTCTGCATTTAAATTACATAAAATCCACATGTGAAACAGCAGTAATTGTTTAGCATGTCACTGACTGCTTAAGTACTGTGACAAGGAATGCAATAAAAATCTGAAGTACAAGACACAAAAAAGCAGAAACAAAAGCACCCAGGCAAAGACAGAAGACTCACTACTTGTGAACCAGTATAGGAAAAAAAGATCCAATTGAAAAGAGATTTCTAAGCCCAGCACAAACCACACCCATCTCTGAAAAGCATCTTCAATATCTTCCATAGTAAACCCAGTTAACTATGTGGTAACTTCTCAGCATCAAATTCCAAAGTTAACTTGTAAAGCTATAATGAATGCAGGCCTCCTGAAAAGAAAACTCCTAGAGCAAATGAGGTAACTTGAACTGTGAAAATTACATTAACAGCTCTTGTATGTATATATAATTGTCTTTGCAAAAGACAATTTCAAGCAGGATACACAAGTTATTTTTTCCATAAAGGAAAAAATGCATTACCTGTGAAGTGAGACTTGCCAAATTGCCAGCAGAGCCATTACAAACAGCTTAATTTCCCAGGAAATAATTTCATTAAATAAAACAAGAAAGGCAAGGCTGCTAGACATGCTAATGATTACATATGCTTCTTACAACAAAGCTGACAGCACTTCTCAAAAGCAGATGTGTACAGGAAGAACCTGTCTTATAAACCCCAATTTTCTCCAAAGGAGCCTTATGAGATTGTGTCTGGTCCCCACTATTACCAGGGATCCATTTGCTGCTCTCATGTAGTACATGTGTAGCTTTGTCACTGCCCTAGCACTCAGCCCAGTATTCCAGGTGACCCAAGAAAGCCTCGGGACTTCCACAGGACAAACGGGAGAACTTTCTCCTAATACATTTCTTTCTGGCATATTGTTACATAAAAACTTCTCCTACAGCACTGAGAGCAAGATGCACTGCATGAAGAAATGTGAAAAAGAAAAATTGGAATTTAAAGAGAAAAATTTCTTTTTCCCCCAGTCTGCCCAGGTCCGAACTGATTCAGCAATCCTACCCTCTTCAAGAAATGGGAAACTTCTCCAGCAGAACACCATTTTACAACATTTCATTTCATATGCTGAGGAATGCATTCTAACTTGCAATAGACAATGCTACCCCTAAACCTTGTCTGAGTGTCCATCACCACAAGCATCACTCCATACAGAAGACTAAAATATGGAAAAACACTGTGCCCTTACCAAACCCCCTCAATCACCTCAGCTTCCAAAAAACCAGTGGAGATAGAATATTTTTATCATAAAACCTTACTGTTTAACAGTAAAACTACAACAAAAAAGCTGAAACTACACAAAGCTCTCCACTCATTCTCTGGAACATCCCAAAGTCTCTCTCAGGCTGCTCAAAGCCAGACACAACCACAGTAGATGCAGCTGCAGCAGACACTATTGGTTTTGGCAGCCTGATCCTCCTCACTCACCCAGAACACCACAGTTCTTTCAGAGGGAATAAGACAAACCAGATACTTAAAGCACTTTGCACCAGAATTTATTTCAAACGTGTATTCTCTGTGTATAAATTTTTAAAATCAGGCCAAAATCCAGACTTGTACTCAAGGCTGGTGCTCTGTATGCACAGTATTCTAGCCAAGTTTAGGATATTCACCCCAAAATCTGCTACTATCCCCAAGGCTGTTTTGTTGCTAGCATATCTCATTTAGAGAGCAGTTAGATTTATCTGAAGGAAAAGTTAAGAAATAAAACCATAATAAAACATGGCATGTAATCACTGTATCTGATTATGAGAACTGGTTTCGTGCATACAGTATTTACATATTAAGGATAATCCCCTCCTTGCAAGTCCACAGCTGGGGGCTGGAAATCCTACAGCAAACACGTGCACAAAGTTCAAATCTCTCATAATAACAGGATCCTCTTCAGCAAAGACATGAGTCTGGTACAATGGTAGGACCTCAGTTGCAAGAGGTTGTCTAAGGCTGTGGCAACATTTTAGCTGGATTAACCACAGTAATTCACAATTTTAAATGTATGAGATCTAGAGAACAAAGTTTTCACATTCCATCAGGTTTATTCTTTTTCTGGTCCAAAATTTTCTCCCTTAAAACCAAAATCCCAGCAGATTCTTATCAGAATGGTCACAAAATGCAGAATTATTTTAACATTTCTATTTTTAATATGATGGTTGGAAAATAATTTTAGAGAACCAGATGACCCTCTTATCCTCGACAGTTCACATCTGCACCAGTTCCAATACAAGTATTAGGGCATGGAGATGTTTCTGAGACTCTCACATCTGGGTTCTATACCCACAAAGAGCTGTGATCATTATTTTAGCTCAGTTTAAAAACAAACTACTGAGCCACTGCAGCACACTGAAAAGAAAAGATGTTTGAAGCTGGTTTATATATAAGAACATATTATGATACAGAATTATACATAAGGTTCCCCAGTGACTATTTGCTTTGTAAAGGAAAGGTTAAACAGCTTAGAGAAACTTTCTCGAAGATGCTAGAAAATGAACCACATCTCATTTTTTATTATTAGCCATTGCCATTCAGACATCACATTGCCCTGCTAAGATACATAGGAACTTATTTTCATGTACCCAGGTGGAGTTTTGCACTGAGTAATAAGAAACCACAAAGAAATTTAAAATAAATGTTAATCAGCTTCCACATGCAGTATTCCAGAGTATGCAGTATTCCACAGTAAAATACTTCTGCAGTATTCCACATGCAGTATTTCACAGTAAAAAGCTTCTTTCTATAAGAAATAAGAATATTTCTGCCTATAAGAAATAGCTGCATTCCTGTTCTTTGTGCATTGTGCAGCATATGGATGAACAGTCAGGCTGAAGGCAGACTTTGACAGATTCATATACAAAAGAAAAAAAACATCTTTGCTGGTTGTTTTTGGAAAAATTCACATAAAGCATCAAACTGACAGATTGAACTGGTTGCTGATAATGAACTGATAAAACAGAATCTTCGAAAGTTGAAATATAACTTTTTCTTAAGCTTTTGCTTATCCTATTTATCTCACATACATAAACCAATTATTTTGAAACGTTGGTTTTCAGTGGCATCTTGAGAGTGACAGTCACTAGCAATAAAACCAATTCTCTCATCATATGTATTAAAATGGATGTGCCAATTAAATAGCACAAGACGGACTAGATCATCTCCACAGATCTCCAAGGGTCCCTTCCAACCACATTCAGTGAAAATTGGGCATTCACAGACTTATTTATGCTGCCCCTCATAACTCCTGTCTTCTTTTTTCTGGTTATTATAATAAGAACTCATTTCATTTTAGCTTGGCAATAACCTAAGTAATCACAGTTTTCAAAAAACTGCTCTGTTCCTTTCTACAGTTTAATAGCAAAGCTTAATGTAATAGATATATTACCCCTAAACACGGGCATCTCATCATGCTGCAGTGCTCCCAAATCACCCTGAGAAACCACCTTTAGTTTTGCCTCAAGACTTCAACTTCACAGCAACCTTTGGAAGCAAAAATAGAAGGAAGAAGCCCAGCAAACAAAAAGCATCAGACAGACTGCAGACCCATATGGGACCTTAGTCCCACGCTGCTTTTCCTCCCTGGCCTTTGTTAAACCAGCTGAAGTCCTTGCCAGTGGAGTCTCCTTGCTCAGCTCCTCAGTGTTCCTCACTTCCTTTTCAGAAATACCTTTTATCCTGTAAGACATACATTTATAGGGTGTACAAGCATGTTTTGAGACCTAATAGGTTATTTTCAGAAGCTGGCTTCTGCTTGTGTGTGGTGTCTGCAGAACGATTTGTTGCAAAGCAACAAGTAATTATTTGGATTTGACTTTTCTGTTAAGTGGCTACAGGCACAGTTATTCTTTCAACATCCAACAACAAAGCAGAACAAACCAAAAAAAGACAACCTAGAGTTAACACCCTCTGGTTTTACACAAACTTCTCCAGAAAACAAACAAACCAAAAATGTAACATTGTGTTCCTGCTGCTTTTAGCACACGTTTGATGTCAGGTTCATAGGTTCTACAACTGAAGAAACTTAAAGAATACAACAGAGAGGATAACCACACAATTCTGCTCACACAGCAAGGACAGAAAACACCCACTGCTAACAGGCTCTCTCTACGCTCTGTCTATTCAGGATGTAGCATGGATTGGAACTAACAGCTGAGAATTAGTACACAAAGTAATCATTTACAGGTAATAAGTTACAAGTTCGCTCAAACCTCTAAGTTAAAAAGATTTCTAAGCATTGTTAATGAGAACCCAAGTGTGTTCCAAATCCAAGTGCTCTGGACAAGCCTTGATCCCATAAGGAACAGTGACACAATGATGATCAAGGGTCTGGCTAGCCCAGGTCCTATTTTCAGAGCAGACACCTAAAGCCTTTGTGACCAGCTGGAATCTGGCCCATATTAACTCTACCCAAGCACCTTTCTGAACTGCAGTGGTGCCTAGGGCTTCACTTACTCCATTCATCCAGCTGCTTCCTGAAAATATTGTTAACACTGGGCATCCTCAGCATCCCAGAGCAAGGTGCTCCACAGGTCATTCATTCATTCAGAAGAAAAACTGTGAACCTCTTTTTTGTTCTCTCCCTGCTTCATATAATGCCCCTGGCTTTATGTACTACAAAAAGGAACAAGAATCTCGTTCCCACTGACCACAGGACTCTCATATAAGCATCTCTCATGTCACTTCTTTGTGTTTTGTCTCAAACCCCAGTGCAGGTAACAAGCAAAAGGAATGCTTGCTAAGGAGAATGTGTCACTCCTAATGACTAGATGGTGGGATGACTCCCATGCCTGGAGTGCTGCCATGGGTGGCTACAGGCTCTTCAGAAGGGACAGGCAGGGTAGAAGAGGCGGAGGGGTAGCTCTGTATGTTAGTCTCTTGACACTGTAGAAGTTGAGGTCAGCAATAATAAGGTGGAGTGCCTGTGGATTAGAATCAGAAGAAAGGCCAACAAGGCTGATATCGTGATGGGAGTCTGTTACAGACCACCCAATCAGGATGATGAGGATGATGAATTATTCTACAGGCAGCTGGCAGATGTCTCAAAATCGTCATCCCTTGTTCTTGTGGGCGACTTTAACCTGCCAGACATCTGCTGGGAACTCCACACCACACAGAGGAAGCAGTCTAGGAGATTCCTAGAGTGTATAGAGGATAATTTCCTGCTCCAGCTAGTAAATGAACCCATCAGGGATGGAGCCCCGCTTGACCTTCTTTTCACAATCAGAGAGGAGCTGGCGGAAGATGTGGTGGTCGGTGGACGCCTGGGACTTAGCGATCATGAAATAATAAAGTTTTCAATATTCAGGGATACAAGGAGGGTCGTCAATAAAACCTCAATGTTGGACTTCCGGAGGGCAGATTTTGGCCTATTCAGAAGACTTGTTCAGAGTATACCCTGGGAAACAGCCCTTGAAAACAGAGGGGTTCAAGAGGGATTGTCGTTCTTCAAGGAGCAAGTTTTGAAAGCACAGGAGCAGGCTGTCCCAGTGTGCCGAAAGGCGAGCCGGCGGGGAAGACGACCGGCCTGGCTGAATTGGAAGACTCTGAAAGAAATTAGGGTTAAGAAGAGGGCCTACCAATTATGGATAAAAGGGCTAACTATTCAGGAGGAATTTAGGAATACAGTTAAGTCGTGTAGAAAGAAAATTAGAGAGACAAAGGCACAATGTGAACAGAATCTTGCCACCTCTGTGAAGGATAACAAAAAGTCCTTCTACAGATACATCAGCAGCAAAAGAAGGGGCACTGAACACGGGTGGGAATATAGTTGTCAAAGATGAAGAAAAGGCTGAGGTATTTAACACCTTCTTTACCTCAGTTTTCAACAGAAAGACAGGTTACCCTGAGGACAGACGGCTTCTAGAGCTTATAGAAGATGACAAGAATCTAAACAGCCCCCCTGTAATCCTGAAGGACACAGTCAGTGACCTACTGAGATGCTTGGATCCCCACAAGTCTATGAGACCGGATGGGATCCACCCAAGGGTGATGAGGGAGCTGGCAGAAGAGCTTGCCAAGCCTCTATCATCTACCAACAGTCCTGGCTCACTGGGGACATCCCAGATGATTGGAAGTTGGCGAATGTCACGCCAATCCACAAAAAGGGCCGGAAAGAGGACCCAGGAAACTCCAGGCCCGTCAGCCTGACCTCAGTGCCTGGCAGGGTCATGGAACAGATCATCCTCAGTGCAATCACACAGCACCTGCAGGATGGGCAAGGGATTCGACCCAGCCAGCATGGGTTTAGAAAAGGCAGGTCATGCCTGACCAACCTGATCTCCTTTTATGATCAGGTGACTGCCTGGTGGATGAGGGGAAGGCTGTGGATGTGGTCTACCTAGACTTCAGCAAAGCGTTTGACACCGTCTCCCACAGCATCCTCCTGAAAAAGCTGTCAGCCCACAGCTTGGACAGGAGCACCCTGTGCTGGGTTAGGAACTGGCTGGAGGGCCGGGCCCAGAGAGTGGTGCTGAACAGGGCTGCATCCAGTTGGCAGCCGGTCACTAGTGGTGTCCCCCAGGGATCAGTATTGGGCCCAGTTCTGTTCAATATCTTTATTGATGATTTAGATGAGGGGATTGAGTCCATCATCAGCAAATTCGCAGATGACACTAAGCTTGGGGGGAGTGTGAATCAACTGGAAGGCAGGAGGGCTCTGCAGAGGGACCTGGACAGACTGGAGAGTTGGGCTGATTCCAATGGGATGAGGTTTAACATGGCCAAGTGCCGGGTCCTGCACTTTGGCCACAACAACCCCATGCAGTGCTACAGGCTGGGGACAGAGTGGCTGAGAGCAGCCAGGCAGAAAGGGACCTGGGAGTCTGGATTGACAAGAAGCTGAACATGAGCCAGCAGTGTGCCCAGGTGGCCAAGAAGGCCAATGGCATCCTGGCCTGGATCAGGAACAGCGTGGCCAGCAGGTCCAAGGAAGTGATTCTGCCCCTGTACTCAGCCCTGGTGAGGCCACACCTCAAGTCCTGTGTCCAGTTCTGGGCCCCTCAGTTTAGGAAGGATATTGAGGTCCTGGAGCAGGTCCAAAGGAGGGCAACCAGGCTGGTGAAGGGACTCGAGCACAGACCCTACGAGGAGAGGCTGAGGGAGCTGGGGCCGTTCAGCCTAAAGAAGAGGCGGCTCAGGGGAGACCTCATCGCTCTCTACAACTCCCTGAAAGGAGGGCGTAGCCAGGTGGGGGTTGGTCTCTTTTGCCAGAAGACTTTCAACAAGACAAGAGGGCATGGTCTTAAGTTGTGCCAGGGGAAGTTTAGGTTAAATATTAGAAAGAATTTCTTTACAGAGAGAGTGATCCGGCATTGGAATGGGCTGCCCAGGGAAGTAGTGGATTCTCTGTCCCTGGAGATATTTAAAAAGAGACTGGATGTGGCACTCAGTGCCATGGTCTAGCAACTGCAACGGTGGTTCAAGGGTTGGACTCGATGATCTCTGAGGTCCCGTCCAACCCAGCCAATTCTATGATTCTATGACTAATGATAGCCACAGCTCTCTGGCATGCTAAGCATATCAGTGAGCAGCCCTGAGCCTCACTGTTTCCTCCAGCAGGCATTCTGTAAACATGTAGATACTGAAATACAGGAGATGGGGGGTGTTTGACACACAAAATGCAGTGGCAGTTGGCCCTCTCCAGTAAATAATTAAGAAAACTACGAAAAAACAAAGTTTGTGCTTTAGCAATATCCTCTGCTAAGAGGATGAAGGATGCTGTTGGGTATATAAAAATACTTTTATATACACAGACATGTTTTTACTTGCAGACTAAAAATTGGAAAAAAAAAAAAAAGAAATCAAGACAACTGACTGTAGTATACAAAACACAGATCCCATTAAGATTTTTTTAATCTACATATAAGACAGACTTCATAACTCCAAGGTTAACTATCACATACATCAACTCTGCATTAAGTCCAAGGCATACAATGTACAAACCTTGTTTAAACAGGGACAAATCTGAACACCTTAGCAGGGACAGGACCCTTCACCCTAACTTCACTACAGCCTTCAGAGGAGTCACAGCTGGACTGTTACCCTACAAGAAGTTCATGCAAAGCCTGCATGAACCACCAGAAAGCAGCACTATGAACCCAAAACCTTGGTTATTTTACCCCTAGGGCTAAAGACAATCTATTAGCAATCATAAGGTGTTTTGCATTTAGTTTTGCAGTAGGATGTTATATGCATCAAGGCATAAAATAAAAAGCATGGCTCAGAAATGCAAGGTAAAAAGTAGACTTTCAAAGATAATATGTGGCAATTCAATGCACAATAATCTTGATTTATCATATATTTGAATTGAAATGAGCCTTCAAGACAAGTAATATTCTAAGAAATCTGCATTTTTAGCAGAGAAACCAATGGAAATGAAAACTGCCTCCAAACTACAGAACTGGAAAAATCCTATTTTCTTCACTACAGGTGAAAACAGAAAAAAAAAAATAAATCATCCAACCAACCAAACTTCAGTTTGTTCTGAGAAACATGACTGTAAAGGGGGGCTAAGAAAAAGAAAATACTTTGGGCTGATGCAGCAGAGATTAACCACCACCAATCCAAAAATAAGATCTCCAAACAAGAAACCTTCATATTTGCGTTGACTTCCCCTATTTGTATTGAAGTGTTCATGTGCCTCTGAGGAACAGCTTTTCAATCAAGAATATCTGATAAGAACTTTTTTTTTTTCCTTTCCTCTTTCATAAAGGCTTGGTCATAAATTACTGCAGTTCTCAGCTTTACTACATATTACCCTCCCCTTTGCTGAAACTGGGTTTCCAAAAAAACTTACTCTAATGATTTCTTATTGAAATAAAACTTTTTCCACCAAAGCTGGACCAATTTTTTGGAAAAAAAAAAAATCATTAAAACATAGTCTGTTTCCATAGTAAGTCTTCTACTTCATACAAACCTGTTATTAAGTGGACATGTTGGGAAGGTATGAGCAACACCAACTACCTCCAGCTTTAGGCTGCTACTGTGATAGAGATTGTGACCCAAAGCACTGCTAAACTGGTGACATTTTGCTAAGGAACCATGACATAAAGAAACACTAAGCTGAAAATTATATTGATTAAATAAGACATTGTGGGGGGTGGGTGGAGGAAACAAGGCTAAATGGAAGGCCCCCAAGGAAATGGGAGAACTTGCATCCTCTTAACTTTTATAGCTGAGATTTGGAGCCTCATTTGATTACTCTGGTTTTGGTTCTGGATTTTCTGTTGTTGTTTGAGGTTTTGAAGTTTCTTGGGTTTAGGTTGTGGTGTTTTTTCAATTTAGTCTGTTTTCTGTGTTTCTTCTGGTTTTCTAATTTCTGTTCAAATAATTACATGCTGTAACTCTTGAAAAGCCATTTTACAAACTTCTTCATTACTTGGAAGCTGTGCAAAATACTATTAAAATAATGCAAACAAGACAAAAAAGCAAAATGAGCCAACAAATAGATTAAATAAGGAATGGACCTCCCTGATCTTAATTCTATTTTAACTCTCATGTCTTGTGAAAGATGAGAAAACTATCAGCTTTGGGCCTGGCAACACTGCTAACTGCTGTATGAATATTTGTTACCACATTAGCACTAAATCCCTCTGTGATCAGGGAATAGTTGTAAGCCTTTAACAATATGGTTACAGCCTTTCATTTTCCCCTGCAACTGCATGATTATGTTTAATAAGACCATGGTCTGCCCTATGACTCACAAGAGAAGTCATCATGAACATTTGCTGCACCAGACCTCTAATACACTCATCTTGCATGGTGAAAATTAAGGTAACATTTCAATCTCCCAGCACTCCCTTCATGCAAAGCATTGCAATATGGAAGAACATTGAGAGAATGAAGCCATAAATGTTTATAAAGCACTTGGAGATTCTTGGATAAAATATAATTAAAAATTAAATTAAACTAGATGGAGGCTCTCTGCAGAGCTCATACCCCCATGCACAGCACCACCACTACAATGCTCTTCATTTTCCTGGAGCCTGCAGGGACAGAATCCAAGTTACTTCCAGTACTCAACCCCTTGTGGCAGAGCAAATTCAGTTTCTTATTTAACCTAAGCTGAGACACATTAAATCTGAAACTTTCAGCCTTACTTAAGTTGAGAATCAATAGAGAAACTCTTTCAGTGAGCTTAAGAACTATTGTTACTATAACTTTTCATAATTTTAAACAATCAGTGCTTGCAGTAAAAAAAATACCATGACTAAGCAGTAAGAAAGGCTACTGATATTCAAATTTAAAAACTGTGAACATCTGTTCACAGGATTTTTGTTATAATTTGGATTTTTATTACTTGTGAGACAAGTTTAAAAAGCCCAGCAAGCCTTGCTGAAGTGATTTTTCATGCATACAGCAATCATTTCATACAACAGAAGAGCTATATTTCACATTTTAAAGCCCACTACAACTGAAACTCTACAAACACATCGTAATCATCTCCATACTGAAAGAAAAATGGCTATAAGGAGGCATTATCATCACGAATTTATTGTGCAATTATCCATACATGTATTATCTTCTGTCCTAAGAAGACTACAATGATGTTTAAAATGAGACTCTTGGGATGATTAAATATGGGGAGGACAGGGATAACCATAACAGTAACTGTTACACACAGTTATTGCATACTTTGGTAGCATCAAAACCCCAAATTGCCCCTATTATCAAAACAAGGGATCTAAAAAAACCCAGGATTTTCAGCAGTTTGGTGATGATGTTACAGGTTAAGATAGAAATGAATGGGGTAGTAAAGGTTGATCTTCACACTTTCAGCACAAGATTAAAGCCAGAGCAAAAAACTGGCAAGATTATAATCTGATACCCAGGGAGCAACAGCTCCATATGCCACACCACATTTCATTTACAGCATCAGATAACTGGTTCTGAAGCACCCTCCAACAGGGGCTGGATGATTCAAGCAGTCTCTGTTCATAAATGTGTGTTTGGCAGGAGCAAGCTAAAAATCAGAAAATCAACCCAAGACAGAGATACTGATTTACATGAGTCACCTGGTAAGACCTGACAACAAAAAAACCTGGGAATTCTAACCAGCCTTACAATATAACTTTACCATCCCAATTGCACAAATAAAACTTACAGAACAACCTTCAGCTCTTGTGCAGCCAGATTCAGGGTAGCCAGACTCCCTCCCTGATTTTTTTGGTTAACCAGAAAAAGATGACTGTCTTCTTCATCTCTGTTAACAAGAGAAACCTACCCTGAAAAACACAAAAGCATCCCATCCCAATAGTCTTCTAAAGGTTGCCTACAACAGGGAAATTAGGGTGGGAAGCTGAATACAGAACAAAAAAAAAGAACCAAAAGAAAATACAACCAAACACACTGAACCAGTATACAAGTCTGTCACAACAAAACACCTCAGGTAAAGCTCTAGTATACCTTACAAACAGTATAATTTCCTTTTTGTCATCTAAATAGGAAATACAAGTAACCAAGGTAAAGCAATTATTTTTAAAAAGATATGTTCATAAACATACACGTTGGGTAATAGGAACTTTAAAGGACCTCTTGTCCAGCCCTCCTGCTGTAGGCAAGGGCATCTTGCACTAGATCAGGTTGCTTCATAGATTTTTTTTCCTACTTAAAGCATTAAATTCTGTCCTGGCCTTGACTGGGCCTCTCATGCTTTTTCAGAGCATATTACTGCTGCCAGTGGTTGCATAAGAGAATTACTGAGATTTTCAGAAATGTCACCAGAAGTAAAAACACCTAACCCTAGGAACAACATGGAAATGCAATGACCTGCAACTTTTCCCACGTACATTATTTTTCACAAGCAGTAACCTGGAATTATGGTACATTTAGGATGCTCCCTCTTAAAGCAAAAATCCATTTTAAGAAATTATGTATTTTTACAATTACACTTAAGTGTAAATATATTACAACCCATTTTCCACAGAAATTTTTTTATCTGGCAGATAAAACCAGGAAAGTAATAAAAGAGATCTGGTGCATTTGGTAAGTTCCTACTGTCTTCAGCTAAAAAAAAAAATGTAAAAGAAAAGATCAGTTAGGCTTTAAATACAGAGTTCTGCTGTGAGTCTAATGCAGGCCCTGTAGCAGCGAGATTATGTGATTATTTCTGGATGCTGCAGTCATGTGGTTGCACAGCAAAGCTTTTGTCAGAAACATGACACAATCCCATTGCACTCAAACTGCTGGCAGCAACTTGCAGCTTTGCATTTTGCTCCTACACACCCCCAGTGATGGGAGGGAGCCACCAGCTTGCCAGTCTCTGCGAGTCAGAATCGATATTCCCTGGGCAGTCAATCAAAAAGCTCATTTCCCTCTTTTGTTTTTTGCTGTGGATCACGTTCACTGGTTCCCACTAAACCACAGAGCATAAGAACCCACCCCCCAAACTTGGGAGGTAGCCCGGCTAAAGATGGCTGAAAAAGGGATTTTTAAAGTTTTGCTTTGCATTTACTCTTACAGTGTCTTTCCCTCTAGTACAAGCAGGATTTATAATAACCAATCCTGTAACAAAGGATGCACAATAGGTGATTATCTATCCCATAAAGCATCTGCTAGGATATATTATTCTATGTTACCCCTTCAGTCAAGATTCAGGTATGTTTTTCAAGTATCATCATATAATCTCTCATTGTGCTTTTCAGAAGAACATTGCACTTAATAAAATTATTCACTGTACTACATCTTAATGACAAACTCACTTGTTTAGCTCTAGCTACTTTCAGACTGCCTTCGACTCAGAATACTTAAACATTCAAGGGCTACATGTATTTAAAAACAAGGAAATAAAACATGTATAGAATACTAACCATTAGGTATACAATTGACAACTTCTATAAAAACTAAATTTTTAGATGCCAAACAATAAAACATTTATAAAGGCACATGCTAAGGAAATACACATTTGGCTATGACATGACCCATCATCTGTTTTCTTTTATCTATAAGTACTATATAGTCACAGACATGCAAACAGACTGCTAGCAAGTACCTGATCTTAATAACCAACTTCCAGGTGACTGGCATTTAGACATAAAAAAAAATCTTCTAAATCAATAACTTTCATGGTATATTATTGCTAAAAATTTGTAGAAGTGCTCAACGAATAAAACCAATTCATCTAACAAAGCTCAGCAAAATGCTATAAAAACTGAAAAATCATATTAAAGTCATAGAAAAGTCATAGAAACCTACAGCCACCATAGGAGTACTCCAGAAAACCTAGAAAGAACTCTATAGTGAAGAAACTCAGACTCCTAGATTCAAATTCATTTAACATTGGGATGGGCTTTCCTGTGTCTACGAACACACTTCATTCAATTGCTGTGAGACTTCAGGCAAAGAGCAGAGTTCAAACACCAGGCTCTGTAGCCCTCCTAGAAAAAAGTTCCTAAATTGTGGTTGTAAGAGGCATCATAACAGCTGCCAGTAGGGCTCTTGGCTGGAAGTGGAGTCAGATGTGATTCACCAACAGTAACAGCTAATGCTTCAGCCTTTGCTTATTCCTGTAACAAAAATGCAAGCTATATAGGCAGAATCTTATTCACTGAGGGTGACAAGGCACTAAAACAGGCTGCCCAGGGAGGTTGTGGAGTTTCCTTCTCTGGAGATATTCCAATCCTGCCTGGATGCAGTCCTGTGTAACATGCTCTGGGTGATGCTGCTTCATTGGGAGAGTTGGACTGGATGATCTCCAGAGGTCCCTTCCTACTCTGATAATTCTGTGACTGGCAATAAATGTTCTTTGCCATATTTCTATTAGCCAGGCTGAAGGCTACATGATGTACCAGCACTTTTCCCCTGAAACCCTCCCCAAAGTCTTTACAAATTTTTTATGATGTTTGTTATAACAGCAAGCTGTTTCAGCCTGCAAGAGCCAACATCCCCAGGACACAAAGGTTTTGCTGCTATACCTGGCTGAACTTGGCACACGGCTGCACACAGAAAGCTCAGAATAGCACACAGGGGGTGAGGCAGAGTTTAATGCAGACTCAACTACAGCTGAATGCATAAGCAGCAATTTGCTTTTTTTCCTTGGGAACATGCTAAATGAGCCAAGCTGTAACAAACTCTGCTGTAATTGGTTAATGATTTTGAAGTTCTGAAGAAACAAGTCAGAAAATGGAGAGCATTTGAGTAATGAAAGTTCGAAAAATAATATTTTGCATTTTCATTATTTATACATCTCGGTTTAAAGAAAAAACAGGGGTATCAAGTTCAGACAAGCAACAGCACACAATGGTTGGCCATCCTGCTCGTGGTCAAGTTCTGGGGTACAGCAGGGGAATACTGAGAGCTCACAACACATCTGAAGCTTCTGGGAGTTGTGTAGAATAAGGATGGATATGAGATAAAATGCAGCTCCAACTCTCAACCTGACCAGCCAAAACCAGTGCCTTCCTGCTATCTTCTTGCATCTTTGTACAGCATCCATAAACCCATTCTATAATTAGAAACCCATTATGTAACCAGGAATTCAGCCTTATGGCACAGACACGCCACCTTTTAAAACCTTTACAGCCATGCCACGAAAAGCATCTTAATAATTTGACCTGTTTACAGTAAAGCATAAAAAGAAATAAAATATTTTTAAGACAAAAGGCATGAAGGAAATACTGTTTTCTCAGGAAGCTGAAATAATACTTTTCAGAGGAGGAGAAAAACCAGGAAGGGGAGAAAGCAGACAGCTGCATTTTGAGAAGTTACCCCGTACATAGATGTATCATTAACATAAAGGTTTCTTTACCACTTTTTAGGATGGATTGTCTTAAGCCTAGAAAGTTTCAGACACTTCGTAGCGACTTCCCACCTTACCTTAACTCCTACTACAATTTTTCTCCCACTATAATTATATAAGCAAACTCCACCTTCTTTGTATCAGATGATGACTCTTGCTGTATCTTTTTAAGGTGTCAAATAAGGTTTAGGTATTTATTGTGCATTTGAGGTTTTCATCTTAGAATAAAGCATCCAAACACAACATTTCTCAAAACTAGTTCTGAATATACAGACTTTCAAGCAAGTCACCATGCAGTCTCACCAGAAAATCTTTGAGAAAGGGAGAACTAACACTGACTGATGGCATAAATACCATTTTGAAAAAGAAAGCTCAAGTGCAAGTGGGACAGTCTTCCTAATTCACAGTATATATTTAAATTCTGTGAACCATTATAATGACCAAAACAGTCCAAGCTTGGATAAAAGTGTTGCAAAATTAATTTGGAACTATACTAAAATACTACCTGTGACTGTAGCGTCGAATAAGAGGTTTTTTCTTGGCTTCGTGAGCTTGAGTTAGAAATTCCAATTCATTCACATCCATAAAACATCACATTTTAAGCACTGCACTCGATGGAGGATATTTTGTAAAGGCTGGGTATTCATATTCTACCCAGGATCCTGGATATTACAGCATTAAAAACAGAGATTACAGATTACTAAGTGACTTTTTTTAACAGTACTTAAAAGGTAATCACTGTAAACAGCAGCAACAAGAGAAAAAAGTTTATTAGTTAGCTATTTTGGACTCATATGATGAGCAGATTTATTCACTGCAACTTTCAGACTTCCCCATGGCTAATCAGAGCCTTTTTAACTGTCCTGTTTGCCCATCAGTAAAAAACAGCATAGAACTAAATAAAGAAAACATACTGCGGGCTTCCTTTCCTGTCTTTCAATTTCTTTTGACTCTATTCTGCCAGATTAATTCAGCAGAATTAAAGTTTTGAAAGCGAATTCTTTAATCAAAATCATCAGTTATCTGCTAAAACTAACTAGCTTTAGGCAGCTTTCCTTATAATATGATGGACTTCAAAGATGAAATATAATGGGGAGCTTTTACCTTTTTTAAAAGCATCTTTGTGCCTTTTGTTTCCTTTCACAGAACTGTGAAACCCTAGAGACAGACTCTAAGATAATGTGACATCTTTCTAAATAAACTTTGTCAGGATGCTTTTTCATTGTTAAATTCTGCTTAGCTAATAACAACCTATTCTCCACAGTTTCCTCCTTGAGCCATTACCATAATAAAATTTGGTGACATTTAGAGCTGAGGAAGACCATTTGCTTGGACAGTTATCATCTTTGACAGCCTAATTTTTATCAAGGACAGGAGAAGAAATGATCTCTCACTAGCACCACATATATCACAAATGAGATCAGTTTGTGCTTTTCATTATTCTCCACGGATTACGTTTGGAAAGGCAAATGCACTGCTACATTAACACACCTCATTGTGTGTCAATACAACGCATAACTGTACAATTTTGAAGACAGAGAGATGTAAGGGAAAGAGATTTCTTAGGGGAAATAAGGAAATGAGAGGAGGATGACTCAAACTGATGAATTCACATTTCTAACTTTCTTCTTATGTATAAATTAAAAGAGAGAATTCATATTTAATTCATGCATTCAGAAATCTGGTAGAGATGACGATACACATTTAGTCCCTAAAAAGAGGTCCCTATCCTAGCAGTGCCTACTTACAAAGCACCATAAAGATTATAGGCTGTATAGAAATCTTCACGTAACCACAGCCCCAGACCCGAGTTTGCACATCAAAAGATAAAAGCTCTGCAAATTCCATGAAGTGCTGTAGAGAAAACAAACTTACTAAGAAGCCAAACAAGGTAGATTTAGTGAACGTAGTGTTACAAAATCATCACAGGAGGCTGAGTTCCCTCCATCCAAGTTCACCCAGTCCTGGGGCCGAAGGAGCATCAAGCTCCCATTCACCCACCCTTCATATCCTGCGAGCATACCCCATGCATTGAAAAAAACCAACCAACAAGATGATTAAAAATTGCACATCCTTCCACAGCTCCACATCCACGGGCATCTCTACATGGACATATCCACAGGGAACATGTTAACTGGATACATTTATTCTATGTTAATTAGAGAAATTAGGAAATAATAGTTACAGATAGGAAACAGGTTTTTCTTCCACCCCAGGTACCAACAGCACTGTTACCCAGTTCCAATCTTAAAAGTATCTCCATCTCATTTCTAAGCCATTAAGCATTCAGTATTTGACAACACTAACCTCAATTAGAAGTAGAATGAAACAAATACAGAGGAAATAAAACATCATATATAGAGGATAACTTAGTGCAACCATACAAATTGATACAATACAAATTCAAAGTACTCATATAGCTCAACTTGAGGATCACTTTTCGTGTCTATTCACAGGCAAAAATGTAAATAAAGGACGGTGGGGATCACTTGTCTTTTCCTGCAGCCTGCAGTGGCCATTGAAGACCATACACCACTTTTTACACAAAATTCCTATAACTCCTACCATGGAAAAAATGTAAGAGAAAGACAACTAACAGAAAATAAGACGCATTCAAGTAGCATACTGAGGAAAGAAAAATAAAAAGCTGTAACTTGCAATAAAAGTCTTTTCTGTTCCTTGGAGCCTTTGCAGTTACATTACTTTAAACAATATGGTCCTTTCTATCTACAACTTGACAAGAACATTCCTTTAGTGGCTGACATGTAGCAACAAACCACATCCAGAATAAAAACAAACATATCAGGGTGGTAAATGCTATTAAAGAAAAACAGAAGGAAGAGGAAAATATTTCTAAACAATTTAGCACCAAAACTAAGTGAATTTTTCCATTCTTTCAGCCACCCTTCCCAATTCTTCCTTTCTTATATATTGTATCCTTGCTCTCACACAGTTTCTCTAGATGAGCAGACTGCAAAAGGTTAAGAAAAAACTGAGTATTATGCATGTGTTCCAATCGGTGTTTTCTGAAAGTTCTAAATATGAAATTAAAAAAACACAAACCACAAAATAACACATTTACTTCTATTTGGAATTCCTTTTTGCCCAGTAGATAAGAGTTCTTACTATTGGCTTGAAATCATCCTTATGCCAGTATGTTACAAAACAGTAGACTCAACCAATTTTTCAACAACCATACTCTTTTGCTTTCCAAGGTCAAGGACATGAAATGCTGGCAGCTTTTATGACTGACATGGCATTCAGACTTGATTTATATTCCAGACTTCTAATAGTAGTTACAAACACGCAAACCATTTTACTTTTTCAGCTATATGTATGAATCTGGAATTACGTGAAGGCACAGTGAATCTATGGCTGAATCTATGGCAAGCACTTGCATGTCCAAAATGTGAATATTCAAAGTCACCTTATGGACACATTGTGAAGTAATGCAACATGCTTCTCTCACTGAATAGTTTATGTATTCTCCTGTTCCATACATAATACTGGAGCATATTAAAATTTGTTTTTGTTTTTTCTATTTTTAAAGTAGCAGGGGATGATACTGATTTTGTGTATGTGTGTGTGCTCTGACTGAACAGCATGTCAAATATGCCATTTGAGATTTCATATTTTTAGCCTTACAGTTTAAATAATTAGCCTTCAAAAGCCTGCATGTGGATTTATAAGTGCTGTCTGAAGAATTCACTTGAGCAGCTTTAAAATACTCAAAAGGAGAGAGCATAACATCTGTCCATGACAAGCTGCTGAAAACCAGGCAGTAAGCCAAGCACTCCTCAAAGTTCCAGCCCAGCAAAATCAGAAAATCTTGAACAGCTGTAAATAAAGCAAGAACTGCTTTTAATGCTAAATCAAAGAAATATAAAAGCTTGCAATGAGCATATGGCAGATGCTCCATGAAGTTTATCAAAGGACTGAGGCAAAACTTCACCAGTCCATACCAACGTATTTGAGCTTATTACTATTTAAAAAAAATAAATGTCTTTCACAATTACATTAGATTCAAAATATCAGGAGGGCTTCTTTGCTCTGCAAAACTAAACTGATCCTCCTGAGAAGTACACTATTCAAACTTACAAGAGGAAAACTAGACAGTGCAAACTTGTAGAAGAAAAAAGGGTTAAACAAATTAAGACTATAGAATGCTTTTGTGGACGAGGCTCATACCCTGAGCCTTCCCAGAGATTTCAACTGTCTTTTAATGGTTTATTTCACTCTAAAGAAACAATAATTAAAATTGTATTACAACAAGGAACAGGAAATTCTCAAAAGATATTTAACTCCTGGTGAAAGCAAAATTTAAAAAAATGAACAAAGAAAAAAACAAACTTGTTTTATTACTTAAAAGAAAACCGCACTCTTTCAAAAATAAAAATATCAACTCTCTCAGTATGAAGAAAATGCAAAGGCCAGTAAAAAGGCCTAGCAATAAGGGCCAGTAAAGTGTTTTTGAACATGTTACATAAAAAATAGTCTCAAAGCGTGAATTCTTGAGCTAGGAAATAAAACCTGAGCAAAATTTTCAACATCTTATCAGTATCTCAAAACAGTGTTCTACCATCAGACTTCCTTCTATATAACAGATTTAACATTTTTCTTTTTCTGCCTTCTGCCTGAACACTGCCAGATCACGTAAGATGGGAGTCAAGGGGGGAAACTAAAAAACCCCCAAACCTTCACAGAAATCACCTTTTCTTTTCATGTGTGATACCATATCAGCACAACAGTCAAAAGACAAACGGGAAAGATGCTGAGTAAGCCTTAGGGCTACCTGGAGAAGTGCCACAGTGCAACTGATGCTTCCCTGCTGTGGCCCTGCCTCTCAGATGCATTGGTTGGCACTACAGAAGCTGTGAGAGAGGAACAGACCCTGCAGCCCAGCCAAAGGGGAGTGCAGTGCAAAAGCCATCTGTGTGAACCTGATATTCAAAACGTGTCACACAGGAAGGCTGCAAAACATACAAAGCTGACTCTCTGTGGGGGAAACTCAGTGCCATGAGGTAAGGGAAGAGCTGATGACGGAACTGGAGGAGAGCCCTGCAAGGTGGGGCTGGAAGTACTGCTGAACAGGTTTGCCAAAATTCACTCAGGGAACCGTGTAATAAGGGATTTCTCATGTAGGCATCCATAGTCTGGCTATTTATTGTCTGGTGCTTTCAAAGCACTGGCAGCCTGGAACCACTGCTGCAGGAGGCTGCTACTGCTCTTACACCATGCTGCAAGAACAGGGTGAAGTGAGGTGTTCAAACTGCAGCTCCCAAAATACAAATGCCTAGTGACAGGCAACATGCTCAGGAGGAACCTGCACACAGTAATTACCATTGCTGTCAGTCTAAAACAAGCCAAGCATAGTTTTTCAAAAATTGTACAAGCCCACAAACTTTTTTGTTTACTGCTTTTTGTTATTGCTATTGTTTAAGGTTGGGTACTTAAGAGGGGGGTACTTAAGAGACTAGTAGGGCACGGATTCTCTGAATATCCTTTCTTGGCTTTATTTTGGTCATGAAAGGGACAGTTTGTTATTGCAAACTTTGTATATACCTGCCTTGGGATTAAGCAAATGGTATAAATGAAATCTAACTACTGACAATTTCAGTATAAAAAGAAAGGCTTAATCTGAGCTGACTGACAGAGGAAAGCAGAACTGTTAGTCTATCAGGGATACATGGGAGTGATGGGACAGAATTAAATTGGTGATGTTACAAGGAAAAAAAGGATCATCTACTTTAACTTATGGCTGCCATGCAAGGAACTGGAGAATATTCTTCTAAATGTTATTCACCTTCAAGAGGAATTATTTCAGTTGGAGTGCCATGGGAAACAATATGGCCTTGAAGTATCACAGTAAAAATAAAAATGGCATTCACAGCTTTCCCCTAATATAGCAGATATTGACAAACTTATTTTTTCCATTAGTCTTCACAGGTTTGCCCTGAATCTATTTTGTATCTTCTATTGACCTAAGAGAACGAATCTGTACAGACTCTGAGAAACATCATTTCAGTCTCAACAGGCAGTATTCAATCCTGCCCAGAGAAAACACAAGTTATCATTGTCTTAAAGACTGAACAAAAAGAAAACAGAATTCATACAACAAACTTCTCTTACAAAATAAGATTTAGAGGACACAATATTCCCTAATGGGATATCCCTACAATGTGATATGTCAATTTTATGTAGAATGAACAAAGTTATTGTTTTCTCTCTTTTACCATGTAACTAAGATTACATTAGATGTATTTTTATAAGTTGCTAGGGAGGGTTAAAATTAAATTATTCAAGCACCATCCCAAAATAATATGAAGCAACTAGAGTATTGAACTCCATACAACCAGTAACAACAACCAGCAACTAACGATCACAAATAATTCATTCAAGATTAGAAAAGGGCATCAGTTCCATATAAACCAATCATGCTGCTGGTATTACAAATTATGTATTAGTTTATAAGGACTGGTGTTAGGAATAGCTTAGGTGCAAGAAAAAACCACAAAAAATACTAGGAAGACAATTTTTTTTATTAAAAAACATACATACAGAGTAACTAGGGATGAGGATACTCAGAATAAACCATCTGCAGTGTACACAAAGACCTCACACTCACCAGTCTTCCTTTGCTACCTTTCTGTGTGTTCAGACATGGTGAGCAAAATGCTGATGGGAACTTAAGATTGTGGATTTATCAACTGCAAGACAAATTCTTGTCCTTATGTAAAACATTATGAATCACAACTATCACCATCTATCATCTCACAGCCTCCACAACTTGGTACAAATCACTTTATCTTGGTACTGCAGAGCAGTTTGGTTTTTTGAAATGGTGTTAAACAAAAGACTGGTGTGTATGGCTTCCAGGAACACCCACAATGGTAATATCCTAATACCAGTATTACCAGCACGATACAAAATGCTACAGGATCTTACTGTTTCCAAGAAAAAGAAACAAAACCACAAAACTTCACTAATAATTGTAGCTAGACTAGGGAAAGCAAGAAGGGCTGGGATGAAGCCTTTGACACGTTTCCCACAGCATTCTCCTGGAGATACTCTCAGCTCATGGCTTGGGTCAGGTCTGTGCTTTGCTCAGTAAAAAACTGACTGGATGGTTGGGCCCCAAGAGTTGTGGTGAATGGAGTTAAACCCAGCTGGTGACTGGTCACGAGTGGTGTTCCCCAGGGCTCAATGTTGGGGCCATTTCTCTTCAATATCTTTATCAAATATCTAGACAAGGGGATCAAGTGCAGCTAGAGCAAGTCTGCAAACAACACCAAGTGTTTATCTGTCTGAAGCTAGGAAAGCTCTGCAGAAGGGCCTGGACAAGATAGATTGATGGGCCAAGGTCACTGTATGAGATACAATAAGGTCAAGTGTTAGGTCCTGTACTTGGGTCACAAGAACCCCAGGCAATGCTACAGGCTTGAGGAACAGCAGCCAGAGAGCTCCTGGCAGAAAAGGGCAAGGTGCGTGTCAGCATTTTCTCCCAGGTTACAAGTGATAAAACCAGAGGAAACAGCCTCAAGTTGTGCTAGGGGAGGTTTAGATCAGATATTAGAAAATACTTCCTCACTGGCAGTCAAGCATTGGAACAGGCTGCCCAGGGAAGGGATGGAATCATGATCCCTTGAGATATTTAAAAGACACATAGGTGTGGTACTTCAGGACAAGTTTTAGTGGTGAAATTGGCAGTGCTGGGGTAACAGCTGATGATCTTAAAGGTCTTTTTTAAACTAAAGGATTCTATGACTCCTACTCAGACACCTGAGTTTCACAAGGGTTTTGTGTTAATTTGTTTAAGGAAAAGGAAATAGACAAAACCAGCAAGGTCTCCTCTTTCACTCAAAAGCTAAACAACCAACTGCAGTGCCCCCTTCAACCTGGACATCACTTAGGTGATGTTTCATAACCCAGATTATGAAAATAAAAAATAAGCTCCTTCTTTTAGCTAAGAATCTTATCTCAGTGCTTCTGCTCATCTTTCACCTCTCTAGGATGTTCTTTTCTCTTCCCACCCTAACATCCACCTCAGGGTTGCTGTACATTGCTCTGAAGTTCCTGAATATTTGAAGAGAGAAAGAGCTTTAGTATTTCCAGACATAAATAAGGGAACAAGATATGCCCAGCATGCTAATTAAGCCCATGAGCAGGTTAGCTACAGCCACGTTTTTTATGATTACATAGCAAGAGGAAAAGAAAAAAAATAAAGCAACCAGGAGTTCCCATAAAGGAGCAGCGGGGAGGAAAGCAAACAACACAAGCAGAGAGTTGACCTTTCCATATTAACTAAACCTCCTACCTATGCTGGAGTTAGGTGGGGTATGTGGCTGAGGCAGGAAAACAAAGAAAATTAAGGAAATGGCTTATGTATCTTTATGTGTCTGTTACAACAGTGGAGAGGGAGGCAGTGAAATCAGCACCATTTAAGTCTACGTGGTCACGGCAACCAATGAGGGTATTGCTTTAAGTGACTACAGGAATATAAATGCAAAGAGAAAACAATTTATTTGGTACAGTCAATGGAAGCACTGAATTGAGAAAAAAATGACAGGAGTCTGCTCAAGGAGTTTTATATTTGTGGATGTACAAAAAGGCTGTGTCATACCGATGTGATGCCAAAAGGATTTGCAAAAATAGAGACAGAAATCAGACTACGTCTAGTCAAGAGTCTGAAAACAGAACACCAGTGAGAATCAAGAGAAATACCAGCATGGTGGGACCATCCAAAAGTAATGATCATGAACCATGCAGGAGCTAATGCAGAAATCCACTGCAAAGGTACTGGGCACATGTTGAACTTGTACTGCTTGCTCAAGCAACTTTTCCCAGCGAAATGACTTTGCTCCCTCATCCTCTTCCCAGGATAGGAAAAGCTACAGGTGACAAAGCAAGGACATCATCTTCCTTTCTGCATCATCTCCAGTTTTGACATTCTGCATGGTATAACCTTGTAGCAGCCACACAGCACAATGGCTTCTACATTTATCTCCTAAATCTGAGCTCTGGATCATTCCCAAAGTGGCACCGCTGCCCACGTCGCCACTTCATTAATGGTGCCAACACCTGCAAAAACCCCAAACCAAAACCAAAAAACTAACAGCAGACATCAGGCATGGATTGTGCATCAGCTTCCCTGGCCCAACCAAAGCTCTGGAATAGGAAGGGGCTGGCTGCCTCCTCTGCCAGAACTCCTGGGAGCCCAGGGCAGGTGGTACCAGCACCAAGTTCTGCAGAGCCCACAGCCCTTTCCCTATCATCAAGTATCAAGCAGTTTAACTGCATCTTTTCAGTGAACTGAGCTGTTAAGATACAACAACAACAATAACAAAAAAGCTGGAGGACATGAGGTTTTTTTTATTAATACAGTGAAATTTCCTCCTTATAGCTAGGTGTACTGTGCCAAGGTTTTTTTTTTAATGCCTTCAGGGCTAAAGCTCAGAAAATAAGAGCTTTGCAGATGCCAGTAACAGTAGTTCCCTTAAAGGTGCATACAAGAAACTACATGGTATCCGGAGCTGCAAAAGGAGCATCACAAAATTTAAAATTATTTTGTATTGGTAGAGAAATTGGACTGTTCAAAAATACCAACACTGTTTTACAGAACTCACTCCTGTATTAAAAGAATTCCTGAAACATTTCCAGTATAATACTGATGTTGTCAATTTATCACAACTCTGCAGAGCAAGCTTGCAAATCAATATTTTTTAGACAGCATCTATCATGGTAAGCAGCCTTGCCCTATGCCAAAAATAAAAGGTTTAAATAGGAGTTCAGTTATGATAAAGCAAGCGAGAAAGAAAAAAAAACACCTTTTCTCACAAAGAAAATTCTTGAAATGTAAAACAATTACAAGCAGTTCTGTAAGTAATAATTCTGAACTCAAGGATGAAGTCTGGCACATTAATATCCACCCCTGGGAAAGCCAAAAGACAAGCAAATTGCTACACAAATATCTCTTGCTTATTGGTTGCTATGATGATTCTTATGAGAGCTTACTGTAATTGTATGATTTCATAAAGCACAGAGTCACTGTGAGGCTGAGATTTATTTTACAGTAATATTTACAGTATTTTGCAACTTTGATAACAACATTGCACCTGCACAGGGAAATCTGCCTGGTGCTGGACTTTACGACAGCCACCACATAGAGAACAGGATCTCTAAGATTAAGTCAGACTTGTAATAAATTAAAATACCTGAATTTTCACAGTGCTTTGTTATCGCTTTGCTGACTCAACTGGACTGAATGTTTCCTTTACCAGATGCTCTCACAATTAGAACAAAAGCAAACAAAAAGCTAAGCATTCAGAAATGTTCTAGTTTCCTGATAAAAGCTACCATTGCCACTTTTCAGAAAGACAAGACAAAAAAACCAAAACAGCCTCTCAAGCCATCCAGCATATTGTCTTAGAAAGATTCTAAATACTATTTTATTAAATACTTGCAATAGAACCATAATTCTTTCATTTTTTCCTAAAGTCATGGTAATGTCAGGGACTTTAAAAAGTACTTCCAGTCTGCCAACTTTTACTAGCCTGTTGCTAAAATGAGGGACAAATTTCTGCACTTATTTCCTATTCAATACACAAAACACTGCCCACATTAAAAAGGTAACCACAAAATGGTTCCTGATCTAATGAAGAATATCACATAGTACATAATTACTGTGAAGAGATTGCTGTAACTAATTTTAATGTGTATGATCCATGAAGAACTTAATGCTGTTCATAGAATTGATCAGAAGATACAAACACCAAGAGCTTTTCATATCAAAGAGCTTCTCCTTTTCATGTAATACACAAAATTTTAGCCAGAGAAAGTTCATTCATCAGTTAACCCCCAGAGGAGGAAGTTAGACTGCTAATCAATTTTAAGAGCAACTACTGAGAAAGACTGAGTTAAGAGAAGCAGGTTACAGTCCCAGCTCAGCTTTTAGCAAGCCCTTTATCCTCCATTCCAATTTTCTCCTGTAGATTAGGTTTATCTTCACCTATAGATATGAAAGCTCTTGAGAGGAGACATACTGAATAAGTTTTAATCAATAAGATGCAATTTCAAACTTAATTCCTCCAAAGTACATTAAGAAAGCACAAGAAAAGGAATAGAGTTCTTCAACTCTAATTGCATACATTTGTACTCCCAATTCAATTCTCAATATACAAAATAGAATTTCATAGAAGACTGCTGACTTCTCACTTACCTAACAAGCAGAACCTACTAAATCACACCAATAAGGGAAGAGAATAAAGAACTACTTCATTCTTCCTTGATGCATGCACAAACCCAATTAAGTCAGTAGGCTAACATCAATCCTGAAAAAAATCATTCAACTTCAGGTATTCTGTATACCTACTGACTCCTACTGCAGGCTCATCTTTAAAAACAGGAGTTCTACATACTTGTTTCTTTTGAAAAAGAGAACTTTTCCTTTTAAAAAATAAGATTATAAAGTGCTTATAGCAATAATAATTTTTAAGTTCTCTGAATCCTTAACACAAAACCAAAACGAGTTGCAGAGGAAGGTTTAACTGGCACTGTCAGACTCCTGTCTCTCTTGTGACCTAAAAATGGAAGGAAAACTACAAAAATATGTTGCATAATCTTCTCCCAAACAGCAGTTTAAATGCTTGGAAGATTAATGGTGGAAGGGCAGAAAAACACTCAGACCACAGGAAATACTCACAAGCTATGTGATTTCTAATCAAAGTTTAAATACTGTTACAATTATAAGTCAAGCCACTTTTATTTTAGAAGTTAATAAGAACTCCCAGGAATAACAACTACATTAAGTGCAAATGAATGAAAACCAGAGTAAGTACAAGGATAAACATAATACCACAGCATTTGGATTCCCTTTCAGGCCATACAGTTCCTGCAGCACCCTCCTACATCTGCTTCAGACTGGCCAGGTTTCTTCCTAACTTGCTCAATACATCTAAGACAGCTTCAGGACTCTAAAAATGCTATTTTTATTCAATCTGTTGTATTGTACTTTTTTTGCAGCACTAATGCAGTCAACTTTGTAAATTTTTCCCAGGAATTCTTTTTCTTGTTAATATTTATTCTATTCTATTCTGTTGGTGTTGGTATTATTCTTCTTAATATTTAAAAAACAAAGCATCAAAAGAGCTAAGGCAGTGATTTACATATCCCAATGATATACAAACTTGCAGTATACACGAGGCCATGCCAGAGTTTCAGTGGAGGCAACTCCACAATTAAAATGTTTATGTTTTTGTCTTACCCTTGCAGACCATGTTTTTTCCAAAAAGATGCAGATTTATGCTACTGGTCTCCAAAATGGGACAATACAGATTCAGTGGATGGACCACTCATTGCCTGGATGGTTGCACCCAAAGAGTTGTGATCAATGGCTCAGGGCCTTTGACAAGTGGTGTCCCTTGAGGGTTGGTACTGGGACCAGTGCTATTCAACACCTTTGTTGGTGACATGGACAGTGAAATCAAATGCACCTTCAGCAAGTTTGCTGACAACACCAATTTGTGTGGTGAAGTCAACACCCTGGAGGACCCTTCCAACCACAGCCATTTTATGGTTCTATTCATGCTAAACAGGAAGTTAAGCAAATGGTGGCCCCTGTAACAACCATGATAAATCCCATACAGAAGCTGACATAGCAAATAATGTCTAGACCATTGTTTTGCACTTGAGGAATTCCAAAACTGTAGTAATAAAAGCACAAATTACTTATAATAGTCAAAGCTGGAATAAATATATGAAATTCCCACTCCTCTTGCTGCAAAGCTGCTTACTGCAGTTCTTTGTAATGTGTAGCATTCAAGCCTCCAAATAGATGTTTCTTCAAACATCACATTTGCTGTTTCTAAATGTGGTCTGCTCATCTGAAACTTTTAACTAAGCTCCAAAAATCACTGTTATATAAAGCACTCCTTCCTGATCCCAGTGATGCAAAATCTGAGTCATCACTTCAAAGCCTCCAACACACCAGCACAAACCACATTCTTTTGAGCAGCAAATAAATCCCGAAGTGGTTTCTTCTGTCTTGCTTCTAAAAAAACAGCCTCAGCTTTCAACAGCAAATTCTAACTTTGTCAGTCAGGAGAAAATAAGCTCCACACCCAGAAATGAGGGCTTCTAAACAATACATACATCTTGTTTAACTCAAAATGAAAGTATTTCACAGACCTGTTAATTTTTAAAGCTTTTTAAGAAAAAAGAAGCTAAGGAAAAAAACAAGTTACCGGTGAAATGTTATTTTTACCTTTGCTAATTTCTTTTTCATCATTTCTACAGTGAGTTTGTGGTATGGTTCCATGATCTGTACTAGAAAGGTGGGGGGGGAGGGTAGGAAGAAAGTCAGAACATCTGAAAGTTAAGGCACACAAACAAGTCACTGCCCAACATCTGAGTTATGGTGACTGCTGTGGATGTTCTTCACCAGCAGCAAATGCCAGGCAGTCAGACATCAGGATTCACTTAACAGTAGTTAAGCTAAACAAAATAATTGACCATTGCCAGAATTTCTAGACATCTGATGATGTGCAATAATCTGTTGGCATTACACAGCTTTAAAAAAAAGCAGAGGAGGGGAAACCCTCTTATTTGAACATGGAAAAAAATGCAAGTTAGTTTTGCTCGGGAAATCATTGTTCCTTGCCGGCTGGAGACAGCTTCAACACTAGGAAATTCCTTCTTGAGTTTCAAGCACTTACACATCCTACCCAAGAGAGCCATGCAGCAACCTGCACATGATGTTTCCTGCTATCCATCCAGGCAACAAATGATAGGGACCATGAAAAGCCCAGCACTGAGAGCTGTAGCAATAGTCCAGTTAGGAGCCCACTCAGAGTGGTATAATTTCTTGACTTGGAGATAAAAACAACTTCCTTTAAAAAACATTTCCTGGAAATCATGCTGCCAGATTCCAAAAATCACCACTGAACAGTTAATACAGAGAGATTTTTCACCTTCCGATTAACTTCTCTGTTTAAGTTTCCACAAAAATACAGACTCTAAAAACATGCTGGGAAGACTGAAAGCACCGTAGCATGATGACATCTGACAGTCCTCCAGTCAAGAAATCAAAAATTCAACAACTTTACTATATATGCAGCTATGAAATAAACAGCCTATTAGCTATGAGTAAGTAAGGTTTGGAAGTGTCTTCCAAGTAGATAGTCTACATCAAGTATAACTCAGTTTCCAAGAGCTACACTGTTATTACAAAACTCCAATAATGCCAATCAAGATATGGGTATAAGTAAACATGTACACTTATACACACACAGATTTGTAACCAAATGCACCTGTCAAGTCACAAAACAAAGGCATCACTTTGGATGGCATTTCCAAACAAGAAAGTGAAAGGATGCCCAGGCCAAGAGAAAATCAGACAGATGCCAAGAATGAGCCCAAACCCACAGAAAGGAATAGTACAGCACAAATGAGCCATGATGCTCTACTGGACAAAGTAAGTATCAACAGAAGACAATAGAGTTTCCTTTCATAGGGAATTCCTGCTGTCATCTTTTGCCATGACAGGGACCAGTGAGCACAAAGCACATCTCTACATGTATCAGCTGAGAACAGAGCACAAGCACTAATGAAGTGCCTACAGCCATCTGACTTTATTCTCCTTAGGGAAACATTTTGGAAGAAGTTTATAGTAAAAGTAATGAGTATTCAATGAAAAAAGAAAACACTAACAAATTTTCATCTTTTTTCCTTCCTAAAGAGGAATACTTCCAATTGGAGCAAGGTCCCAAGTTCCTCTTTTAATTTCCTATGTCACAATCTATAATAAAAGTCTTGGCTTTTACCATGGAAGCAAAAGCTAAAAAGGTTATCTACATATATTGGATCATCTCTGATAAACACTGATGGTGCTGTATATAGCAGAAGTAGCCTTATTCTTGCTTCTAGTTATTCTGTTTTGAAAACTTAAGTTACATTCCTCAGCTGTGTTCACATGACTTCTAGTAAGGCTATCCTTGAAAGCCATGTGAAATTCTAGGCTATGAAAAAAACGTATTTCTTCATAAAGGTGCTTCTTTATGATTAATTACTGTGTTACTAATTAGTATTATAATTTGTAATTAATTTTTAAACCTACTCCCTAACTACACTGTACTATTATTTTAACTTATTCTCAAATAAAAAAAAGAGGACAAGGCAATCAGCTCCTGTGAACATTATCTACTGGTTTAACTATTCTAGTTCCTGGATGGGAAAAAAAAGGTAAAAAAGCTAATGATTTTCCCTTACTATTTTCCCTTACCTTCACAACTAATCCCATCTCTGTCAGCACACGCAAGAGTTTCTCAGTGTCCCTCCCTTGAAAGCAGAGCCCTCACCAGCAGGAATGCTGCAGGGGAACCCATATTCCTGGAACAACCAAGTAAAAAGGGCTCAGGGGAGAAGGCAGAGGAGGCTTTCGCAGCCAACCTATGGAACCCCAGCCTTACTCAAGAAGAGCTTTCCATACCCATGACAACCATGGCTCCAGATTCCTGGTTTGGGAAATAGTTTTCACCACATGTAGACCAACTTACAGGAATATGAGAAGAAAAAAAAGGGACCAGAAGTCATATTATACTATAATGAACAAGAGAAGGAAATGCTGCATCTTTCCTTACGCTCCCTTCATATTGAACAAAGCAAGAAGTGAGTAAAACAGCATAGAAATTTCTAAGTATAAATGAAAAGAAGGTACAAAATCTTCATCTCCAAAATAGCACAAACTGAAATACAAGTAATATCTGAAAGCCAAGCAGTTATTTTCCTGAGCTGAGCTTTGAGAAGACTTGTCTAACAGATCACCTGAACAGGCAGAGTAGAGAGAAAGAAGTCAAGTTAGCCAAAGGCATTACATCAGCACACATAAATTAAAGCACATTTGACTCTTGTAAGGACATTCCCTTCAGAAAGATCAACCTGAAAAATCAAACTAAGGCCATCTTCTCCTCTGCAAATGGGCATAATACACTTGAAAGATATTAATTTCTCCATTAGTTAACTTTATCAACTCCCCTGACTGGAACCGGACAGGCAACCTCTCCAACATCCTAAGTGACATGAAAGAAAAAAGCAAGCACATCTTATAAAACACTGCCTAATAATTGGCAAAGCTGTAGAAGATGTAAAAACACAAAGATGTGAAAGAGCAGAAGTTTTAGCACTCATTTTCTTCCAGGAAGAACAGCATTAAAACCTCAGTAAGGTCTAATGCAGCATCCTCCTCTAACACCTGCAAGGAGGGCAGTGACTGCTGTTTCATGCAGGTTCTTCCTCCCCTGGCTTTTGTTCCACATTATGCAGGAACTGTAAAACTCCCCTTACCCCAGAAGCCTCCACATCCTCTGTATCTGTGCAAAAATGCAGATGAAAGCTGATGCAAGACAAACTTTCAATGTTTGTATGGTGTATATTTCTAACAAAAAAAGAAGAGATTTAAAAACACGTTTAAATGTTCTGCCCAAATGTGTTCAGAAGTTTCGGTTTTATAAAACTAGCTGGACTCATCTATTTACCTTTGGGCTGCAGAATTAGGATAATATGTATTTAACTAGCACTGAAGGCTTATCTCCTAGACTACTTGCTTCAGTATTAACACATCAAAAGTACAGTTTGCCTAAGGATAACATGGTTTCACTCTCAGCCTTAAGAAGTCAACTAGCATTGGTTTCAAAACGAGTTTATCCCTGACATTTTCACATCATCTCAATTTAAATATAACATTATTTCAGTGAAATGTCATAGCTGTCCCTTCACAGATTTGAAACTTACACATTTTAAAGAAATCAAATTCTAATACAGCTAATACCAAAAATAAATCAAGATACACTGAGGTGCCTATTAATCTGACATTGGAAGTACAGAGCAAAATGAACTCCAAATAGGTTGCACTAAGTTGCAGGTAGCATTACAGTGATTTTGTTTTATGATTTGCTGTACTTCAGAAATTGCACAGAAACTTCACAATTTCACCTGATGTGTAATCTACATGCTTTAATAAACAAGCGTAAGTAAAGTTTATCAAAATTGATCCAGTGATGACATTCTAAAAGATAAAAAAAGAGAAAGTATTTATTAGTTATCTAGTAAAGAAAAAAATAAGCTAATTTCATGCTGTCCCTTGCTTCATAATGTGATCTCTGCATCCAAAACTCAGAATATGTCAGGATTCTTTCAGGAAAACCTTGCAAACCTCTTCTGACATACGCTGGCTTTCAACAGGCATGCAGCAGATTTATTTCTGTTCTGCTGATTCCAAGGACTTGCAGAGCAAGTCTGTCAAATTTGTCAGACAGTGAAAGCACAGAACATGCAACAGCAGAAAAAATGGGAAGGTTCAAAACCTTTGCAAGAAAAAATGTATCAGTGTCAAGACTTATTTCAGAACTAAAAGCTTACTTAAAGCTTTTAAGATACTTCTCAGCAAAGCAAAACACTATTTTCACAACACAAAATCGTAGGTAGTAGTTATTGCAAATGAATTATTTTCTCAAAACCATTTGTTGATTCAGATTTGTGCAGTGATCCCCCCCAGGGACTGACAACTCCAAGAGAGGGCTGTGCACACCTCGCCATGTGACTGCACACAGACCTCACTGAAATTTAGTTTCCTGACTTCCTTTCAGGATACAATTATCTGCTGTCAAGTGACACAACAACTCTACAGTGAACCTTTTTTTGCAATTGTGGGTACACTCCAAATAGTTACAAATTACATCTGCCACAGACAGTGAAACAAAAGCTCATCCACGTTTTGTTTTGTTTTTTAAATCAGTGCTACACTATAAATATAAGAAACCATGCACCAGCAAAATTAAAAGGGATGGAGATAATATTAAAATTAATTATATAAATTTAAAAATATTAGTTACTACCACTTTCCTATTTAGTCCATTTCAAAAACTTCACCTAAACCAGAACTGACAAAAACAAGGGTGACAGTAGTCAGGTTTATACTAGAACAATTTTGTTGTGATTTTTTTTCTAAATAACCAAGAGAACTATTTCTCTCATAATAAATTTAAGTCTTATCCTTTCCAGTTTCTAAACACTGCCAAGTTTCTGTTCCATAACAGCCTAAAAGGCATAGTTAAGATTTAAAGCAAAAAAGCAAACCCTATTACAAACCAGTACCCCCTTACATCACAGAGGATTTGCTCTTCTCCTCATCAAATATTTCTTCTTCTACCACTTCCACACTGGAAGTACCACTGCAAGTTAAATGCTGTACAATTAAGGATTTATGAAATATGCCAGAAAAGCATTAGATAGACAAGAAAAGGTTAAGTTACAATTTTCATACTTAATTCCTACCTGCAGCTTCAGACATTGTTTTAAATGGTGTTATTTCAAATAGTAGGATTCAAACAAATTTCTTGTTAATTACCACACAAAAGACAAAAAAAATTCCATTCCTCTTGAAAACTTAGATATAGTTATACAAAGTTAAATAATACAGTGAAGCTAACTGAATCCATTTGCCTATTTCTAGACAGGATAACATGCCAATATCCAGGGAAAGTTGTGATGTAAGGCTTCACAAATTCTTTGATCAATTTAGGTTAAGAGATCAAATTTAATGTAATTAAAATTAGAAAATCTTCATAAATGTTTAAGATGCTAAAATAGTCCATGGCTTATTTTGTAAAGCACTTTGCACTCTGTTCCCTTCTAACTTTTACTACATGGTCAAAGATTTAACCATAGTAATCTCATCATGAAGTTACTAACTAGAAGAGGAAAGAATTTAAATTGCATCAAAACCCTCTAGATTTTACTTAAATCTAACAAATATTCAGTGTTCAAAAAAATTAATGTAATAGGAGACACAGCTAGTCAATGTTCAAGCCAGATATATGTATCATAGGTTGCTTGGCAGCAAAATCACAATAAATCCCTTATGAAGCTCTGTTTTGTTTACATATTCCTCAGATTACCAAATGTAAAGAACAAAAGCAAAAAAACAACAAAAACAAGCCAGTTTTCAGGACTGAAGAATAAAATTGTTCAGAACACTGGAAAAACAGCAAGTGTCTCATAGCTACTTGCTTCCAGTTTCCAAGTCACCACAGTATTTTGAATTTGATTGCTTTATTTCCATCTCTCATTTTGATTGAGATAATCCCTCCTTTGAAAGCACATAATAAATATTAAATCATTGCAACTTTCACATCTCATTCTTTTGCCAATGTATTTCTACATCATTTAAACTTTCCGATATTAAAGTAGAAATCAAAAAGAAACGCACATTTTATGTAAAACGGTAGCTTGGACACCTCCTAAATAATGATCTAGGAAGTTTTTAGACATCTGAAACTATTCTAGAAGTTGGTCAGTAACACATGAAACAGTTCTGCTAAGCACAGGCTCAAACAGGAACTCCCTTAGGTGCTTTGAAATGCAAATTACCACAAGCTATTACATGTGGCATGCACAGTTCCAGCCTGTTGTGCCAAAAACACAGCCCATTACTAAATTACAACTAATTATCATCATCAGAATGTGCTCCACAAAGCACAGAAAGATAATCTGACTTTAAATCCAGAGGAAAATGGAAAAAAGAATGAGAACATTGCGATAATTTTCTTCACTATCAGACATAAAGCAGACAGGCCTTTGAACAGATTGCAAGTGGGTTTGACCCACCAAAGCAAATGCCTTAACTGAAATTTAACCAGTTGAAAGAATGGATTCATAATGCTGTGAATATTTTCAGTGCTTCTAACTCAATAATACATTCTTTTTTGTGCAACATCAACCATCAATAGGTAGAAGCTTTAATTATTAATTAAGCAAAGACAGTGAATACCAAGAGGAACCAAGTGAGAAAGCATCTCTCAAAATTTTATACAAAAATACATTCTACACAGACTGGCCTTGTCACCACTGCACATGTTAGTATCAGATATTCAATCCTAACCAGCTATAGAAAAAATATGCTGCGTATTTTAACAGAAAAAAACCTAGAAGACAATATATCTTTATGAGTACTCTTTATCTCCATCTGCTGCTCATCTTAACAGTTGAAAAAGAATTCTAGAAGAGATGAATAGTCAGTTTTATCATAAATCTAGGCATTTACAAATCTTAATTTATCCTGTTCTTGTATGTGCAGTTTAAGCATCAGAATATACGGAATATACTTTGCTAACTTATACTTTTACTCCTAAAGAAATTTAATGTATTAAGAAGGGCTGATCTGACCACTTAAAAGCAGTTCAGAAGGAAACCAAGCTTTTGAACAAGGTAAATACAAGACATGCCTAAACCAAAAAAAGCAGAACTCCATTTTACCCTTAATTTATTGAAGGGAAAAGCAGAAGTGAAGCAAACCCCACAGGTATTCAAATTTGGGATTAGTACTCTATATAATCAGATTAATTCGCATCTAAGAGGCAAAGTTCTCTTTTTCTGACATGACAAATTGAGGGCCCAGCCTTTACCATACTGTTAAATCAAGCTGTAACTTGAGCCTTTTGTCCCATTTGAAAAGGATATTTTGATTTGGTTTATGAATTCTTTAGAAAAAGCTGCCAGAAACATCAGTTAAAACCCCAACATTGCTGATGGTCGAAAGAGGAAGAAAGTGGGGATACAACCGGGGCTAATCCAAGCCACTTGGCATAATTTCCATTATTGCTCAGGGTGCTTACTTTACCTCAAGGTATGCAAATTAAAAATATGAATAGGAAGTACCTAGTATAATGTTAAAATTAAGACAATTTCAGGCTACTGTTTTTAGTAAACAGTATAAATTGTGCAGGAGCCTGGTGCTGGCCATGTCTAAAAGTGGCTTTTCTGTTACATTCATCTACCCAGATAATGATCAAAAAGATAAGTGTAATAGAATGATAGACCCTTGCTAGCTTTGGCCAAACTGGCACAAGCAATAGAAATTAAGATACTGAGGATCAGAAACCCCAGGAGAAACCCAGCAAAATCCTGCTGGATTTAACCCACATCACTTCAACATTGATGCTACAATGGAAACCACACGATGATTCAATTCCTCTGCCCAAATATTCTGCATGATGAAAACGGACAGCATGCAGAACTGGGCCTCACTTTCTCAAAAAATTACTTTGTTTGGTTCCCAGTATTAAGAAGATTCTGCCAAAAACCTTTTTAATTTAGTGATGGAGCAGCTAATCCTGGAAACCATTTCCATTCCTATGAACACCAAGAGCAGTCAGCATGGATTCACCAAGGGGACTTGATGAGTTACCAACTCAATGAAGTCCTGCAATGGACTGCAAAAGTACAGTAGTTGCTACCATCAGCAGCATTCTGGCATGAACAAAGATTTCATTTACAGACGCTGTATGAAATTACTCAAACATAAACCAAGTTGTGGCAAATCTTACTAAAAAAGCCAATCTAACACATCTTTTCTTTTTTGTAAGCCATAATACCTTTAAAACAAAGATTCAGGATAGCTGATGATGTTCTCCACACTTAAAAGGACAGAGTCATAAGAGAAAAACAGAATAAAATATTATGATGAGTATTGTGAATCTCCTCTAGTGTCTTTCAGGCTTATTTGAATTTTTTTCTTGGAAAAGAATATTACTTTAAAAAAGTGTTTAGTAACTGAAGGAATCCTATAAAGCCTATACTCTCCAAAGTCACTACAATATTAAATCAAATCATTATTTTATGTAAAAGTATCTCATGTATATAGTACCTCTTTTGGAGAAAACAGTACTACGTCAAATGCTGAGAACAGATTCCTTCCATCACTTCAGAAATTCCAAGCAGAGCATCCACAGAAGTAAGACTTCCAGGTATCTAACTTGCCCTACTTAGGAGTCAGCAGGGAGAAAAGGAAAGAGGAGCTCTTTTAAGTGGCAGTTCACACTAAAAACTCACTCCAGATGCTACAGCCTGTCCCATGCAGAAATGTCTTTCACTTCCCTAGTGTGGGAAACACCTCACCAAGCCTTCAGATAGCTTTGCAACATATGGCAATATTTCTCCCTCCCTGCACCTCTTGTAAAGCATAATACATAATTGCAAATTCTCATTCGCAAATCAGAAGAGACAGAAAAACTTCCATATAGTTCTGTTCTAGAGCTTTGCAGTTTTAGAAAATAAAGCTGTTCACAGTGAGCTCTGTGACAGCAGCACAGAGATTGGCAGAGGCTGCAGCAACCCTGCCCCAGGACCTCCTCACATGAAAACATCTCTCAAGGAAATACCTACAAAAAGGCTGGATTCCTGCATTGCTTCTTCATCAACTTACAGATACCTTTTGAAAACCTGTACTGCAATAATTCAGAAGAATAAACAGCTCCACTCTGAACTTTAGCTGCTTCCCTGATGGAAAGTGAGCCATACCTTTATCCCCAGGGAAAACATTCTCTTAAGAAACTTTTCTAAAAACAGCCTAAAGCCTATGCAGCTTCTCATGAAAACTCTTCAGGATGCTGCAAATAAAGCTTCAGAAGTCAAAGCAGACCACAAACTAAATCAGCAATTGCACCTATATTCACAGTATCTAGAGTCATTTGGAGTAAAAAACAGTTTCCCCCACCAAAACTGAAGATTCCTTATGTTCATCATAAGAAGAGAAACCACAAACCTGGCAGGGAGACTTAGAATGAAACAGGATCAACACTTTTATAAGGTGTATCCTTACAAGGTGGTCCAATAATTAAGTATCAGTTACTAAATGTGCAAAATTATCAAACCCTGTTCTTACTCAGTAAAGGATCTGAAAAAAACAACTGGCTTTTTTATTTTCTAACATTTTTGAAATGAAAACTATACTAACTTTACTGCCTCATTCAACAGCTTTGGTTCCTTTATGAGTACTGAGGGTATCCCTCAGATCATTGTGCATCCTCTGCTTTTGGCCTGAGGCAATCTCATTCAGTATGGAAGAAGCAGAGGTTTTAATTGTGCTTGTTCATGAATACATAGGCTTGGGAATGTTAATTTCTTCAACAGTACCATGGAAGAGTACTGACAAGTTACCTCTAATGAGAAACTTGGAGTCTTGGAATATGTGCATTTCTAGTACTGAAATAAACACAAAAATAAAATGTTAAAAACTAAATACTATTCACATCCACAGTACCAAAGAAGATTTTCCTTAGAATATGTAGGGAATGACCCAAAGACCACCCCATGGATGAATAGAGAACACTAGCAAGGACCAAAAACCTGTTTTACTGAGATAAGGAAATGAGAAGAATTCACAGCAGCTTAGAAATTAAGTATAAATTTGTAAGCCTGGAAAGGACAGTAAGCTAATAAACTATTGTCATTATTGTATTCAAGACAGAATTCAGTTCAGCTCCCTTCTACCACTAGTCTTGTGAAGAACCACTTCTTCACCCTGCCAAAACTTTTCACATTAACTCATATGACACTCTTATTAACAAACAAGAAGAACACAATGTAGATAAAATTCTCATGAGATCAAGACTGTTTAACTTCTTGCCTAATTTTAAAGAATACACTATTTGCTGTTAAAATCTGAGGATGTACCATATGCTTTCACAGGCCCAATTCTATACAAATTTAAAAGATTAAGTAGGGCATATAGTCCAGTCATACCTGAATTGAATTAAGGTATGAAAATGCTTTGCAAAACAATAATTTACAGTAGAATAAAATGACTCAGTTTCACGGATGAACTTTAATGACTTGGTGCTGCCAAAAACAGTAATCCCATTTCTTTGATGCTCCTACCCCATTCCTGCAGATCTGGTTTGCTACTATTCAGCCCTTGCATGAGACTACAGCTCATGTGGCCTTCCATGGTCCTTCCATCAGCTAATTTGGAGGAGTAAAGACTGCCAAAAAACAAACAAAAAAAACCAACCCCACCAAACCCCAAAACCCCACAAAGCTTTCCAAAGCACAGGAAGGAGTATGGAGGTCAGGTCTGCTTATACATTCTTAAGTTGTTTTCCTCTACTCTGAGTCAGCTCAGCAAGGGCTTCAACAAAAGCCAAAGTCAAAGATGGGGAAGGCAGTGGGATTGAGGTAGAGGGTGAGAAGTGGTCACAGAACACCAAGATTGGATCCTCCATCATCACAACAAATTCCCTGACTTTAGGCATGATCCAAAAACAATACTCCATGAAACTGCAACGTGAAAAGTACTGTTGAAGAACAGGTTCTGAGTGAGGAATGCAAGGAAGGACCAGCTGTTTCAAACATAAGAAGCAAATCTAAGTCAGTGTCATAGCAATCTAGTCCATACTGCACTCTTGCCATCTTAGCTGAACCTCTGCCCATCAAGCTTTGTAGATTTACACCTCAAACTCGAGAAGAGGCTTAAAAGGAACAAGAAGAGGTCAAAAAAACGACTGCCTATAAAAATATTTTTAAAAAAGCAGAGATGGGGAAAAAAAAGCAAAACAAAACCAATCCAACAAAAGTACACAAACACAAAACCAAAATACCAAACAGCACCATTCTGGTATGGAAGAAGTTAGGAAATAGATTTCTTTTCAATGTCTCTTTAGGATTAAAAGAGGAAGAAAACAGATTAATTTGCAGGAAAAACAATGATTGGCATTGAGAGCTGAAAGGGAACCACTTATGAAGGAAGAGCAACAGATTGTCCAGAGAGACAGTGAAAACCATTTTTGCCAGATTTGCAGAGGCTTGCAATGAGCCCTTGTGCCAAGGAAGGGAAGCAGCAACACGTGGTGCATTAGGCAGAAAATTTCCAGTGGGACAAGGGCGGGGATCCTCCCTTCCAGCAGCTGTGGTGAGAGATCTGGAATGCTGGGTCCAGTTCTGGACTTCCCAGTACAAGATATGCATGAACATCCTGGAGAGACTTCAGCAAAGAGCCACAAAGATTCCACACCTGGGACAGATGAAGCTGCAGCTGCTCAGTGTGGAGAAGAGAAGGCTCAGAATGAATCTGAACATTGTGTATAAATATCTGACAGGAGGGTGGAAAGAAGACTGAAACAGACTTGTCTTAATGATTTCTGGTGTAAGTAGAGTAGGTAGTGGATACAAAGTGAAATACAGAAAAGATCAGCAAACACCCCCACTGGAGGGGTGACTGAGCACTGGCAGAGCTGCCTACAGAGATGTGGAGTCTCCATCCTCAGAGGCACTCACAACCTGATTGGATGTGGTGCTGAGAAACCACGATGAACAAGGCTCTGTCCACAGGTCCCTTCCAGCCCCACACTTTGTACATTTTTTCAAATTTTTTATGCACAGCTGCCAAAACATGAGATAGTAAAATCAGCTAAATCAAATAAATTCTACATCTACACAGCAGAGAAAATTCCCATGTTCTTCATGAGTTATCTTTAATTTTTTTGCTCAGAATAGTGTAAAGATATTGAAGAAACACAGAGAAGGTTTGAGGTAATCCTGGCATTTACACGATGTCATTGATTTACTAAGACATTATTGAAAAAACTTAAATTGCTATTGTATGTTAAGTAGAACATTCACCTACAAAAACAAATCCCAAATTGTTCATGGCTCAGTTGCACAGTCTTGAATGCCTTACAACACATTATTTTGCAACCAATGTGGCTCATAAATTAAGGAAGGTCAGGCTGATCAACACCAGTTCAGAAGAAACCCAGATGTTTGCAAAAAGCCCATAGCTTTGAAATCACACTTGGCCTCACACCTTCCAGCCTGACCTGAGCCAATGTCCCATTGTGACACCAGTGATTATTAGGCTGTCACCTAACCTGAAGCTCTCCAGTGACTCAGAGGTTACCACATCCTGCAAACCTGGGATCACAAAGCAATAAACTGGCAGTCCAAGAGGGCAATACTTCTGAAGCTTTCCTAGCCAGTTTATTAAACAGCATTATGATTTGCCTACCAAACAGAACTAATTCTCATGCAATTCCTCTGGGACATGCTGTTCCTTACCTTTTAGCATGAACTACAGTGAACCTACAGCAACTGCTGAGGGTTTTCTTTACAAAAGAGGTGCAGGAGGATAATTAACGCAAAAGGTCTACAACTTGCTAACTAATTGGTTTCCCTAAGGATCTACCATTGTTCTTTCATGGGCCTGGAGAGCAGTGTAAAGCTCCCAGATCCTTTAGTTTTGAATATTCATACCACCAATCTATCACCAAAAATGTGCAAATCTCATTTAAATATTACTATGAGGCTGCAGAGGGTGCTCCAACACTGCTTATAGACAGTGTCTATTCAGTCCCCACATTCCTCTGCAAATCATTGATTTTTCAGAAGGGATTAGAATTTGGAAAACGTTTTGCAGGTAGGTTAAAATTAGACTTTCCCTAACACTTTGTTTTAACAAGAGAGAAAGGTGATAGGAAGAGAAAAAAATTGTTTTCCCTACCCAGGAAGGCAGCACATAGCAGCAGCATTGCCTTCTTCCTACACCTAGGATACAAAATATCCAATTGCTTCATATGGATCTAATGGACTGTGGACACAGGCACGCAGACAGGAAAACAAATACTGTAATACCATCAAGCATATTGGCCCAAATTGCTTAAGCAAATAACCACCCTAGAAGAAACTTGGGCTGCTTTAAGAGTAGCTCCTCAAAAATAGCCCAATTTCTGGCTCTTTTTGTTATCAGTCACTGCCACTATAAAGCTCTCCCAGTGCAGAACTCCGTAGGTAAGAGTGGAAGCGCCAGTGCTGGCACTTCTGTAGGTAAGTGCTTTGTTCTAGTGGACAGGATTCCACAAAATAAAAGAATGCCTCTACTTGTATACAACATATTATTTAGATTTTTTATTTAGCACTGCAAAGCTGAGTTTACTTGCTTTCAAGTAAGCAAAGTGCAGATAAAAAAAAGCCACAGGATATTATTTCAACTAAAGTTATACTGAATAAGAATTTGAACTTCTCACCCTTCCTTACAGTTTTTTTCTCTCATTCCACTAAGTGCACAGTGAAAAATTTACATTATCTGACAACACTGCCACTTAAACATATTAATTCTGAACAAACTGATGAACATTAAATAGAAGAAAGGCTCTAAAAGTATTAGAAAGTATTTCTTTTAATGTTGAAATAGTGTAATTAGCTGCTCCTTCATTTTACTGGGTCCAAGCTCCAAATTAACAAGTTTTAGGTTTGACAATTCATATACTGAAATTGAAACAGAACAGGCACACAATAAAGCATCATCCAAATACCTTCAGTTTGGCTTTTTTAAGTAGTTCAAGAATGAAAACCCTGCCCTTTACACAGCTTAGTATCTTGCCTCACTACTTCTGCAGAGTTTTGCTTTCAGCAAAGGCTATCTCTGCCTTTATCACTGCAAGATACTTCCATTAACATTTTATACAAGATCTGCACCTTAATGTCAACTAAAAATAACTCTGGGTGAGCCTGTTTTATGGTACAGAACTGAAACAGAAGTCCAAGTCTTAGCCCCATGTGACTTCACCAGGGCTTGGACTGCTGCCTGCATTACAGAAATTGACATCTTCCCTACAGAAGAAAGCAATACAACATTTGCAATTTGGATTAGGGTTTCATTTTACCACTATTTATATTGTGAATACAATGTAAGTCACAAGCACTAAAACCACTGAAGATGCAACTCCACAGTTGGTACAAGGTAATATAAACATTATGCTGCCTCAGTCCCCAATTAGGCTGACAACTAACTCTGCAAATCACATAAATCACATAAACAAAGTAAGTTTCCACCTGTGGTAGAAAGCTGATCAAATGCAAGTCACAGCTGCACAAATTCCAATATTAATCTAAGAGCAAGGAGTTAAGACAGAGCACACGGCCATAGGATGAAGCACCAGGAGAGTCCCTGCACTTTCTGTACTGTCTTGGTGGATGTAAAATTCACAAGGTGAGGGGCATAAAGATTTTTGGTAGGAGCCATGTACTGCCAGCTCTGGAGAAAAGCAAGGATCTCTCCCTCTGCTCTGAAGGGATCTCTGCTCCAGTAATATGTGTGACCACATCTCACAGCACCTGGCAGAAGATCTAGGTCATTGGAATAGAAAAGCTGCCTAACAAGCACTAAAACAAAGGAGTTATAAACAGCACATCATGAAAGAGTTAAATAACCAGAGTTGCAATATGGAATAACTATAGAGCAGACTTTCTATCAGAAGAGCAGCCAACAGGTTCAAAGGTTTAGTCAATTACTGATAAAACTTGTATGAAACACTACAACCTTTAGACAGCACAGGTGTCAGCATTAAAAAGACACTTCTGATCCTTATTATGCAGCATTATTCACATCATAAACTTTATTCCACACAAACCAAACAAAATGTAACGCCTGTAAGCAAACACTCCCGGACCCCTCAACAAAACTGATTTTTTGTACTTTGCACTTGGGACTCAGGGACAGCTGTTGACTTGGAAGACACCCATCACCCTCCAAGTTATAGAAGCATTTCAGCAGAAGGAAACTTTTATCCCCCCCCTCTTTGCATGTCAACATACACCAGTGATTTTACCACAAGAAGTACAGAGAAGGACAGAGAGAACTGACTGGAGGTATGGTTAGCAAGGTTTTGGTTTAAACGTGAACTAATGAACAGTTCAAAAATCACCATAACCTATAACCCCTATGTTCTCACTGGCAAGCAAAGGTTGGACAGTGAATCTTAACATATGGCAACAGAAACTTTGAATAGCAAAGTACATACAGCCTGGCCCCTGCTTCAGCTGTAAAGCCTTATTGCAGGGCAACAGAGAAGGGAAAATCTCATAGAAAGTAATGGGCAGGGAGAAATGGCAAGTGGGGTATAAAAAACTCCCCAAATTAAACATTTCTGGCTCCTTTGGCTATTGGTTTACATTCGAGGGCACTGAATAACCTCAGCTAACCTTCATGCCTCAGTGCACCTGAAGCTAGAAAGAATGACTACTTGTATTTGGAAGATATGCAGGTGGTACAAAAGTTTTAGACCACATAGAACACATGAGCATACCCATATATATATACACAGACATACAGAGAGAGAATAACTATAAAAAGAGCTGGAACCAACCTCACAGCATTTCATTGCTTGACCTGACTGATGAAAAATGAGCAAAAATTAAGCAGCAATTGTGCTTATCTTCCTTACATTAAAACTAACGTTTCCAGGAGAAAGGTTATAACCTGTTAATTCATCAGAAGCACTCATCAAGTATTATTTATTGCAGTCTTAAGCAGGTTGGGGTTTTCTGTTTGGGTTTGGTTTTTTTGTTTGGTTTTTTTTTTTGAGTTTTGTTTGTTTGCTTTTTGAAAACCATGAATTACCATCTATAAGATACACATTTTTTTCCAAACTAATGAAAAAGCTTGCAAGCACTGGTCAAGTCAGCTGAACTTCAACTATGGAGTGCCTCTTCATTTCATGTAGGAAGCAAAAGCAAGTAGACACCTTCAATTCACCTACATTTAACATCAGAACAGTGTAGTACACCTAAGTGTGTATCTATATGTACATCTAGATGGATATATACATATTACATCAAGAAATTAAAAGAACCTTGAGGCAGAGGAAAAAAATTTAATTTTTTATACTGAAAAGCATGCCAAGGCTCTTTAAAGATGCTTCCATTTTTTTTTAAAGTTGCATCTCAGTTCCATATATAAAAATACTTGAGAATACAGAGGTATCAGTTAACATTATTTTACTAGTTTCTTTTTGTCAACTATACACAGCACTGTGTACTGTGAAAGTGCCAAACAGTAACTCCCAAAGTTCAACAAGAAAAAAGAAATCAATAGAAAAGCAGACACAAGCTAAAGCTAGGGTTTTCTTGAAGAAATTAATTGTGAGAAATACTGTGGCTGGATAATTGAGAATATATACATAAAAATGACAAAAAAACCTACAGTTTTGAGGGAATATGTGGTTCAGAATATAGATAAACACCCCAAAATAAGCTATGCTTTCTTACCTCTTCTAGTGACAGAAGCAGAGCAAAAACCCTACTGACTTACTGCTTCAGCACCAGCCCTCTCACTGTCACCACTGGTATCAGTATAGTGTCTGCCAAGTATCCTGATAGAAATCAAGGCAGGAAAAAAAAAAATGTAGCAGCCCCCCAAAATATTCTAGGGGAAAGTAATGTCTTTGGTAGGGAAACAGAAGTTATCTCAAACAGTGAACAAAACTTCTGGACACAGAGATACAATACAACCTATGTAAAAAAAAAAATTAAAAATGTAACTGAACAGCTTAAAATAAAAAATAAAACCCCCACAAAACTACAAGACCAAAAATCAGTACTACTGGAAGCTGATAACATTTGCTCAAATACATTCAATCAACTGCTTAAACAATTAGTGAAAAAATTATCAAAACTATACCCTTTTATTAAATACATCCAAAACACCCCCCATGATACCTGAAACCAGATTCCCTAGCATAAACATATCCATTCTGAAGTAATTGTTAAATAATCACCTCAATATAAAGAAATTATTAGCCAAAATAACAATTAGACTAGTGGACACCTGTTAGAGGACAATACACACTTTTTAACATAAGGCACATCAAATTACCTGCTCTGTTCCAGTTATTTGCTGATCATGACACAATATTCTTATGCTCAATTTTATGCAAAAATTGTAAGCTAGCTATGAGATGCACAGGAAGCTCAATCCTTGAAAAAAACCACTGCTATTATCTTCAAAACAGACCTCCAGAACTGGCCAAACTCACCACAAAATACATACAGAACAAACAAAAAAAGACTTACAGAAATATCAATGCAAAACTTGGGAATCTCTTTACAACCTCCCAGTGAAGCCTGTGCATACACCTAGGAGAATGCAGCATGTTTCATTCATGGCACCAAATATCCTCACAGGATCTATGCAACAGCCATCACCAGGGACACAAAAAGACCTGGTGCCCATTTCCACTTCATCTCTTACACCTGAGTGAGGACCCTAGAAGATTCCTTAAAATACAAAGCAAAATGAATCATGGGTTCACAATCAGATCTGTTTGATGGCCCTTTATGTTTTTCCTTACTCATTACAATATTAACTCTTCCTTTTTCTATTCCTATTTCTATTTCCTTCCTTTTTCTATTGCTTCAATTGTGTCAAGGTATTTTTGTAGGGCTACCAACTAGATCAAATATACTGGTTCAGCTTTATAAAAATACTTCAAATAGACAGTGAGGTGTAGCAGTGCAGGCAGTCTATATATATGAATCCTGAAAATAAAGTAAAAGCAGTGGTTTGATACCATCTGGATGTCTGGACTGGAAGCATGCTGATATCCTCTCATTTCTATGGTAAAAGCACACACAGCTTCAGCAACTGGACAAAGACAGCAAGGTGAAATCTCTGCCACGTGCTGATAGAAAAAAAATATTGGAGAAAGAGGCACTGATGAGAGCCTACATCAGCCTAAAGAAGATTCCTAAATAACAAAGGTCCAGAAGTCACTTTTAGACAAAAACATGCAAGACCCCTTTCATGCTCAGCTCCCTTAATGGGAGGAATTAATGACCTCAATAAACTGGGTTTTTGAACATCTGATGAACTCCAGAATGTCAGGAAATGCTTCCTACATTAAAAGGTTTACAAAGGAAGGTGTGAATGCAAAGCCAAAATGCAGAACACCCTGAGCATCCGGTTAGTTTAGCTTCAACCACCTATAATTCTCAGAGATCAAAGCGTCAGTCAATTGCAGGAATTAACACATTCCAGCATAAACATCACCTCAATTTAAATAACCAGTGTCCCATCTGAAAAAAAAAAGCAAGTATTTTAAAGAACAGAAGAGTAATCCTCATTTTTCCACCCTCAAACTCTTTTTATATTTTTTCTGTGAAGCATTTTCTTCCACTCTATCTTCTTCACCTGTCTCTCCTCCAGCATCCTTTTGCTTTCCTTTCTTTCATTCATTAACCCAGTGTGGTGAACATGACACTCACTTTTACATTATTCATTCTGAATGGCTACAAAGTATGAACAAAGGCCCTGTAAGAGAAAATAAAAATGAACTTATGGCCTACAAAGCCAGAACAAAGTAGAGGCACTCCCTGCAAGATGATCTGAGGTCAATGGTACTTGCTGCAGATTGTTAACACACTTCCATAGCCTCACTGCAAAATCCTATTTCCTTTCATAACTCAGTTCCTGTTGATCAGCTTTTCAGGGCATTTTATTCCTAAACAGGATCAAAAGTATTAACACTGCAGGGAGGAGATGGTGGTGAATGCAGAGGAACCGGAGTGAGAACTACCACTGACAAGGGGGGGTCAGAAAGATCAAGAAATGCCAGGCTAGTGGCCTGAAGAAGTAGTACCAAAAAAAAATTTAAAAAAAATCAGTCATTACTGCAGAGAAATACAGAACAATCCTACAGCCTGTAGGGTAGAACAGAAATCCACAAGACAGGATGTACCGAACCTGACCCACATCATCAAAATAAAGAAGAGCAAGACCTTCCAGTTATAGCAGCAAGGTATAGAGACACGAAGGCTGTATCTTTAAGTTGTTCAAACATTATAGAACCCTAAAACCTCTTTCCTACATCCTAAATCTAGACCTCTATAAAACACATTACAACTTTTGTCACTCACCTGTTTCCAAACAGCAGGCAGCTGGCACTGCCTCAAAGCAAACCCATGTTCTATTACCCTGAGCCATCCATCAGACACGGGGTAAGTGTTTTAGTGTTTTGCTTTGCTGAGTTAGGGCCAGGAGGAGTTGATGGGATTCAACAGCACCAGGAAGCATGGCACACAGCAGCTCCCTCCCTGAATGCAAGCAGGGGGCATATGGCCACTATGCAAATGGTCCCCAGCCTGTAATTTCTGATACAACAAGAAGCTGGAATATTTTGTATGTTCAAAATGAAAACAAAGACTCAGATGAGAATCAGAGAGCCTCCCATGTAGCAGCATCCTCTCATAAAACAACGAAGCTGGAGAAACTTGCTTTTTCACATTGCTTTAGTAAGGTTGCGTTCACATGCATTAGTAAGGTTGGTCAGTCTTCAAACATAAAACAAACATGCTCAGCCTTCAATTAATTCATTTTTATCATCATTATTTAAATATAGCTTTACTGAATTAATTTAAGTGATTGTTGCTAGCACAACTGCCTGGAAAGCAGATCATCATAACTATTAAAGCAGTTAAGTGAAGCATGTAAAAAGTATTTGTGCTGTTTATTTTTCATTTAGTTCAGTAAGAAAATTTCCTTCTGTAGTACAAATCTGAGTATTTTTGGCAAGTGTTTTTTGTTGGGATTTTTTGTCCTTTTCCTAAATAACCTAGGAATAATGCATTGTGATCTTTAAAAAGTATTTTTTTCTAAATTTTTATAAGTACCACCATGAGGGGAGAGGACGGGGAGGAGGGGAAATAGGATCTAAACCTCGAAATCAAGTTTGTAACACAAGCAGAGGACAGTCTGCAGAAGAAGGGGTGCATTACATCAGACAAGCGCTACTTGAAAAAGTTACAGAAAATGCTTCCCTCACTAGACTAAGACTCGGCATGAAGCACTGAAAACCCAGTAGTCATTACACAGACCAGAAGTAAAACACCTAATTATTTTTCAATACTTTTATAAGGAAAAATGTTCATAAGCTATTGAATTATATAGGTACAATCTGCAGCTCAGCAAACTCCTATGCTACAGACTATCATAAGTTTAAAAAAAGCCCAGAGGAAATATCAGTTTCTATTAATCTCATCTTTTTTTCCCTAAGCATTTGTTACAGGACATAGAGAAAGAGAGAACCACCAGACATGGCACCAAGCTAGATGAACCTTTGATCTGATATACTGTGACTCTGTTCAGAGTAATCCACATCAGAAATAACTTTGCAAAGTCTATGTATTTCTCTCACATCTCAGTAATTAAGAAGAGCCAAGCAATTATTTAATAGACAACTGCAATAGTTACCTACTTCCTTTTTGCAGATACAGGTAAAATTGAGGCTAAGAAACAATTGTCTGCAGTCATATTATCAGTCAGCTGCAGATCTAGAAAGAAATGTTTCCACACTTGCATTTAAACCACTAGATGGTGCTTCTAAAAGGAAGCAATTCAGCATGCAAAGCTCTAAAACTGAATAATGTATTCTGATTTATAAGTTGGTTTCCTCGGGGTTGTTATCAATAACACTGATTAATACGATTCAATAGCTGCAGCCTCTGATCTGACAGCAGCAACAAGAATAATTAAGCAAGTAATTGAGATCAAAGAGCTGATCATGAAAATAGCAAAGATTTCAAAAAACCCAGTAACTGCTGGTTCCCCAAGTAAGAAAATCTCCAATTCTTCTGTCTTTGAAAGTCATTAAATGTTAATATAAACACTGCATTAAATAACAAGTTTTGTTCACAATCTGCTGTACCCAGATTCAACTATTGGATGGCACCAGTAAGACAAGCTTTATGCTACAAATAGCATTTACCTCTTCTTTCACTTTTCACTGAAGTAGTTTTACCTAAGACATTTTTTCCCCAAGACTGAATTTGCTCTAGTTCCCTTCTGGGAGGAATAAGCCCTTCACTTCTAAGATTCAGAAATCATAGCTAGAATAAGATGCTACCTGCTTTCTACTTATCACTCTGTAATATCTTCCTTTCTTTTTCATTCATTTCCCAAAACTAGTTTCAGTAGTTGCTTGGCTTCTTCAGAAGCTTTTTAATTTAATTTTCATTTTCATCCATCAAAACACGGTTTAAAATAACACTCCCTCTTTCTGCATCTCATTCCTGAATATTATTTTTACTCAGAGAAACACCATTGCAGAAACATGCAGCAAGAACATCTTGTCTCAAAGATGAAATTTCTAATCCAGCAGCAGAAAGCAACGATCAGATTAAGAAGGAATCCAATGAAAAGTTATTCCAAAGACCAAGGAATACAGCAGCTACAATTCTCAGCATCTCCAAGCTCTACAGGAGGAGAATCTGGATGGATAACCTCTGAAACACATGCAAGAGGTCCACTTGAGTATGTAACTACTTGTCAGTAACTGCTCACTCCTGGCTACAACTTGGGGCCATACCTGTAAATTTATCTTTACATCTCCACAGGGGCTACACAGCCCTTCATTTATAACAGGCACTACAGGCACAGCTCTGCCTTGGCCAGTCTTAGAGGAGAGGGGTGTTAAAAAAACCTTACAAAACCTCCAGACAAGCTTTGTGAGCATCATTTAACTGTAACAAAGCATTCACAAAACAAATGCCTTTACTCCCAATGACTGATTTTTATGTGAATTGTAGGAACATACAAAATTCTTCAACATTTGCCACAAGAACGTTGCATTCTTTTACTACTTAAAAAAAGCTAGAAGCAAATAGGTTACTGAATGCACAACTGAAATATCAAAAAACCTAAAGTATGGTCTAATGAATTGGCTTTTGTTCTCCATATAAAAATGTGTTCAGATTCATAGACGTAAACACAAAGTAAGTAATATTTAAAACAAAAATAAACATGCACTGAAGATGTTTCCATCTGCTATGCTAAGCAGATTAAGAACATGTTGAAGTTGTCATTGGGTACAGGCTTCTTCTCTGTCAAACACTACACAGTTCTTTCAAAATATCAGTCAACTTGAGTTTAGTCTAAAATAGCAACTCTGGTGAGCTAGTTACCCAGGGTTTTTTTCAGTATAGTCTCCAGATCTAAGCAGCAAGACTCACAGAAATTATTCTGAATACTTTGCATATCAAAAGCATTTCAAAACTCTGCAAAACCAGTCCAGTCCCATGTTTCTGCAGGATGCTCAGATCTGCCTGGGAGCAGGTTCTAACCTGACACCTGTGGAATGCTCCAAGCAGCAGAAGGTACAAGATAAGAAATTCCCTGAAGTGACAGGAACTATTTCTATAATATCTGTGCATACGAATATTTTGTTTTAGAAGGGATTATCCTTTGTCTCAGGAAGGTGACAGTGCCTGGGAAGCCTGCAATGTGCTAAGAGGTCAGAGTAACTTCTCTGCCTCCAATGCACTGCAATTCAAGAGCACTACTGCTTAAAATCAGTCCTCGGCATTTTCCCCTGGTACAACAAGCAGCAAACACACACATGCCCTCCAAAAACCTAAAGCATTGAATCTGCAGTCTCCAAATGGAAAATGCATCTTACAGCCAACATTTAAAACATTAGACAGAAATTGATGTGGTACTGGGGGCTGGAAACAAAAGCTCCTGTCTACTCAGTCTTTAATACATCAGTTAAAGTCTGCCTCCTACCAGCTATACAGATCACAATCACTGCTATTAATTTCATCCTCTGGTTGCCTCTATCATTGGCATTTGATATGGGTTATTAAAATCTGGTATCCCAGCATACCTGGAGAATAGGGCTGGCCAGGAAGAGGATTGACTGCACAAGAATCTCGGAAAGGGGTGCTGCTCTTGTGACATACTCACGATGCTAGTCAAGACTCTCCACTTCCTTCACCCACATTTTCTCACCTCTCCCTGGTATGTTCAGAGATGCAGCAGTTACCAAGTAAGGACATCTCTGCCTGGGTGCAGGTCCCTGCATCTTATGGTTACCTGATGGTTGTCCTGATAGTTTTGTAATTCCATCTTGTTAAGCAATATCTGTTCTATTCCACTTCCTCCTCTCCCCTGTTTACAAAGATTAAGCTGAATGAATTTACAAAATTTGGGGGTCAGTTTTTAAGGAAGAATTATGAAATGGGATGTCTGGGATTGCACTAAACCATACATTCAGGTTTCTGAACAGGATGTACTGTCAATTTGCTGCATTTATCCCCCCAAGCCTTCCAAAGCATCTTGGAATGGCAATCAAACCCACAGGCCAAGTGCCCAGTACCATCAAAACCTGCTGACAGGCAGAAGAGCAACAGTAACAACTGAAATAATTCAGAAGGGGCATTCCCTATCATTGGCAATAGCAAAATCTAACTGATAAAAATGTACCTGACATCCAAAGCACCTAAGAAAGGATTATAACTAAACAACCTAAGTCACCAGTGGTGATTATCCCCACCAGAATAATGATTTTAAAAGTCATCTTCAAAATACATTATATTCAAAACCGTGTCAAAAGACTGTGGAAACCAATAACCTTATGGGAAGGAATCCTAAGGATTCATTGACAAAATAGGAAAGCAAACAGTATCACCAGGAAAGTTACAGTCTAAATAGGAGCTCCCTCATTTTTACTTTCTTAAAAAAAAAAGTGCTATCCCAACTTTTGAGTATTAGGTTATCCCCATTATTTCAATAGGCACCATAACCCATTCTGAATACAAGTACAAAACTGAAGTAGTAAACTACTGAAAATAACAAATTATTTGCAAAGGAAGGATAAGGATACAACAAATTGGACATAATGTTGTTTTAAACAAAGTGTCATGCAACAGGCTTGGGAAGTTCATTCATCACTAAAAAAAAATATCAAAGGAATATTAGCATACACTGTTTGACACAGACCTTAGATGCTGAATTTACAGCATACAAAGGAACAGTATATTTAAAAGTTTTAGCATAAAAAGATGAAATCTCCATTGCAAAGAAAACTAATGTCCAATCTAATTTATTTTGATAAAAAATAGTGGTGAAAGCTATACTTAAAATCATTTCTTCTGCATTTAAGATTACCACTAGTTCTTTTGGTTTATTAATTGTTTCTCTGTTAGTTGTTCCTTGGTAAAAAAACAAAAAACCCCCAAGTTTATTAAAAGTTACCTGTAACTTGTTACTGTATTTTCAATTATTTATCTATAAATTATTTACCTTTCAGTTACTAGCAGCAATGCCACATGAGCATGTGTTCTTTAACAATACTCCCATAAAGTCAGCATAATCTGAACTTTTGCTCTGCAGCATCATCTCGATTTTTTTTTTCTAAATCCCAGCATATTGTCTGTAATTCAGGCAAAAACTGCATATTTGGAAGATCACAAAAATGAGGCTTAACGCTGTTACTGACATTAAAACAAAAGGAAAAAAAAACGGGCGGTAGTGACAGACACAAAAATTAAATCAAGTACTTCATGAAGTGAATAACTATACTGACTGCTGTAATGCCTGGACAAAAAAAGGATGCTGCAGATGCTCAAAGTCAGTAATGTCCTTCATATACGATCTGAACGAAGATCACACGTGAGACAAGATCACTCTCCAGGCAGTTATTTTACTTGTGCCAGAACACAATTTCATTACAAAGCAGGCTCTGATTCTTGGATTCCTTCCAAGAATTTGAAAGCGAGAAGAAAAGGACGGGAAACACACCTTTACAGAGCACAACATTCGGCAAATTATTTCACTTTAAAAGTTTTCAGGTGGACGCAGCCGGCATTAAGAGCCGAACAGACACCTGAGCTGGGTTCGTGCTCCATACAGACCGCAGCCGCCGGAGTTCAGCCCGGCAGGACCCAGCTCGGGCACAGCCGCATCCCAGCTGCTACGCGCACCGCGGGGCGCGCACGCAGGTCTGCAGCCCCCCCGGAGGCTCCCCGGTGCCGGAATCCCCCCGGCAACCCCACCAGAGCCTGGGAGAACCCCCAGTCCCCCCCGGGCCGTGCTCTCCTCCGGTCCAAACAGCACCACTCCAACCAGCTCTGCTTTGTCATCTCTCGCCCGCAGCGGGAGAGCCGCTCGGCGCACGCCGCGCAGAGATGTTCGCTCGTTCCTTCGCTCCGCTGCCCCGCACGCCCCAGCCCCTCCCGTCTTCTCCCCGTCACATACTGTGCCCGACCGGACTCGACCGAAAGCAAACGGACCGACCCCGCTCCGCGCCCACCTCCGCGGCGGCTCCCGGCGGAGGTACCAGCGGCGGAACCGACCCCACGGCCGCCAGCGCCGCGGCTGCGCGCCCGGCTCCGCGTCCCCAGCCGCTCCTCGGCTAAACTTCCCAGCCGCGGGGTGAGGGTGACCCCGGGGAGATGCGCGGATGAACCGCGGTACCGCCGAGCAGCCGCCAGCCGCCCGGCACCGGCAGCTCCTCACCGCTTACCTTGGGTTTGTAGAGCCACTTTCTGAACCTGTTCATCATCACCGCGGCCGCTGCCACCCCGCCGCCGCTTGACGCTGCCGAAGGGGCTGCTGCCGCCTCCCCTCCCGCGCCGCTCGGGGGACCGGGGTGAGCCCTGCCCCTCGCCGGGAGGCTCCGCTGAGTCGCCTCCGCGCCGCCTCCTCCTCAGGGCAGAAGGCGCCAGAGACTGCGGAGCGGAGGTGCGCGCTCCCCTCCGCGCAGAGTCGGTCCGCGGGCTCCGCGCGGCGCTGACAGCCCCCAAAACATTGGGCGGGCGGCAGCAGCGCCCCCTGCCCGCACGGCGCATGCGCAGGGGCAGGCCCACGCGCTCCTACCCCCCACCCTCCCCAACAACCGCGACCAATCGGATGGCGGCTGGGGAGGGCCCGGCAGAGCGCTGGCTCCGCCCACTCGGCCGCTCATTTGCGTAACGCGGGAAGGGGGCAGGTAGACTACGTGCCCCGGCATGCCACGCCCCGCGGCCACGGGCGCTGGTCAAAGCGCTGCGGCCCCGGGGCATGCCGGGATTTGAAGTCTTCTCCCTGTGCAAGGCTGAGCGGGTCCCCTTCGGGACAGCAATCCTCTGTGTGTGACAGCCAGCCCTGTCCCAGCGCGCGGGATTCGGTGGATCGATGCCCGGTGGCCTGCGAGCACCAGACATCGAGGAGGCTCGGAACGAGTTGCTTGGCAACGGCGGCAAACAATCGCCGCCATATTTTTTTCCCAGCCGGGTAGTTCTTTGCCCCCGAGAGGGCCGTTCAGCAACGCGAGGGCGGCCGAGCGGGAGAACTACAGCTCCCAGCAGCCCCCGCGCACCCTGGCAACGGCGTCGGGCCGGGCCGAGCCGAGCCGAGCCGAGCCGACGACGACGACCGTACGGGGGTCTCTGCGGCTGGAAGGTCCCGCAGCGCTGAGAGAGCGGCGCTGGGGACGCGGGCGGCCGCCCGGGCTGTCGGGGGCAGCCAGGTACGAGGCCGAGCAGCGCCGGGCTGAGGGGCTGCCCCTGGGGGCTGAGGCCGCTACGCGCTCGCATATTCACCTCAGGCGGCTGCGCACGCCCTGGGGCCCGGGGGGTTTAGCCCCCGCGTCCGCCGGTACCGTGTGTGTAGCGGTGTGTGGTACCTTCGAAAACAAAAATGGATCAAATGTGTGCTGGGTGAAAGCGTAAGGTGCCCTGGGCAGGCTTATAAATACTTCATTCATTTGTTGCGTGTTTATAAATAGCACAGAAAAGAGCAACGGGGCCCGTGTTATCCTGCGGGGAGAATGGAGGGATGGGTGGAAGGATGGAGGGATGGATGGAGGGATGGGTGGAGGGATGGGTGGATGGACATTGCTCCCGGAGTGCTCATTATCTGCTGTGCTTTAAGGCAAGGAGCCAGCCTTGGTGTCCTTTGGTTTACCTATCTCGGAAATATAATGCAACTTATTTCTAGAAGGTTCTGTACAATTAATAGCTCATTGTAAAGTTCCACAAGATATTAGATTAAAAAAATATATAAACAAAAAAACCAAACCAAACCACTGTGTCAAGTAAAATACTTGTAGGTATGCAAAACATTGAAATATATGCAAATTTAATATAAGCATCAAATCAAGGCTAAAGCTGCTCAAGGTGAATGTTTTCCATTTGATGCTTTGCTGCCTTAAGAGAGGAATCTGCTGCAAAGAGGAAGCTCTGCCCAGAACTGTTCTCTGCAGAAGTCAGCAATGCAGAAGAGTCCAGAATAAATGGCAATGGCAGGATGCAACCTCTGGGACAACTGGACCACGTATTCCGTGGCTCTGTTTCTAGCACAGAGCTGAGAGAAGCAGCTATTCCGTTTTGAGCAGTAGCTACTTGGTCTGACTGAATTTTGCAGGGAGGATTAGTTCAGCCCTCTTTTTAAGGCAGAAAGCTTTCATCACAGAAAATGCAATCAAATGCAAAATGTTTCTAGGCTAGGAACATAGAGGAAAATATAAAACCTGAAGGAATCTATCAGCTCATTGAAACCAGTTGCTACAATTGTGGCCACGCTTACCCCATGTAATTGCTTTCATAACCTCTCCAGGCTCCATTGTAAACCAAGGCTAAAACAGGTTCTTACCCCCTTTAACTGAAATTCTATATCTCATAATTGAGTAAGATCTATACCATTTTGTACATAGTATAAACTTATAATAATTGTAGACATAGCAGTTATTCTCTTAAACAGTTGTGTAGAAATAAGGGTGCATGTCATAACACAAAGCACTTTATACCCCAGACATATGTTTTAAAACATTGCTGATAAAAATAGCAGTTAGTTTAAATACAATTACAGGTGAAATTCTTTCTGTTAAGAATCCCTCCATGTCCAGAGTTCTCAGGGCAATACTGCATGTGTCAGTTTTCTTATTCCAGATTTTGTGTTTAATGATTGTTATTTGGAAGGGAGGAGTGAATATCAGCATGTACAGAGCATGAGAGTTCAAACTTATTAGATATATGCCAGAAGAAAAGATATTTGTCACTGAGAGAGCTGTTGGAGCCTGAATTATGATTCAGCCTGAATGAGTACAGAGATATTTCTCTCCACTGTCCAAAATCCCTTGTGAATGTAGGAACCTTGGCAGGTACAGAGAAACAGATCATGATTCTGAGATTAGTGGAGAACTGGTGATTCCCCCTGTGGCAGAGACACAGTAGCACCTCTGTTTTTTTATTATTTTCCATCCCTTGTCATGATCCAGCCCTGTTCTGCTGCATATTTTTGTTTTAATTGGACATTTTGTCTTGATAACAAAATGCCCATATTGAGCATAATCACAAACTTTTTTTCACTGGTTTGAGATTAGTCATTAAAAGTGCCATTTAACAATTATTACTAAGTTTTTAAGTTCTGGAAGACAGAGTGCCAAAGCACTGTATATAGAAATATTATATCTTCCTAAAACAAGAATTTAATTATCTTTATCACATGAATCACCTTGACCAACTATTCTAACAACAAAATACAATGATATATAAAATAAAAGACTAATTTTCAAAAAATGTAGTTTTATTTTCACCACGGAAAATTAGTTCTGTGCTCATTTTTTCCCATTGCTGAGCCAGATTAATGACTTTAATTACTATTATATCATTACTATTATGTCATTACTACCATGACTATTACGGTTCTTTCACACACAACAACATATGCATGTGTATAAACAAATGAATTATAGTTCTTGGCATGGAAACATTAAAATCTAGGTATCAGATCTGCAAACCCTCATGCATATAAGGCATCATTTGAGACAAACATAATGCACTCATTTCACAAACAAAGCATCAAGCATCAAAAGTATTCTACTGCTGTGCCTTCAAAAACCTTGATGGTGATCTAGACTACTAAATGTGATTGCTGCTCACTTTGTGGACCAACACTGTCTCATTTCTTCCTTATATTCCCCATTTCTTTTCCTTTGATTTTTTAAAAAAATAGGCTGTTATTAACAGAATGTCGTAAGATTTAGGACTAAAATTTTGCTTTCAGTTACATCTCACCAGGATGCAGTATATTAAAGTATTAAATAGAACTTGTATAGCACACATGCAGAAAATCATGCTTTCCTTCTGTATTCAATTTCATCCAGTAACCTAATACAGAAACGATTTTAGGTGTTAGCCTAAAGATCTTCTGAGACTGTGGTGGGTTGACCCTCACTGGATACCAGATACCCACCAAAGCAGCTCATCATTCCCCTCCTCAGCTGGACAGGGAAAATATACTAAAAAGGTGGTGGGTCAAGATAAAGACAGGGAGAGATCACCATGAGTAAATCATCATGAGCAGGACAGACTCGACTTGGGAATTAATTTAATTTATTACCAAGCAAAATTAGAGTAAGATAATGAGAAAATAAAGCCTAAATCTTAAAACCTTTCCCCCCATCCTTCCCTTTTTCCAGGGTTCAACTTCATTTGTGATTTCTCTACCTCTGGCACAGGGGGATGGGAGAGGGGGTTTCAATCAGATCATCCCACATTTTCTCTGCTGTTTCTCCCTCCTCTGAGGGAGGATCCTTCCCACTCTTCCCCTGCTCCAGGCCTAGGGTCACTCCCACAGGAATCAGATCCCATGAGCTTCTCCCACGTTGGTCCTTCCCATGGGCTACAGTTCTTCCCCCACTTCATGGATCCCTTCCACAGAGTGGAATCCTTCAGGCACAGACTGCTCCAGGGCAGCTCCTGCCAGAACACCTCCTTCAGCATGGGCTGCTCTTCCCAGGAGCCCACAGGTCCTGCCAGGATCCTGCTCCAGTGCAGGCTTCCCATGGGATCACAGCCTCCTTCAGGCACTCACCTGCTCTGGTGTGGGCTCCTCCATGGCCAGATCTCTGCTCCACTGGGTTGCAGAGGGACAATCTGCCTCACCATAGTCTTCATCACAGGCTGCAGGATAATCTCTGTTCAGTGCTTAGAGCACCTCTTCACCTTTCTTCTTCACTGACCTTGTTGTCTGCACAGTGGCTTCTCTCATGTATTCTCACTCCTCCCTCTGGCTGGAATTGCTGTTGGTGTTGCCCAGGTGTTTTTTTTCCCCTTCTTAAAGAAATTATCACAGAGATGCTACCACTGCTGCTGGTGGGCATTGGCCTGGGCCAGCAGAAGGTCCATCTTGGAGCCATCTGGCATTGGCTCTGTCGAGCACAGGGGAAGATTCTAGCAGCTTCTCACAGAAGCCACCCTGGTAGCCCCTTGCTACCCAAACCTTGCCATGCAAATTCAATATAGAGACATTTGCAGAATAAGAAATATATAATTATGTCTTCTGTTTTATTGATGTTTGTGCTGTATTCTTGTTTCTCCTGTTAGCTGTTCTGATTTGGAAAGCTTGACCTATATGTTCTCTTCCACATTACTGCAGTATATCTTCTCAATGAGCCTATCAACATACATTATGCTAGAACTGAAGGAGGCATGAAAAATTAATTATTTACTGTATTTATAGGACTCTCCATGGTGAAGATGGTCAGCCATGGAAAACATATTGCAGTAATAGTCCAACAGCTTGAAAAATTTAATCCTGAAAATCAGAGCATGGAAGATTTCTTGAATGAATCAGCTAAGATGTTGCAGGTATATAAAGTTTCATCTGACCTTACATAGTTTACTGTGTTTTACTATGTGATTTAAAATATAAAGGTATCTGCTTTCTAACATGCTATTGTAACTTTCAGGGATTTATCTCAGCAACATTTTTCATTCATGATTAAAGTCCAAATTTCTCATGGTTATCACCAGGAAACAGGGAAGTAAACATCAGAGGCTTTGAGTAGCTGCTTGGGAAGCAGCAAAAGATGGAGAAAGCAACAACCTCCTAGAATGGATCTCACAATGATAGGGAATACTTCTAACTAAGCTGTTTTCTAGTTTCCTACCTCCTTCTTCCAAATTTTATATATGCAAATGAAGTTTAGAAGCTGACTCTCAGGATCAGATATTCTTCCTTTGAGCACATAAGTGACCATCAGAATAGTGGGAGAGAAGGCAAGTGGCAGTCAAATAATTATCTGATTTTGATCTAATGCTGCAAGTAACCAAACCAAGATTTGCCAATATGTGGTTATTCTGACTGAAGCAGTTACTACCCTGTCCTGATTGTAGTCTGTCACCTCTTCCCATCTCTTTGTCCTCAGTGCCACCCTGACTTGGGCTGATGCAGCTACTGGATTGAATCAGCTTTAGAAAATTACAAAGGGCAGATAGTAATATTGTTTAGCTGGGCATTGTCTGTGTGTGCTGTGTTATTATTGCCAGAGCCTGATTCCACACTGCTGTGGAGCTCCAGTGCTCATTTCCACTTCTGACAGTAAAGTCTAAAACACTGCTATTCCAGTTAGCTAGTTTTTTACATTGGTTTTACAGAAACACAAATGACTATGAGAATATAAGATTATGAAGGTGTGACAAGAAAATCAGAAGCCGAGGAAGTGGCTCCATAGACATTTCTTGGATGCTTGCTTTCTTAAACAGTTTCAACTCAGGGTCCTAATTTCTGTCACTGCCCTCCTGCCTTGTAGCACTGGTGTAACTCTTTGTGTGTTCATATGCTGGGTTCCATCAGGGAACTGATCCAGTTACAAAATAATCATTTTTCACTGGGCAGGTAAATTCAGCTGCCATTGCTGCCAAAATAAATATTTGTGAAAAATTAATATGCAGATCATTGTTCTTCTCAGCCCAGGAAAGCTGATCCAAAGACAAAGGAAGCAGTATGTCCATTAGAGAAACATGAATCTTAGGTTTCATAATAAATGCTTTCAAAGGGGGAAGAACAGGGAGAATAGCTGATGCCAAAGGTAAGCCAGAAGACTTTCTCTGGGATAGTTTCAGCTCACTAAGTAATATTTTTGCTGCAAATTTATCCAAGAAAGTAAAAAATAAGATCCATATTTATATAAAATTCAGCTTTATTTCAGCACTAAATAATAGGTGATTATAATTCATCATGGAAAAGTCACTTCACTTTTCTTTTGTGTTTCATAATAAGCATTGGATCCTAAAAATACTGTAGCATTTTTCTACACAGGCTTAGCCACTTAGCCATTAGCCAGTAATAAGTGACCCATGCAGAAATTTCCAGTTTGTATCCTGGTTAATGCCAGGTTAATGCTGTGACTTTCAGTTCCAGACTAGATTGAAGCCTGTGTGTCTCATGTGAGCAGAATGACAAATAGAAACCCAGTGTTGTGCACTGGATGCTTGTGCACTGAGCAGACAAAAATCAGGAGGGTCAGATTCTGACAGCACAAATCTAAATGACTGCAAGATAGAGCTCTCTTATTTACTTAGGTATGTTTTGTTTCAGACTTGACTATTCTACTTTTTTCTATTGGATTTTTCTAATTGGTTAATCAGTTTTCCATCTACTAAAAGTACTATCAGATTCCAATCATTATCAACACTGTATGTTCCATTCATAGTATTGGACATTCTATAGTTTTTATGTCCTTCTAATATGATACCTGAGGTGTTTTGTTTGCTGCTTTGATAACATGTTGATGACCTACATAAAATATCCTCATTAGCCTATTATCCAGATGTTTGTGGTTCTTCCTAGTGAAACCAGTAATTTTGGGCTAGATTGTTACTCTCAAAACACAAAACCAGCACATACAGGTCATTCCAGAGTACGTTCATGGGAGTTCAGCACCCCACTAGTGTCTCTGCCAGACTGTGGGAGCCACTCCAGATTCCAGTGTTGAGAAGTGCCAGATCCTGGAGATCCCTGACAGCCAAACATTCTCACCTGAACTTCAAGGGACAGATAGCAAAAGACAATTTGCAGAGCAAAATCTCTGTCAGAATGAAGTAGGTTTTGAAAACATGACAGACATGAAATAAAATTACTTATTTGGAAATCCAGTGGATGAAATGAGGAAATGCATTGGCTCAGTTTTTGATTCACTCAGTTATTAGCAGGGCTTAACCAACAACTACCTCACCTTTGATCTTTCTTATCCAAGTACTGATCCTGCCCAGTCTTGTTTAGTTATGAGTTCTGATGAGATCATTTCCTTAGGTGACACAGCTGTAGGCTGCTTAACTATTCTTAATTTTTGTAACTAGAAAAAGTTGAAAGCAGACTAAATCATTATTTCATGATAAGACTTTTTGACCTGTGGTTCACAGAATTGCCAACCAGTATGAATGTTCTGCAGCAGAGCTGTCTCCAGGCTGCACCTTCTGTCATTTTCTTGCTTTGTTAGAAGCAATGTAAGTGGGTTTGTACTTTCTTGCTCAGGAAATAAGCAAGAGTAAGCTGAAGTAAGTAAGTTATTTCTGTGTTTGTCCTAATATCTAATTTCTGACTGACTTGTTAACTCAGGACACTAAAAGAAGTAAATATAAATATGCAATTGTATTTTTATACTGTAGTCTGAACTGTATAGGAAATGTGATTTGGGCACTGATTTAATCTTTTTACCTATTTGTCTACTTTTGGTCATCTTTCCACAATACATTTGAAAAGCACTAGTTCATTGTAGCACTTTATACAGCAAAGTACTCAGAAGGTGAATGTATGTAAAGATTCTGGTCAAATAAAGACCTTGGAAATAACTCATATTCTAGCAGGGATGGTCATGAGAGGTTTTGTTTGGCTTCTTACCAACAACCTTGTCTTCTTTTACCATGGGTTTGCTGTTTATCATCAGAGCTACTGTTGTCTGCAGATTGATCTGTTCATGAATATCAGCATTTGTTCCAACAGACCGATTGTTTTAGATACAAATTTTCACAGTCCTACTTTTACTGGGACTATTTCATCCTCTCTCACTTTGCCCATCAGGTATTAGGTTTGCTTTTGCCTTTTGTGGTTGAATTCTCAGCTATATCAAATATGGGATACATCTTTGAACATGTGGGGGTAGAAGAGATTTCTGAAATTTGTCAGTTTTGTAAAATAAATTCCATAAATATTCATCCAGAAAAGCTGTATTAGGAGTAGTCTGTGTGCCTCACAGGACTTCACAGTGGTTAGGAAGATGAAGTCCATTCTTCCCTGGAAATTAAAATATTTTTTTCGTATTTTCAGATGTGTTCAGTCTCTTTCCTCTGCTCTTCTGTCTGTGTCCATTCCCCATGTAAGCCTTTCTTTATCTCCTGTTTTCCATTACCTTCCTTTCCACTCCTTTCTCTACACCCCTTCTTTGCCACCTCACTCCAGCTGGCTCCATTTTCCCAAATGCATTCCCCTTTATTTATTGTGTGCCTCAACCACAGCCTTTTGGTTCTTATCCAGAGTCCTAATTAAGAATGTAGGTGAAATCCTGAGCAGATTCTCACTCAGTCTCTAGCACTGCCCAGCAGACTTTGTGAAGCTTCCCTGTATCCAGGTAATTATTACCTTGGTGTCACTGTCTCTTCTTACCCAACATTATCTGGGTGACAAAATGAATTCGGTCATACCCCATTCCACTTGATCTTCTCTAGGTTATTTATTATGAATGAAACCCTCCATAAAGTTCAGGAGCAATTGAGACTGCTTAAAGGGACTGGGAGATAGGATCCCCATGGCATGCAGGGGGATCTGACCCTCCTTTTGCTGCTCTCTTATGGGGTTCACGAACCTTGTGCATGGCAGGGGCACAACTGGGTAAGAAACACAGTCTGCATTAGCAAGAATCCTGGACTCACATGCCTAGTTTGAAATAGTAATATTTCCCATTGTTTGGGTACAGGGGCAATTAATTCTTTTCTATAATCCTTGTCCTCCCTGATTTAGTCTCCCCAAGCAGCACACACTTCACCTGCAATGAACAAGTTTCCTCCTGGAAAAGCAAACTGACTAAAAATTTCCCATGCAGTTGACTGAGTTAATCATTACTTGTAGCTCAGAGATTTCAAGATTTCTTTGCATTAACTGATGACATTCAAACATCAAGGCCTTTTAACTAAATGAGTATGCAAGAAGATAAATTGGAAGCTTATCATTGGGGAAGGTTACTTTTTACTTAACAAGGGTCATTAACTTGTTAGAACTGCCCATATTTGATGGTATTAGAAGAGCATCAGCCCTACCACAGGCACTGCTTTCCATTAGTCATGTTATCCAGTTGCTTCCAAATTATTTCACATCTTTTTGTACACAACTAACATTTTCTTTCCAGGATACATTAATCATAATTAATTTTCTATCTCTGTAGACTGCTAATGTGACAGAAGAAAAATTTGTGTTGGATACACTAGCTGGGTGTATAGAATATAAATCTTTATTGGATGTAGTAGTCAATGCCTTTTTTGTTCGGGATGGGAAGTACTGCCTGATTTCTGAGCGTAATCTCTATATTGGTAAGTTTTCTTTAAAACACAAAATATGTTTATCACAAAACTTTGAAAAATATTATTTTACTAATATAATTCATTATGCTGTTATGTTATGTTATGTCTTATGTTGTTACAAGCATTTTCTTGTGCCCAGTGCAGTATGAAATACAGGATCTTTTCCAACAGCTTTATGATGGTAAAGCCTAAATCCTGAAATTGCAATTTAGTCTGGACTGTCACAGATGCCAACTGGAATTCTACCTCAAGAAAATTCTGCAGAATATGCCTGCAGATTGGGTAACATGCAGATGGAAAATAGCATTGGTGACTTGAAGAAGTACCTTGGAAGTTTAACCATCAATTTAAAAAATGCTTTTCAGTGACTTCCCTTTATTCCCTTCTAAGCAATCTGACACCTCTGCATTCAGATATTGAATTCCGTGACAAAGCTCTGTCTGTTGAGGGACACAGCACGTCTCACAGACTGACAATACAATTGTCCCTATCCATACATGAGTTTCTTTGTTACTGACCATCACAATGGCATAAATAGACTTCTGTCTTTCTCCCTGAGTGAGGCCAATTATTTCAATTTTATTAATTACTTTGTTAGAATCAGGTACAACACAACTATATCTGATAGTGTGACCCTGTTAATCAGAGTAATTACAACTCCTAGAGTTATTTCAGGCATTCAGAAATACAATAAAAATTATTTTAAAAATATTTTTATGCTATGCATTTAATACACATATATTGAGGTTGATTTATTAGGTCCCTAAATGAGCTGGAATCACAGATTGCCCTGGCATTGGTTATTAAGTCAGCTGTGTTCTGAGGCTTTATGGGTACTTTGAAAAGTCCAGTCAATTTAATTCAAATTGTTAAAAAAATAAAATAAAACCCAAAACCAACCAACCAAGCAACCAGACCTCACAACCTTATCTAATATATCTACATTTTCTGGTTTTAAAGCTACTAAATTTTTATGGCAATTCTGGTTCCTCTGTCACAATCTGGAAAGATGTAGGAAACTAAAATAACAAACAAAAGGGAACCTAAACTGTCAAGGATGAATTAATAGTCTATGGATTTTGTTCTAGATGATAATGCTGTGTTGTCTCCATTTCTCCAAAGCCATGTTTTTCAGTGTCTGGAGCACATAAATTATACCTTTAAGCTGAGTGTTGCTATAATTGGATTGTCAGGACTGGTCCACTCAAAAGCCTCCATTAATCATAGGCAGAGGGTAGGGCCCAGAAAATTTTCCTTTATCAACAAGTTGAGAGCCTAAGGTCATTGGCTTACATTTTTTTAAGCTGCTTGTGATTCTCTTTGCCAAGCTGCAATGACACTTAAAGGATCAAAGCTGCTTATAAGGGCTGTTGCTATGTGTGAGCAGATCTGAATTTAATAAAGCTTGGACAAGATAAATGTATATTCTACTCAGACTGCTTAAGTTGTTGCTTTGCTAAAGCACAAGATTGAAGCCTAACAGCAAAATTATTAATTTTAATTAATTGGTCAAAATTTACTGATTTTATCATTGCTATTTGGTGGCAGCTGAAATACTGCAGTCCAAGTGAAACCTGATTGATCAAAGTGAATATGCTGAAATGAAAGCTGATACAGGAGCTCAAAAACTTGGAGTCAGAACTTGTGTTTAGCAGCATCCAGTGAAGTGATCAAGAAAGTGCTTGAGGTTAAAATTCACAATCTGTTTTAACTTGGCTGTGTGGGTGTACTTGCCCAAGAGAAGAAACCTCAGGAAGTTAAAGGAGGGGATTGGGAACAAGCAATTAGGAGCTGACAGGGCTGCTCATTTTAGTCATGATTTTAGCATAATGAAATGACTGAAATCATAGCAAGATCTTAGCTTCAACATTACAAGCTTCCAGATGCTGCTATGATAAATCTCCCAGTTTTATGAACAGCTACTTGCAGGCATCAAAATGACTCCTGTGAAGGACTTCAGATAGCTACAATTGTTTTACATTTTTTGTGTAAATGGCCAGATCCTCAGCTGTTAGAATTGTAAAGAATTGTAGATTTGCACTAGCTTGGATCTGACTCCCAAAAGAGATAACTTATTTATATGAAAGATATCATAGAGTCATAGGGCTAATAATGAACACCAGGTTAACATTATAACTCCATAAAACAATTTGTCATCATAAAGCATTATCATACTCAGATAAATAATATTGAAGACTATTTAAGATTGAACTAATAGTCTAAATCCAAGAGTATGCTGAGTACAGGATACAGGTTTCCTAGAATTTCCTGCTGAATTTTAAATGTATGTATTTTTTGATAGTTATTTGTTATCTGGCTACTTTTCAACTCGAAGAGCTCGGCTTTCAGCACTTCAGCAGAATTGTGAAATCTCTGGACACTGCAAAAATGCAAAAGGTAATGAAAGTACAAAGTATTTTTTAAAAAATAATGATCTCTCAATTGTGTTTGATTAATCAAATTACTTTTCTCAATATTAGGGCTGGTTTAAATGAGACATTAGTATTCTTTCCTGTTGAAATAAGAAATTAATTTAGTATCTTGTCACAAATCAGAAATCAGTATCTTGTCACAAGATTCTTCAATTTCTACATTTTCACAGTGATTATCTCATATTCAGTTAAAGAACAAGTTAAAATGTTTTTTCTACAATCTGAGAAAGTAAAAGAATCTCATGATTTACAGTTCATGTGCACAGTTGGCCCTCTAACTTGCATACTCATTCTTGTCTCTGCTCACGTTCTTTAATTGACTTTAGGCAGAACAAGTTCTTTCCATATGCAATGAGTCTATTGAAGCTTGCAGTTCCTACTGATTAGTGTCCTTTTTTTTCACTGAACAACCCACTACCACTGTGATTATCAAGCCTATTGTACTTCCATGATTTCTTCTCCTTCCCAAAAATCAGTTGCAGATTTGGAGCTACCAGTTACAACATATGTGCAATTAACTGAACCATTGCTGACAAACAGCACAACAACAAAATTCTGCCCAAAATTTTCCTCTCTGGAGTTATAAATGTGGTGTTTGCTCCACTACTTGTTTGCAAATTTTCATAAAATTTGTAGAAATATTAATATCTTCTAGTTTTCTTTCAAAATTGTAGAAAGGGATGATTATCTTAAGCTGTGCTGAAAAGAGAAGGAGAGAGATAAACAGAGTAACAATGTTTTCTCATAAGCCCTGTTTTCTTAGCTAAATAGGATAAAAATTAAATTACTGGTGACACAGCATACGTAACCTTCCACATCCAGATGTTTCAAACACAGCATTTGAACAACAAATGTAGAATCCAAGAGAGAGGCAAATTTTAGTAATTAATACTCAAAAGGCTAAGCTGTATCCTTATACCAATTACATGGAATGTTCATGTGGATGCCAGTGTCTCTTTAATGAGTGCATTTGCATTTTAATATGTAGAGAGAGAGCAGGTTAGGTTGTCTGCACAGCATTTTTAGAAACACTTTATTCACTATGTTTTGATGGGCTTCCTATGGAATGCTTTTTATTAATTACATTCAGATACAAAAATTATATATTTCATTAACTGTTAGGAAGAACACAGAAGTGGCTGAAAGAATTATCATAATCTGGTAGACAGACAAATCACTCTGTCTACAATGCCCTCCCAGCCCCTTTTTTGCTAAACATTTTAGACACAAGCCACTGGATTAGATGCATCTTGAGGTCATTCAGCTAGCAACACAATGTCCCCACGTCATGCCAGTTACCTCTTGTTGATTTCAGTCACTTAGCTTTAAATGGCTAAAATGTCAATGCCCTGATGTTCTACTTCAGACAATTTCTCCTTCATTGTCTTGAATAACTCTTCTGATAGGCTTATGAAATGGTGTGCACCTGTTATTTTTTTTTCCTGTAGATGTAACTTTGTTTGCTTAACTATCTTATCAGATCCTCATCACCATGGTACCTAGTTTTAATTCTCTTGCAGTAGAAGAGGTTCTTTTTCTTCAAAGTGATGCTAAATTATATTAATGCACCTGCAGCAGAGGATTTAGAAGCAGCATTTGGTCCTCCCAGCAACAGAGACAAAAACAGCAGAAGGCAAATCTGCAGCCTTAGCAACACAAATTTGGGGTTCTCCTTCAGGATGCTGACCCATAGATTTTGCCTGAGACACTATTGTGTCTGAGTTCAGTTGAGACGCATGAAACTTATTCACATGTATTTAATTAAAAACCTTTTTTTTGGTTTGTTTTTATTCAGCCTGCAAATTACAGGCTGAAAGGAATTTTCTTAATCATGCAGCAAACCCTTACACAAATGGCTAGAGTTCATGAAATTAAATGGACTGTTCAGTTGAGTAAAATCAAGTAGTTTAGGACCTTTCTCTCAAAAGACTGCATGACAGAATCCATTCAAGTTAAAGTCACACTGTGTCCCTATGATTGATGCATGCTCAAATATTTTCATTTAGGGAGAATATCCAAGCAGAACAATAATGCTACCTCATTAACTCTTGTTCATTTGCTTGGACACAAAACCCTAAAATCTCATTCTGTAATGTTAACAGTCTAGACAAAAATTCTTTAGGGCTGTATAATTACAGAACCACAGGAGAAAACCCAAATTTGTAACTTTAGTGTGATTGTTCTTCTCAGAAAGAAGAACAGAAAAGAAAACCACTAGATAAGATGCAATTGCTATTGTGATGAGGTGGGAATATCAGATGAAGATTTGTCAGGGAGAGTTCAAGCAACAGCTCAGAGGTTTAGTTTCTTGTGGAAATGTAGACAACTAATTGAAGCTTCTGAGGATGGACTAGGCTGTAGGAAAGGAATACTGAGGAGAAGTTCAGTTTAATGAAAGCTAGTGAAAGAAAACTAGAGGATAGACAAACCACCACCTGCCTTATTTCTACATCAACTTCTTTTAGAAGTTTTCTGCATACTTAGAAGTTTGAAACTAGCTTCACCCTTCAGCATCTGCTTTATTTTCAATATAAAAGCTTATGTACACCCCTGTGTACAGACTTGTTTAAAAACACATCTGCCCTTCTACAGGGCAAAAAGAGTACTTTGTCAGGGAACATGTTCTGTGCATTTGTAATATATACACCTGGATGTAAGTTTTTTTTCCTGGATGTAAAATTTTGTTATGGTAGTAATGTATCTATAGTGCTATCAGTTCTGTTGGAGAGTGTGATGTCTGTCTTGACTTCTAGCATTTTATTCATACATTGTGTTAGTACAAATTGCTATTTTAGTTGAAAAATATAATCCAATTTGCATGCACTACAGAAAAAGACTCTCTGTAAGGAGAAAGAATGAGTTTCTAGATCAGTGTGGTGAGATGCATCCTTCAGCATATGCTTGGCAAACTACACTGAATCTGAAAGCACAAAAAAAATCAACTTCTTCACAATCCAAAAGTTAGCTTTTAGTATGCTTTTAGGCATGAAATATCTTCTTTTGGATTGTGTGCTGATATGCCAGCATGTACAGTTTTGTGGCAAAGCAGTAGTTTCTAGACAAGAATGTGAATCCAAGAGGATAATATTCATCTAGTCCTTCAATCGTTCATCAGTCTCTTTGCTGTACCAGAAGCAATAAAAATAATACTATATTTACAAGCTAATTCCTTGAAAGTGGTCACATCAAGACTATAGATTTAAAGTAGCAGTCTTTCTACACCTGCTGAACATGGGCAGCAAACACCTTGAGTTGTTTATAGCCAAATTATTCACAAAGATCTGAGCCACTTTGGGCTTGGCAGCACATGTGAATTTAAAATCTCCTTGATAGTCCTCCAGAACTAAAAACTCAATACAAAAGCCTATATGGCCCTGTGGAAATCAACCCAAGACAGGGCTGATGCCAAGTCTGAACTAATAAGCTCTGCAGTTTCTATTTGAAAGCTTCTCAAGTGACTGCACACTGCTTTCCAGTATGTCACATAATACGTGTATTATTCAGTGAGGGGTGTTTTTTTTCTATTATTTGGATTATTTTAGCATCATACTTCCTTGTGCTTTCATTTTGCAGAATTTTAATGAAAAATGTCAGGGTCAAGTTTGGAATTTAGATTTCTATAAATGATACACACTGAATCTGAGTGCTATTTTTCAAGAGCCTCTTTGAAAAGGCCATTTGAGCAGTTCAGGTTTAAAGAAAGGCTCTTGAACTGCTGGTGAACTCCAGAGGGAAAAAAGTTGAAATGTTAGGCATTGTTTCTCCATCACATAGAGCCCTACAACGTTTAAGTGTGCCAAATTTGGTCTTCTAGTTTAATGGGAATATGTCAATTAATTATATGTCAATAAAAGAAGAAACCAAATTGTACAGCAGTTACTATAGTTGCCAGCAGTGCACCCTGCCCAGTTCCCAAGAATTTAGGTAATTTGGGTGCATTGCCAGGCCTAAGATGTTTCTGGGCACCAGGGATCACCTAGGTATTAATAATCAGGAGCTGACTGTGAGTAGTTAGGCTCTGAAACTCTGTTGTATAATTATACTAAATTCAGTGTATTGCGGTAGTAATTACTTTAATTTTGAATAAAACCTTTTGTTTCACAAAGTTCAAAGCAAGTTAAAGGTGGATGAACACATGCCCATATTGCAGGCCCTAAATTTATTCATGCCACTAAAAATATTTTAGATTCTGTTAGTGTTCCACAAAATGGGGCTGCAAGACATGGAGTTGTCCTAACAGAGTTTGGAAGAACCTACAGATACCAAGCAACTATGATCACGACTACAGTAAAAAAACCAAGCAAATTCTTCTGCAGTGTTTGTAGTAAAAATAACTTTAATTTTTGAGCTGTCTATATGCTATTACTTCAGTGTTCATATTTAATAGGAATCACGTTATTAGTTTCTTAGATTCTTCTTCAATGCCTTGTATTTGAACACTTGGATAAAAGATGAATGGAGTCATTTCTACGATTCACAGTATGTAAAAGAAAATTGGATTGATCCTCTGCTAAGGTAAGCAGTACTTAAGTATTCTGTCACCTCCTCAAAGTTTAAAAGCTGAGGAAAGCTTCCCTTGAAAGTTCAATTTGCTGTTAAAGTGTTTCTGCTATTGAAGTCACTCTGAACACTTCTTGTCTTTGTGAGAGTATAGTAATCCCTTTTACTTACCCAGAGGCAAGGTTCTCTTGTAGAAAAGTCATTTCACAGCTGTTGTATGTTTGTTTCTCAGTGCCCCTGAACAGATCAGACATGATACTCTGAAAAAAAAAAACCCAGAATGTTCAAATAATCTTACAGATCCGTGTTGCAAATCAATTCAACATCTTAATGACATTAAACATATGAAAAAAAAGATGTCTAGCTTCCCTGAGTATGGCTTTATGCACAGGCTTGTTTATGCTGATGGTCATAAAATCCCTTCTCAGCAAATTAGATACACGTGTAAAAAAGCCTTTTGAAATTATTTATCTACACAATTGCAGCACCATTTAACAGTTCAAATGATTTCCTAAATGTGTCCACACATTGGTTAGGTAGTGATACAATTGCTTGGCTATTCTCACCAAAACAGAACATTTTCATGTGGTGAAAAAGTAGGTCACCTTTTCACTCTTGTTTTTACCCAGGACAGGTAACATTGGTACATCCATGTGGGTACAGTCACACAGTTCTAACTGCCAAATCAAAGTCAGTAGAATGAATTCTATCATTCTGTGTAGATTATGCCAGATTAGCAAATGTATATTATAGATATGGCTTGCAATACTCCCAAGTTCCACTCAGTTCTATAGGAACTGCAGGACTGTATGAGGATAGAATTTGACTCAATATATTCCACTGTAGTAATTCTAATTATAAAATATACTTACAATAGTATAAAGAGGGAGATTGGGATGTACAGATTGAGATATACATCCATATCCACACACTTTTTATATGTACCTATGCATGCTTGCAGATGCTTAATCTCTTGCTTGTTTCATTAACACTAAATTTATCAGAGCTGTCCCTCCCAGTCAGTCACATGCAGTGTAACCAACACGTGTTTTTCCTAAAAGTAGTAAATGTAAACTGTACAAGAATGTTAGAGACCATATTTGATTACTGGGTTTGAAACTTCCTTCAAGGGGATGAGTGTGCATTGATTAGTTTAATTACTTCAGGAGCTTAAATTCTTTTAAATATGTCTTTGTATTCAGTGAGGTTAACTTGCAGAAGTGACTCTCAAGCCACATCTCTAATGACAGTACTGGCTAAGGAAACAGTCACATAAACAAGATACTGGAAATTTGCATAATCAGCTACTTTTTAAGTTCTGGGAAAGCTCTATTGCATGTGTAATATTTACACAGGGAAAACATGTAGAAGAGGAATAACTGACATGAAGCTGTCACCATAATTAGTCCTGTGATAACTTCTGTCCTAACTTGAATTCTGCACCTTCTTCTCATTCCTTGGAAGAAGTCTGAAACTTTATACAAGCCAAAATCCAAATTCAGAGAAATCAAAATCATCTTCATTGCCCCTTAGGGTTGATGGAGGTTTCATTTGCTGATTCACCAAACTCATTACTGCTTTGTTTTTGTTTTTTTTAATCCGAACTGTCTGTTCTGTAAGATTTATTTATTGTGTTCTGTCAGTTGGTAAAGTGGCAGTACTCAGACCACTGTTTGTTCATAGTCTCTTCATCCAAGCAGGGTAAGTGTGTACTTAGATTATGGCAGCTCCTTTTCTGATCCATAGTCTGATCCTGCTGTGAAACAAACTGGTAAAATAGTTGCTTATTCAGTAAAATTCACTAGCAGTCTGAATGGACTAGCAGCTATCAAGAGGTGAAGTAATACAGTCCAGCTCAATCATGGGTACAAATCATAGGTTAATTTTATTTATATTGAATGGCTGAAAGCATTGCAGAATGAGTATTAATGCCAACCTCATGTACTGCATGTATGTTTGTATGAAGGAAAAGCAATAAAAGAAAATTGAAAAATGTGTTTTTATTTGAAGATGGCAGCCAAAAGTACAGCAGCTGATCGACCAGCTCACAGCTAAATTAAATAATCATATTGCCACTCGCAAGACTTCAAAGGTTACTCAGCCCCAGGAATTTAATTTGACTGTTCCGAAGCCACGTGCCATTCCTGTACCACTGCCAATACCAGTACTGGAAAAAACACAACCTGTGAGTTATTTTATGCTTTGAGAGATATGAATTTTTATCTATGCTTGTACACAAAATCCTGGGAGGGGAGTTAGTAGTCTCTTTCAAAATAATTGTAGAAATTTGACAGAAAATTATGTTTGTAATATTCTGTATTATTGAAGGTTACATTTCTAAAAAAAACACAAACTGATTGATTTCATTTCAGTAAATGCTCTGTAAGCCAAGGAAAGGAAAGGGAAAATGTTGGTTACTGTAATTGTTTTGTGACTTTTGGATGTAGAAATATACAAAGTGATAGCAGCGTTGGTACAAGTATCTCTGGCAGACCTTGGATTTGTAAGATGTTTATTTTAGATAATGCACTGAAGCAGGTAGGAAAAGAACATTCAAATGGAAAATTTTTATAAACTTAGGCAAATTTTTTGTGTATGAACTCATTAAAATAAATGGCAAAGCAATTTCACTGGCTATGAGATGGACTCCAGTCTTGCATCTCCTTCTGGAGGGTGGAATTGTATTCCTTTCTATTTGTACTAATCTCTAAAATTAGGGTTTTTCTGTTTAAATTTATTGCTCACTTATAAATGAGATTTATCTTTGAAATGCTACATTTTTATTTTATTCATTGTGTCAGATTCTAATTCAGATGCACTGGTACAATTTGGAGACACATGACTGGTTTTAAGTTAGCTCAGTGGGATCAGGCAAACAGGATTTGGGATCAAGCTGCTATGACTAACTTAATAAGGACTCCAAAATAATCTGTATTTAAATGCAGAGGGAAGTGAGCTTGGAAGTCATAGTTCTGGGCATTATCTGCCACCTTGTATTAGCACTTCATGTTTTAAATAATACATGTGTTGAATGCTCCTAGAAACCATTTTCATCTTAGGATGGCAGAGCAATTTAATGGTAGTGTGTTATACAGTTAATGGGATTTTACATTGAAACAGCTTAATATCAGGCTCTGAAAAACTGCATTTAATAACTACTTAATCAGTATAGGAATGAGTCATATTGCTGTCATTTTAGTACCTTAATGCTGTGCAGTCCCACTTAGGATAAATTTGCTTTAGTGCAGATGCATTTACTGAAGTTCATTTGTGTTGTTAGGATTATACTAATTTTGGTTTACATTCTGGCAAAGTCTGCAAATTTAAAAGCTTGTCTGAATCTAAAACCATTAGTGTAGTAGTCACATATGTTGTGCTCATTTCTGTACCTACCTCAGCAAATTAAGCTTTACTTTAATTTGCCATATTCTTGCCCGAATCACCATTTTAGATTCTGAAATTAACAGAGGCTGAAAAGACAGCCCAGATGGCAAGAAAAAGTGAAATGAGAGCAGGCCATAGTTTTGGCTGCTGTGTGGTGGAGGGTTGTATGTAATTGAGAGGAATACACAGAAATAAAGCTCTTTCGGATGACATCCCATAACCTGCTGCAAAAATGTTCTCATCCATTTTCTCACAAATTGTTTAGTTTTATGAGATATCCATTTTTTCTCACTATCCTCATGCATCTGCCAAAGAACTTGTCATGTGGCATATTAGCAGGGACTACTGTAGTCACAATACCTACAGGTGTAGTTACTGCTTGACTTTGAAAGAGCTGCATGAACTCACATTGAAGTGTCTGGAGTCTGAGCAGTGACTACTGATAAGTTATTGCATACCTATGGTGAAATTAGTTCATTCTGCTTAATAGAATTATTATTTTAGGTATTTCTTTTGGCTAGGTTAGGTTATATTCCAGAGATAAAATGCAAAGTGAGATAAGCAACACGTACATGAAACTCAGGAGCTGTCCTGTACACTGACCCCAGGGGAGGACTGGAGATGTGCCTTGTTGCAGAAGGCAGGGTACTTGTCTTACTCAGGGATCTATAATGACCTTGAGAAGTTTTATTAGAGTAACACAGGTCTACAAGGTTCATCATCATAAGCATTCATCAGAAATGGAGGACAGTAAGTAAGAAGGAAAACCCATTTAATTTTGAAATTTAATAAGGAGACATTTCACTCTGAAGGTCTGGCCTAAGGACAATAATTTTTTCTCTCCACTGTCCTTACAAGCACATGGATGGACACACAAACACGCACATATGCATACACACATTAATACAATTCTACAAAGAAAAAAAAGTGGTTTAGCTTGAAGTCTGCAAAGAAAACAAATGGAGGCAGGTGCTTAAACTTGATAACATGCAGAATGATTTGGACACATTTAACTTAGTGGATATCTGGGCCTTGAGTTAAAAAAATAAAAAGGCTGCACTGAGGTGTTATTGTAACACCATTCAGCCAATTAAGTCTTATATATATAAAGCTCTGCTTGAGTGGACCTGCTTGATTGTTTAAAATATAATTAAATAGGTGAATTAATTTGGCCAAGACAGAGGATTTTGATTGAAAATATATAGATGAAATAATACATTCTTTTTTATTATCTTGTTATTTATAAAAATAGAGGCTCTTAATACAATAGCACTGAATTAGCTTGCCCTTGTCCATCTTATGACAATAGCTTTAAAAAAAATAGAAGAGTGATGACAACCAAAGTTCAAAGTGATTATTCGTGTTGTACCTACTCCCTAAATAAACCTCTGGTAAAAGGATATCCAGAAAGCAGGAGAGGAAAAGCAAGGTTGGTGTCTTTTACTCCCAGCCCCCTTTTTATTCACATGAGGATTAAGTAGGTACAGTTTCTCCTTTTTGATCTCTCTATTGCTGGAATTTACAATTTACTTATCATTATTCATCCTCTCCCAGCAACTGGGTAATTGCTGTATTGTCTCTCTGTCTGATTGATTTGCATCACCATGGTGTCTGAGAGCTAAAATTACAAGGCTAAGATCATTTCTGAAACAGAACTGATTGAAGTCTCCTCCTTAAATTACTTGAAATAAGCAGAGCAGTTTCCGAGGAGAGATTTTCAGCTTATGCTGGCAGACAAGAACAGTTTTGCAGGTAAAGCACATGACTAGGAAGAAGATAAACTGATACTCACTGTCTGTGCAACCCTTTGCAAATCCTCTGAGCTTTAATTTCTCCATCCATAAAAGTATAATAAAAATTTTTAGATACTGCTGGGAAATACTTCCAGTTCTACTTCACTTAAAAAGCTCACAGAAATACCTGAGCAGACTCACCAGTGCATTCAATTGCTAGCTGCTTTTGTTGGTGCATTTGTTTTGCCTCTAGATAATGATGTCAACTAGTAAAGACAGGGGGAATAAATCAGATTCATGTGGTTATCAACACACAGATCTTTATATAGTCCAATAAAACTAGATGGGATCCCCTGTTCCCTAACTGACCTAAAGTACAATAGAGATTATAGGTTTTTCTTATTAATTCTTGAATTAATTCTGTAACCACAGAACATCTTTAACAAGAAAAATATTCATGATGTCCAGTAAATCTCAGACTATCTCATTCACATAGGAGGGAAACATCCAGTCTTTTTTCAGAGTTTTCTTTTGGGCAAAATGTGTTGCTCAAGAAAACACTGAAACCCGCACAAAATTTCAGCTTAACTCAAAACCATACAGTCCTGAGTCCCCTGCTGATCTGTATGACAGCCAGATGGTAAGTCTTGCCTTGTCATTTTACCTGCAGCACTTTCTGATGACATCTTTGGCTAATGCCAGGAAGGATCTCAGTCTTCTACCTCCAAATATTTATTCTACACCTCCAGGGGCACTCAGTTACATGAGGGCAGCCAGGGCAGACCAGAGCAAAGGCCAATTTTGCCCAGAGTATTTTCTCCAGCAGTGGCCAAACACAATGTGCAAGAAGACTACAGCCAAACCAAACTTTTACCCTTCTGGCAACTCTTTTTTTTTTTTTTTTTTTTCCCCTTGATTTATAGGATTTATTATTAATTTAGAGCCTCCCTTGTACTGGTTTCACATTTTTTTCTTCTTTCTGGTCTTTTGACCAGGATTTGTATTACACTGGACAGGACTGAAAAGCCTGGGTAGTCCCAGCTAATTGGAATCTGTCTGTGCCTTCTACACTAGCAGTAACAGAAAAGAATCAATATTTAAAAAATAACTGCAGCTGTTCTACAGTAAAAGTGTATGTGGTTTGTTTTTTTTTCATTCTGTCACTTGGAATGTTTTATACTGCATATTGTGGAAATCATTGCCTTTTAATATAGGTTCCTCCAAGCACCTACAAACCTCCAAAGGAAAAAAAACAGCTAGAGGAAATCAAAACAAAAAATCGCAAAAAAGCAGAAGTAAGTGTATTATGTTCCCATTCTAGTCTTTCCTTTCATCTAAATGGTTTCTTCTCTAATGTTCTGTTTCTACAAGTCTTAGAACTTTATCTGAACCACGCTTGCTTTTGCTCCTAATAGCTCCTGGCTTTTTCTCTAGAGTCACGAAGTTTGTATCCTCTATTATGTCCTATCACCCTTTTTTCATCCTCCTTATTTTTTCACTAATTTTCTGAAACTTTTATTCACTGTACAAGTGCTGTGTGAAAAATTATGTAGCTAGCCATGTAAGGCAGCAGAAACATGATTACTTTCTTCACTTCACAAGCTTGAAATAATTTAATGGCTCTTACACTCCCACAAGATGATTATTTAAGGTATTAATTTAATAATTAAAGCCTCAAAATACAATATTTGTTCAACATTTTTGTCTGTTTTCTATAGTAACTGCTAAATAACCACGTTATCACTCACTATTTTAAAATATCATTGGATTCTGACTTCTTTTTTGTTCAGACTCCATACTCTTCAGCATGCTGAGAGGGTTGAAGTGGTCAGGATTTGCGAAGAAGCAGAGTACATGCCTTGTGTGCTAAGAGAGCAGGAGGAGGGAGTTCCTGGAAAAACAAAGAAACAAATCTAGTTATTTGATCCAGACTTTGATACGAAAACTGTTCAATTAGTTAGCTACTATCATAGTTAAAGCAGATTGCTGTTGTCTCCTCCCCTGGAAGGGAATTAATTAAATGTCAGTTTCCACTTTCTTTCTTCCTCTCCACACTGCAATCACCATGCCCAATTGAATAACAGTATAAGCTAGATAAAAGGCATGTTATTTGACTCCTTTTTATCTGCACTCTCCCACTTCTGTTCTGAAAATGCCTTACTCTAGCTTTCACTAGCTAGAACAAGTCCATTTATCACTGTTCTGTGCTTTCCTCGTGTCCTTGTGAAAGGGGCATTAGCTTCTGTTCCTAAACTAGAGTAAGTGCTTTAATGTGTGAGAGATTCTAGGGAGATAAACTTTTCATTCTGTAGCTAGCCCATCATGTTCCCTATGATTCGTATTTCATTATAATGAAATGCACAACATTATTTTCTATCCTTCTATTATTTCCATATTGTGAAGAAAGCACACACCTATTTGTTTATGTACAAACATCCTAGAAAAACTGAGGAGGAGAAGCAAGATATCATAGTGCCTCTATTGTCAAAAATCTATGATAGCTATAATTTCACTTAACTACCAGCCACATTATTCCTTGGAGAGAATACATGAATACAAAGAACAAAGGAAAACCAGCACAGAAGTTAAAGCTGCAGTAACAGCAGGTTTTGTCGCCTCTGGAATGTCATAAAAGGCATCCAAAGAATCCACAAAGGTCAGTTCCCTAGACTATTTGCTAAACAAGCTGAAATGTTGGGTCCTAAATGAAATATTCATTTAAAATGCCATTTGTTCACTAGCACTTTTTTTCAGAAGCTGTAGATCTTATTAACTACCAGGTCTGAACATCTGTAAGGAGTGAGAACACTGGAAGCCAAACTCTAGACAGTTATGGAAGTGCTGATGTTACAATCAGAAAGCTATTAGAAAATCTTGTCTGTGTTTCACAGCTTTGATTAGAGATTACTGCTTATAACTAAAATATATCTCCAAAAACTAATAGTGTGGCTGCCTGTATTTCCCCCTTTAAAATGTCAGGTGGAATTACTGCTAGGTGTGTGCCTATTGGAGATGTCCTTGGTGCTCATATCCCCCGCTCACAATCTTCTAATTTAACTCAAAACCAAAGGCATTGTTTGTTAGCTATGTGGAAATAGTTACTACCTATGGTACTGATGTGCCATAGATAATGATGAGGCTTTTAAGCTGAATTCTGAGCAACATACTTCATATGGGAGACCTAGCAAAGGCCTGATGACCTTTTGATGCCTTATGTGAAGGATACAACCAGAGAGAAAGAATAAACTAAACCAAAAAAAAATGTTGAAGATCAAGAGTAGCCTACTTCAAGTCTTTAATCAGGAATGAAAATTCATAGAAATACTAAGTCAAGCTTTCATTTATTGGAAGCAAATTAATATATTAGTCTGAGGTGCTGGGCTTTTCTAGATAGAAAAATCCTACTAGAGAATTTAAATGGGCCATAATCATTAAGTTAACTGTGTTAATTCTAGGATCTGCTCTTGAAAGCAAATGCCAACAAGTTCAGGTGTGCAACTGTGAAGCCTGAAAAGGAAGAGGTATGCTATGAAGTACTTTATTACCTAAAAATCCTCTAGTACAAAGATGAAAAATGACTGTAGTATTTCAAGATATCTCAAAGTATTTGAAATTTCTTGTTTAATTTAGGGTTAGGAATTCAATACCTTCATTGAGAGCACACTATAATTTCACATTCATAGACTAACACTTGCCCTTTTGGATACATAATGAACAATCCCCTTATACTCTTTTACTTATACATTTGGTGATGCTTTATTTTTCTCCTTATTTTGAGACAAGCAGCCTTCCTGTGATACTACTCCAGCAAGTCTTAAAACTGTCAATATTTCTCTAAACCCACATATTATTTTTCCATTAACACCACAGAGCAGCTAAGATGAGGGAATAATTTTCCTATTCATACAGAATTCTTGCTTTGGTTGATTCCCATTTCACAACTATGTCACCAAACTGTGTATTTCATATACTTACTTCACCATCACATCTGCATATTCTATTCCCTGCATTCATCCCCATGATATCAGGCACTTTCATATGAGTATTTATAGTTAATCCCATAAAATTAAATTAATAAAAATCAGTAGAATTGTACCACTATTTAATAATTTCATGCAGTGTGCTTTGACAGCATATTTTGTCTTCCCAATATCTATTTCAGTTAAGAGCTGAATCTATTCATAGATTTATATAGGCAATATTTCATAGTTAAAAAAAACATCACTGTTATTTTTTTAGCATTATTTTAGTCAATAACTTTTAGTCAATATTTGGATGTACTTTGGATGATCATTTGATACAAAATATTCCCACTAAGTTGTGTGTATATAGCAAGTTTCTGTGAATGTAACAGTTCTAAAATATGACTGTATTTGTTACTTTAGATGAATTTTCAAGCATGATTTTAGTAAATATTTAATTCTTTTTCTGAGTACTTGAAAATCTGTTTCTGAAATTAAAGAATATATTTTTGTTTGAACTGCAGAACACACAGGAGAGTATGAAGAGTAAACAGTCATTCCAGGCTCAAAAGCCTCAAAGCAAGGTCAGTAACCATTAAAGTCCTATTGTCAGATGTACTTGAGAACTTGAAAGTGAGAAACACACATGCAAGTTCTGTTGTGATGCAAACTATTAATAGAATCCATGTTTTTGCACAACATTCTGTGGCCAGAAGAATGGGATGGATTTGGTCAATGGCTCATAAATTTTGGTCTATGCACCACCACCAATTCACAAAGAAATGGTCAGGAAGCAACAAGAATGTTCCTTGTTCAGGAGGGAGGAGAAATAAGGAGACAAAGGTAATGAAAGCACAGGCAGTGCCTTCACCATCCCCAGCACAGGATCTCAGCATGTCAGGGTTGGGGGTAGTGACAGGTTTTGCTGACAGCCAAGTCATCCTTGGGCAAAGCAAGATAACAAGTCAGGTCTGGGGACCTGAGACAAGACTACAAAAGTAACCCGGGTCCATGATGTCAGGAGACAGAACTGGAGAGAGAATCAGGAGCAGAAAGGACTGAAGCTGAGACAGGAGCTGAAGTGAGGCTCCTGGGTCAGTGAATGGAGGGTGTGAGTGAAGGTCCTGGGTGAGGTGGGTCAGGACAAATAAGACCTCTTGATTCCATGAAAGTCCTGACAGGTAGGTCATGTGCTCTAAACAAAGCAACCATACTACTGTAACAGTGTTTTCAATTACAAAGGGAGAAGTTTTTATGTAAAATTGTAAGGGTTGAGAGTAGTCCACAGGAAAAAAAAAACAAACTGTGAACGTTTTGCTTAGGAACTCAGCATGGGGAGAGAAGAACCTTGCATCTGTAACTTTGACAAAAGGGATCCTGAAAAATGCTGAGCAATCTTTCCAGCTAATGACTGTGTGATACACAATATACAATCAGTCTAGATGTTTGTCTTGTGTCCTTTAGGCACATACTGAAGTCATAAAATCCACTACACTGATTGCTTCTCTGCTAGGATCAGAGAACTGTGGACATGGAAAATGGGCTGTTCAGCCTTAACAATATTAAAATAGTATGGAAACTCACATTCTATTTCTGCAATCACTGCTACTAATAATTTTGAGTCTTACATCTATCACCTTTCATTTGTTTCAAGCTTATATGCAGAATAATTTAATGTGGAAACTGTATTGTGCCCTTAAGCACCTTGTGAGCAGGTCTACCTACTCTTGAAAACTATGTATTTAGGTACAGCTCATATATACTTTAGAAAAACTGATTCCCTGCTGGGGAACTGAGCATCTGGCAACTGTTTCTAATGCATATCTGGCATTTATCACATACTGAAGGTATCTTTAATAATAGCATCACCTTCTCAGTCTGCTTGCTTACAATTCAGCAGCATTTAAATTACAGGAAAAGCAGTAAGATCCCAGTTGCTTCTGAACTCAAAAAAGGGGAAAAAACCAAAACAGAAAACATTTACAACATGCATGACCTGTAATTAGGGGGGCTTAGTTCAAGATGATGTATATTCCACTTGCTTTTCTGGTAATTTAATAATTTAATAGTCAAAAGTTTCTGTGAACCAGTGAGAGTCAAACCACCTGCTTAGATTGCATAAGGAAAAATATGGATCTGGCATTTTATGGCATTGACTGGGGCCACTTTTAACACATGCCAAGATCCCCTCTAGGCGTAGAATCAATCTTATCTTTTCTAAACACATTTTCCTTAAAAGTTTATTAGGTGATACCCATGATATTGCTTTAACTTTCGAGCACAGATAGGCAAATTATTACTGACTTCTAAAATACTTTTTATTCCTCTTGCCTTCCTGCCTGTGAAACTCCATGAGTAGACAAATCCTAGGAGGAAAGTTTAGCCAAGATGTATAAATTAGACTATAATATCATCAAATTAATGAAATTACATAATGTTGTAACAAAGTAGTATTTTCCTTTCCTCTTTTTAGAACAACCACAGTATATTAAATACATTTTTTTTCATTTCAGACACATTTATTATAGCAGTAGCAATTACTTCTCATTGCTGTTACAAAATGTCTATTCATCCTTTTCACTGGAAGAACGAAACAGTACAAATACATCATCACTCTGACTCCATCTGCCTCTTGTTCATATCAGACCTTGCTCTTTACATATTCATTGGTTTTGCTGAGCTACTGTGTGTTCATTAGGTGGAAATAGATATTTTTTTTCCACAAGAACTGCAGTGTTCAGCCATTTTCCCAATTATTTCCATTTTCTCATCTTGAAAAAAGGGAAGATACCTCATAACAGAAAAAGCATGAGTAAAAATAAAAACTTCCTTGGTGCCACATGACAAACAAGAATCTATTCAGT